>NC_139630.1:8647710-8870210 GCF_964638095.1 Poromitra crassiceps
GGTGGGCGGAGCTAACACACAATACTCACTCTGTAGGTTACTGTAGGTTCCTGACAACTCTTGGATGAAGTAGGATAACAAGCTACTTTTTTCCAGTCTCTATGGGTGATTACTATGGCCAAACAAACTGAGTGATGTCACATAATAGTTTGGATGTCATCTACAATTACCACTCATTGCAAATAGGTGTGACCCAAGATAACAAAACTGAAATCTTCTGTATTATCACTTTTTTTTCTTCAATTTGTGTGTGTATATGTGTGTCTGTATATATATATATATATATATATATATGGCAGAATTCATCCTGCTGCTGTTGTCAATCGTCATTAAATACAAAGGATAGTTTCATTGACAACTACTGTATACATGCCCATGCGTAGGCATGTATCACATTGGCATGTATGACTGTTGATGCGAACAGTCATAGATACAGTCCCTTAAAATATAATTTTGGTCCCTTGGAATGTAAGTTCTACACTGTTCACCCAATTTGGATGTAAAAACACTCTTTAAAACTGAAGGTCTGCTGTTAAAGCACATCTTGATTGTTAAATGTATTTAAAGTCTATGAAAATTGTGCCCAATGTCCAAATATATATGAACCTAACTGTCTTATATTTTTCAGATGCCACGGAAGAAGAATTCTGCAATGTCTGAGGCAGCAAAGCGGAGGCATGCAGCTCAGGCTGAGGTTGTGCCACCTCTAAAAAAGATTCGTACTGAAAAGTTAGCGACTCCTGAAAAGGAAGCGCAGCTTGATTTGTCTGAGGTTGTGCCACCTCTAAAAAAGGCTCGTACTGAAAAGTTAGCGACTCCTGAAAAGGAAGCGCAGCTTGATTTGTCTGAGGTTGGGCCACCTCTAAAAAAAGCTCAAATACTAAAGCTAACGACTCCTGAAAAGGAAGCGAGGCAGCTAAACAAAAAGCTGGAAGTGCCTCCAGGATTGGAAGCATGGATGGCAGCTATTACCCCAGCTATTACCCCAGCCAAGCTCGCTATTACCCCAGCCAAGCTCGCTATTACCCCACTAAAAACGCAAAGCAAAAACGATGTAAAACGATGTAAAACCAAGCAAAAACCAAATATCAAACTTGCAAATAATTATGTCATTGATCCTGCTACTATTGATTGTCATTCAAAAATGCATTGTATTTGTCAATATACTGATGACATTAATTGGCATGCTAGTGATTCTGTTGAAGGTTGCTATCGTGATACAATTCGTTCCCAGACTGATATAATCAGAAAGTCACAGTTCCATCGTGTCTCTGATTTCCTTTCTGGAAGTGTTCCATGCAATTCCAAAACTGTTCCAGAAATCACAGTAAATGCTGATTTTCAATCAGGAAACGCCTTCCCAGTATCACAAGTAATCAAAGGCTCATTTGATCAAGGAGACAGACGATTTGGAGCAAATGCTGGTAAACAATGTGCAGTAAATAGTCTAACTGCAATCTTGAAAAGTGTGCTCACTGATGTACTAACATGGTCAACAGCAACCTTGGATGATGTTCTTGATAAAGGGAACCAGCTGTATACTACAATGACAAGACAGGGCACAATTAATGATCCTAGAGGAGATGGGTTTGTTGCTGTTCATGAATTGCCCAAGAAGCACACACTGGGGAATGTAAAAATGGCAATACAATATGCTGAATCACTTCCCGGATTACTTTTTGTGGATGTGGCTGACTCTAATCTACAAGGTATCGTTTGTTCTCTTGATGAAGCAATGAAACAAACCTTTGACGTCTATGACACATGTTTGCTGACTTTTGCAGAAGCTACCTGTGCAATCATCAAACGAGGACCATGGTATACCTTGATGGATCCACATGCCCGAAACAGAGATGGCGCTCTTGATGATGGAGGTACAAGTGTTGTGGTGTACCATGATACTGTTGATTCACTATACGGACACCTTCTTGCACTTGTTCTTTCATTAGATGCCGTGGGAAGAGAATTTGAAATGACTGGTGTCAGAGCTGTTGTGAGCCATATACACTCAGTTCCACAGAAGTTCCGGTGTTCACCTACCAGAACAAACGATACAAATGAAAAGAATGTCTTGCAAGGTAAAAGTGCAACCATAGCTGGAGTCGCCAAGACAACTGTTCCAACAACCTCACAATCTAGTGCAGATGAAGTTATTGTAGTTGGTGAATCGCAGGCCACGCCCTTTTCCTTTTATCCATTCACAATCCAGGACCAAAGACGACTTTGTGTAAAACTTAATATTAACTATACTGCTGATGATACTATCACCAGAAAGGAACCAATTCCTATCGGTGACCCTTGTGACACTGAGTTTATTGCAGCTGATGGTAACTGCTTTTTTAGAGCTCTATCATATGCAATCAGCAACGACCAAAGCAATCACAGGAAAGTCAGAGGTGCTCTGGTTAAACACCTCCAGGACAATTCATGTGACTATGTCCATACACTCAGGCATACTTTTAGTTCTGTGGAAACCTATCTGAAACAATCACGGATGAAATATGTTGGAAGTTGGGCAACTGAGGTTGAAATACAGGCAGCTGCAGATCTATTTGGAGTAAACATTTTTACATACAGCCAACAGAAGTGGTTGAAGTATAGCTCTACCAACCCAAATACAAACAAGGGGAGATCAATATACCTGAAACATTGCAACAACTCGCACTATGAAGTGGTCTCCTGCATCAAATTGAGAGATTCTGAAGAGTGTGCTTTCATGTGTAGCAAATCAAACAAGGATACCAAATCTAAGGTGAAGTGTGTGTCAAGTCGCCGTAAAATTGAAACCGGATATAAAAGATATCATGAAGATGAGGAGTATAGAACAAACAAGAAGCAATGCACTCAAGAAAAGTATACCAATGCTGAAGAGTATCGGCAAAAGGTCATGATGTCAAGCAAAGAGAAATATGCCCAAAATGAAGAACACAAAGAAAAGGTCATGATGTCAAGCAAAGAGAAATATGCCCAAAATGAAGAACACAGAGAAAAGGTCATGATGTCAAGCAAAGAGAAATATGCCCAAAATGAAGAACACAGAGAAAAGGTCATGATGTCAAGCAAAGAGAAATATGCCCAAAATGAAGAACACAGAGAAAAGGTCATGATGTCAAGCAAAGAGAAATATGCCCAAAATGAAGAGCACAGAGAAAAGGTCATGATGTCAAGCAAAGAGAAATATGCTAAAAATGAGGAGCACCAGTCTAATGTTCGTCAACGTAGTATGAATAAGTACAAAACTGACAAAGTTTTTGCTGAAAACCTCAAACTGACAATTGCAGAAAGACGTGCCAAAGAAAGAGAACAATTACAACAGATGGACGACGTATATAAACGATTCAAACAGAAAACACGCATGGGTCCACAATATGTGTGTGCATCATGTCATAGACTACTGTTTCAACATCAAGTACAAAAATGCAAAAGAGAACTCTATGCAGTAAAAGGAGAACAGGTCGCTTCTATGGCTAGCAAATGTATCACTGAAACCTATCTTCACAAATGTAGTGACACTTGTCTTCAAGATTGCACTTTCAAAAGTGGTCCTTCTGGGCAATTATGGCTATGTTACACGTGTCACCGGAAAATTCTTCTTGGTACAATGCCAGCAGAAAGTGTTGCAAACAATTTGCATTTAGATCCCATTCCACCACAACTCAACAATTTGAACTCAATTGAACAGCTCCTAATAGCAAAGAATATTCCCTTCATGAAAATGCTGGCGTTGCCGCGAGGTGGACAAAATGGTGTGCATGGACCAGTAATATGTGTACCTTCCAATATCAGTGACATAACAAATATCCTTCCAAGATCAGATAACGACGATATCATTATTCCTGTTAAGTTGAAGCAAAAGTTGTCTTACAAAGGCTTTTATGAATATCAGTATGTTCACGCAGAGAAAGTACGGATAGCGGTGATATATTTGAAAGATAATAACATATGGTATAAAGATGTGGAGTTCAATAATGAATGGGTGAATCCCTTAAGCAGAATCGAGGAAGAAGCAGATGAACATAATGACAATGACAACTGTGAACCAATGTGTCCAGACCACAATCAAAGTACAACATCTGAAATTGAGGAAGAACCTATGGATGAAACACTCTTTGACAAACAGCAACATGGTATGTTCATGGACACATGTTTACAACCCATTGACATTGCACAAGAAGTTTTGGATCAGCACTTTGACCATATTATATCTGTGGCACCAGCAGAAGGAAATAGCCCTGTAAGATTATTAATGGATGAAACTAATGAAGCAAAATGTTTTCCCGTGCTTTTCCCAAGAGGACATGGAACCTTTCATGATCGCAGACCTGTGAAGTTGACATTATCACGATATTTGAATGTACGCATTCAAAATGCTGATGGAAGATTTGGAAAAAATGCGGTTTACATATTCTATGCACAATATTGGTCAGAGCTTTATCAGGTTGTATCAAACGTCTCAATAGCAATGAGAAAAGGTCATGAAACAGACAGGCCTGTGACAGCCGAAATGTTCATGAACCAAGACTCTCTTCAGAGGATTCTGAATTGTGATCGAGGCTACAAATTCATGAAACCTATAAGAGGCACACCTGCTTTTTGGCAAAGCGCACAAAAAGACTTATTTGCCATGGTGAGGCAATTGGGAATTCCAACATGGTTCTGTTCCTTCTCATCTGCTGATTTACGATGGCCAGAATTTCTGGAATGTATCTTGAGAGTAGAGGGATCCAAAAAATCCATTGATGAGCTTGACTGGTCTGAGAGATGTGGCCTGTTACAAAGAAACTCTGTGATAGCAGCAAGAATGTTTGATCAACGATTCCATTGTTTCCTCAAAGACGTAATCATGTCCCCAGCACAGCCAATTGGTAAAATTGTGGATTATTTCTACAGAGTGGAGTTCCAGCAACGTGGATCACCTCATATACACTGTCTATTCTGGGTGGAGAATGCACCCCAAATTGACGTAGACGATGATGATGCTGTTGTAGCATTTGTGGATAAATATGTGACATGTGAAATGCCGCCAGATGATGACACAGAGATGCATGAAATTGTCTCAGCTGTACAACAACATAGCAAAAGACACTCAAAAACATGCAAAAAAGGAGGCACAACTTGCAGATTCAACTTTCCTAGACCACCAACCAACAACACATTTATTACAAGAAGCAAGAATGAAGATGAGAAAGACGACAATGCAAATGAGCAATCAGAGGAACATACCGGTTCAGAAAACTCCCCAGATGATGTCGTAAATGAAGAAATGCGTAAAGCCCATGCAGCAAACATTGTAGCAAAGGTGAAAGAAGCAATTCTGGACCCTAAAGGCACCTTTGACTCTGCCGACGAATTGTTTGCCTCAATTGGCATTACGCAGGAAGGATTTGAAGCTGCATACAAAATGGTAACAAACAAAACCACTGTTGTTCTGAAAAGAAAGATTAGTGATGTTTGGGTCAATCAATATAACCGACACCTTATGCGCTGCTGGAATGGAAACTTAGACATCCAATATGTGTGCGATGCGTACTCCTGCATTGTTTACATCATCTCTTACATCTCAAAAGCAGAGAGAGAAATGGGACTATTGCTGCAACGTGCACAAACAGAGGCTGCAAATGACAACATGGATGCTAAACAGGCTTTGAAGAAACTTGGCTCTGTGTATTTGTATAACCGAGAAGTTTCTGCCCAAGAAAGTGTCTATCGTCTAACCAACATGAGGCTTAAGGAGGGATCTAGAAAAGTTGTGTTTATTCCAACTGGTGATCACACAGTACGTATGAGCTTGCCACTCCATGTCTTGCAAAAGAAAAATGCTTGTGACACAGAAGAAGATCAATGTGATGACACAGGCAACAAAAACATATGGATGACCAGCATAACGGAAAGATATAAAGGTAGACCTAAAAGTACAGAGTTTTCCCAAATGTGTCTGGCTAGCTTTGCATCTGAATATAGAGTACTGTCCAAATCGGAAAGTTCAGCACACAATACCATTGCATTGAAGGATGACTTGGGATTTGTAAAGAAGAGAACACGTACTGATGGTGCTGTTGTACGGTATGCTCGGTTTTCAGCTACCAAAACTCCGGAAAAGTATTTCGAGAGCATTTTACAGCTTTTTCTACCCCATTACACTAATGAGGAATTGAAACCATCAACATTTGCTACCTTTGAAAGCTTCTACTGTACAGGCTTTGTAAAGACCACTGATGGCATTGAGGCTGTGAAATGTGTTGTTGACACAAACAGAAACTTGTATGAAAATAAGGCAGACAAAATTGAAGAAGCTCAAAAAGATGTCGAAATGAATGGTCCTATGGAAGATGCATGGGCAGAAATGTGTCCGGAATCTGAATTGGAAAGACTGGAAGATCACAAAAACAAAGAAAAAGAAACATTGGATACTGAAAAAATTGGTGAAGACATTCCAGATTTACAGCCCAAACAAGACCCTGCCTATACAATTGAACTCAATGACCACAGAATGCCAAGACCAGAGGCACTGAAGCTACTTTCCTCGTTGAATGAAAAGCAATCCAGCATTTTCTATCAAATCCGTCAATGGTGTCTACAAAAGGTTCAAGGGAAAAATCCTGCTCCATTTCATGTGTTCATCTCAGGAGGTGCTGGCACAGGGAAATCACATTTGATCAAAGCTATACATTATGAAACATGCCGTATTTTGTCACAATTGTCTGACAACCCAGATGAAACACACGTGCTACTGACAGCTCCAACTGGTGTTGCAGCCTACAATATCAACGGAGAAACAATACATCGCAGTTTTTCAATTCCAATCAACGCATCTCAACAATATAATCCTCTGGGCCAAGACAAAATCAACACTTTGAGAGCAAAGCTAGGAAACCTCCAAATTTTGATCATTGATGAAGTTTCCATGTTGGATCATAAGCTTATGAGGTATGTGAATGGCAGAATGAGACAGATAAAGCAGACCGGCGATTATTCTCCTTTTGGAAACGTCTGTGTTATTGCCGTTGGCGATTTCTATCAATTGCCCCCTGTGAAAGGAAAAGCCCTTTATACAGAGCCAAAGGATTTTATAAATTTATGGGGAGATAACTTTGCTCTTGCTGAACTTACAGATGTTGTGCGACAAAAAGACACAAAGTTTGCTCAATTACTGAATCGCTTAAGGAAACACCCTAATAATGAAGACCTTGAGAAGTCAGACCTGTGCATGCTACAGAAATGTGAAACAGGTGAAGGAGAAGAAAGTGATGCTCTACACATTTATGCCACAAATGCACAGGTCGATGACCACAATTTCAACATGTTAACAAAAACCTCTTCTGACACTATTAGCATTAATGCACAAGATTACGAAAAGATTGCCAAAGGTGGAACACTACAGAAACAAAATGGATCTATCAAGGTTCATCAAACCTGTCTACCAAAAACACTCTGTCTTGGAGAAGGTGCACGTGTCATGCTTCTGAAAAACGTTGATACATCTGACGGACTAGTTAATGGGGCATGTGGCACTGTTTCTAAAGTGTATTTTGGAGATGATAAAACATTCCCCTCAATGATCTATGTCACTTTTGATGATGAGAAAGTTGGACGAGCTGCACGATGTAAGAAACCATGTCCACAACTTGGATTTGAACAAGCAACTCCAATTGGGCCTGATGAAGACAGAATGATTTACACCACTGCTGTACGCCGTCAGTTTCCATTGAGATTAGCATGGGCTTGCACTGTTCATAAAGTCCAAGGTTTAACAGTGGAAAAAGCAGTAGTTTCTCTACAAAAGATCTTTACCGCAGGACAAGCATATGTAGCTTTGAGTCGGGTGACATCTCTAGAAGGACTAATAATTGAAGACTTTGACCCAACATCTATATATTCCAACAATAAAATAGAAAAATCACTCCAGGAAATGCCTGCATTCATTAAACCATCAACACAAGTACCACTGCCATCATGCAAGATACTTTTGCACAATATACAAGGACTATCATCCCATGTTCAATGCATAAGACAAGATGCAAGATACATGGAGGCAGACATGATCTGTGTTACAGAAACTTGGCTTGCACCAAATAATTGCAATGATGACACACATGTCAATGGATTTGCCTTCCATAGTAAACCACGGCATCTTGCATATGACACAAATGGAGAAATGTTTGCAGAATTGCAAGAACAACAACATGGTGGTGTTGGCGCCTATTGCAAAGAAAACATGCAATGTCATATTACAGATGTGCCCTGCATAAATATTGAATGTCTCCTATTGGACATCCCACAACTGGAAACACAAGTTGCAGTGATTTACAGACCATCATCATATCAGCTTTCAACATTCCGCAGCAAGCTTAATGATCTGATTGCCCATATGAACATGAAAACAGGAGGCAAAATCATCTTGGGAGATTTCAATGAAAACCTGATGGTAGCAAGTTCAATTAAAACACAAATGGAACAACATGGGTTCACTCAAGTTGTAAATGAGCCTACCACTGAGAAGGGGACTTTGATCGACCACATCTATATCAAAGGCATTGACACCAAAAACATATGTATAAGTATAATGCCCACATATTTCAGCTATCATGAATGTGTTGTACTTAATTGGTATTTTTAATCTTGACACTTGGTCTTATTTGTATGTATTTTGAGGAACATTTTTGTATTGCTTGCTATTTTGTGTGTTTAATTAAAGCCAACTAAGATGTTAAGAGTTTTGACCAGATTTATGACTACCACCACTACTACAAAAGCATTGGCTTTTCATTGTGACAACCAATTACTTAGATCACCATTCAGGAACAGTTTGTTTAATCCTTTCCTCACTGAGCACATCTATAACCATGATCAGAAGTGTACAGTAGAAGCAGCACACTATCTTCATCCAATGGACTTGAACACAAAAGCAACACCTCAGTAAGCTGTCCACTCATGGCTAACACATCTAAGCTTATCAGGAAGCTAGGATTTGAAATTATGACAGTTTGCCTAGAAAAAGTCCATTACTCTTTGACAGCCACCATTTGGCTTACCACCACCACTGCTACTTACTACATATTACTTACTACAAACTTGGTACACTTGTGCACATATCAACTCTGACTAAATGTGCAATGCAGTGTCTATATTAATATTATCTGACATATAACCCCCAAGTCACCAGAAGCTTGGACCCCGCATCGCCGCTTGCGGCTATATTTATTATTATTATTATTATTCCGCCCTAAAACAGCATGCACGTCAAAAACTGTAAGGGCTACAGTAGCCAGACCTTGCACATAGGTTGGAAATGTGCCCCACTACTCAGAGACAAAAAATTAGCCATATTGCCAGATGGTGGCGCTATAACAGCCGACTGCACGTATTGGCCCATAACTGCTGAACCGTGAGGCGTAGAATCAAAATTCCACATCTGCTGGATTCCCTGGATCAATACGCATCTATCCATATAGACCACGCCCATTTAAGTCTGCTAGATTTTCCGCCATCTTGGACTTTCTAAAAAAAAAAAAAAACGAACTCGTCCTAGGCCATTTGCCCGAATGAGCCCAAACTTTTTGTGTGTCATCTCTGGACTTCCCTGATCTAAAATTGTATAAAGAATTTGGATACGTGCAACCGTCTTGAAATGATAAATGTTTAAACTTTTGATAAACAAACTCGTCCTAGGCCATTTGCCCGAATGAGCCCAAACTTTTTCTGTGTCATCTCTGGACTTCCCTGATCTAAAGACTTACAAAGAATTCGGATACGTGAAACCGTCTTGAAATGATAAATGTTTAAACTTTGACACTATGTCATCACCGATGACAGTCTTGTGACATCACTGATGATGTCATCTATGATGTCATCTATGATGTCATCTATGATGTCATCCTTCCTCTACATAACATCGCGCACACACACACACACACACACACACACACACACATGCACACACACACACACACACACACACACACACATGCACACACATATACACCTATACACACACACACACACGCCACACACACACACACACACACACACACACACACACATATACACATACACACACACACACACACACACACATATACTCACACATATACACACACATATATACACACACACATATACACACTTACAGACATATACACTAACACTACTATTACTACTGCTACTACTGCTTGAACCCGGTCAGGTCACCAAATCTCAACCAAACTTTGTGCACTTGTGCACATACCAACTCTGACTAAATGTGCAATTCAGTGTCTATATTATCTGACATACACCCCCCAAGTCACCGGAAGCTTGGACCCCGCATCGCCGCTTGCGGCTATATTTAGGGGTCCAAGCACGAAGTGCGTGGATCCCTATTGTATCTGTTCCGTTTATTATTATTATTATTATTATTCCGCCCTAAAACAGCATACACGTCAAAAACCGTAAGGGCTACAGTAGCCAGACCTTGCACATAGGTTGGAAATGTGCCCCACTACTCAAAGACAAAAAATTAGCCATATTGGCCAGATGGTGGCGCTATAACAGACCCTTTTGCGTATTGACCCATAACTGCTGAACCGTGAGGCGTAGAATCAAAATTCCACATCTGCTGGATTCCCTGGATCAATACGCATCTATTCATATAGACCACGCCCATTTAAGTCTGCTAGATTTTCCGCCATCTTGGACTTTCTAAAAAAAAAAAAAAACGAACTCGTCCTAGGCCATTTGCCCGAATGAGCCCAAACTTTTTGTGTGTCAACTCTGGACTTCCCTGATCTAAAAACTTACAAAGAATTTGGATACGTGAAACCGTCTTGAAATGATAAATGTTTAAACTTTTGATAAACGAACTCGTCCTAGGCCATTTGCCTGAATGAGCCCAAACTTTTTCTGTGTCATCTCTGGACTTCCCTGATCTAAAGACTTACAAAGAATTTGGATATGTGAAACCGTCTTGAAATGATAAATGTTTAAACTTTGACACTATGTCATCACCGATGACAGTCTTGTGACATCACTGATGATGTCATCTATGATGTCATCTATGCTGTCATCTATGATGTCATCCTTCCTCTACATAACATCGCGCACACACACACACACACACACATGCACACACACACACACACACACACACACACATGCACACACATATACACCTATACACACACACACACACACGCCACACACACACACACACACATACACACACACACACACACACACACATATACACATACACACACACACACACACACACATATACTCACACATATACACACACATATATACACTTACACACATATACACTAACACTACTATTACTACTGCTACTACTGCTTGAACCCGGTCAGGTCACCAAATCTCAACCAAACTTTGTGCACTTGTGCACATACCAACTCTGACTAAATGTGCAATTCAGTGTCTATATTATCTGACATACACCCCCCAAGTCACCGGAAGCTTGGACCCCGCATCGCCGCTTGCGGCTATATTTATTATTATTATTCTTTTTTTTATTCTCCGCTAAAACAGTATGCACGGCAACAACCGTAAGGGGTACAGTAGCCAGACTTTGCACATAGGTTGGAAATGTGCCCCACTACTCAGAGACAAAAAATTAGCCATATTGACCAGATGGTGGCGCTATAACAGACCATTTCACGTATTGGACCATAACTGCTGAACCGTGAGGCGTAGAATCAAAATTCCACATCTGCTGGATTCCCTGGATCAATACGCATCTATCCATATAGACCACGCCCATTTAAGTCTGCTAGATTTTCCGCCATCTTGGACTTTCTCAAAAAAAAAAAAAACGAACTCGTCCTAGGCCATCTGCCCGAATGAGCGCAAACTTTTTGTGTGTCATCTCTGGACTTCCCTGATTAAAAATCTTAGAAAGAATTTGGATACGTGAAACCGTCTTGAAATGATAAATGTTTAAACTTTTGTGTATTTACTTTTGTTCTTTTCCTGCCCTAAAAGTGTGTGGATCTCAGAAACCATACACCCCCCATCACCCAAACTTTCCACACAGGTTCACGACATCACCCACTACTCAGAGTAAAAAAATTACACCAATCCACCAGATGGTGGCGCTATAACAGCCAACCACCACTACTACTGCCGCTGCTGCTACTACTACTACTACTATTCTTAGTACTTCTGCTGCTACTATTGCTACCACTCCCACTACTACCAACACTACTACTACTACTATTACTACTACTGCTACTACTACTACTACTAGTACTGCTTGGAAACCGTCAGGTCACCGGATCTACACACACACACACACACACACACACACACACACACACACACACACGCGCACACGCGCACACACACACACACGCGCACACACACACACACACGTACACACACGCACACACATATACACCACACCTGCACCTAATTCTGGACTGATCACCACACACCTGCACTTAAGACGCTAATCAGCCTCTACACTCAGTGTGTGTCCGTTACTGCAGTAGAGGCTGTGTTGGTGTTTCAGTTGGTGTTTATCCTCCCTTCAGATGCATTATTAAGTAAGTTGTAGTTTTGTTAGCCATTGTTGAATTGCCATTCCAAGCCATCCTGATCTTAAAGGTGAATTGCATATGTTTTTCTCTTTAGCCATGGTTAAAATATATTGTTTATTGTTTGTTTGATTGTTATATTGTTTTTTATTGCTAAACATACTACTTCCTATGACTATTTTGTCTGTTTGCACACGCACACGCACACGCACACGCGCACACACACACGCACACGCACACGCACACGCACACTAAAATGGCCACCACTGGTGTACTTCATCTCCCAGAGTGCTTCACTCACTCACTTGTGGATTGTGCCATGTGGGTGGGGAGATGGGTGGAGCTATGGCTATAAAAGAAGTGCAAAACTTGCCCCAAACCCCAGTCTGCTGCTACAGAGGTGCTGTGAGCCAGTCCAACTCATGCTGACCTTAAAGGTGAATTGCATATGTTTTTTTCTTTAGCATGGTTAAAATATATTGTTTATTGTTGCTTTAATTGATTGTTACATTGTTTGTTTATTGCTAATTTGATGTCATTTGGATTGCTTGTTAACATTGTGTATTTGGGTAAATAATTCTGTTTGTGTTCTTATCCACAGACAACATGCTGATTGCCTCACTGTCACTTTTGATGTTGGGAAAATAAAATCACCCTGCACCTTGTCCTGCTGTGTGCCTGCCATCTTTCCTTGTGGTTTTATCTGGGTCCAGTGCTGAGGGGTCACATTGCCCTCACCTGTTCATAGGTGTGACACGCATTAACCGCTCATCCTGGCTGATATTTTACCACATGTTGAGCAGAGTTGCTTTAACTTAAGAACACATAATTTGATAATTGTAAACCCAGTTCACCAATGTTTACACTGCAAAATGTATCACAAATGTATTTTACATGAAACAGAAGTTGGCGGGCTTGTAATCCTGCAGTGTGACTGACATCAATCTGAGCCAATCAGAGTTGGGCTGTGGTCAGGCTCTGTACCAGGTACACTGAATCACTGATGAATGGAGATGGTGCAAGACAGTTGGCAGTATAGAGGGAACGTTTTTTAACATCCAATTCAACTTATCTTTGAAACCTGCTGAATGAAACCTCCAAAAGCCAAATCTGTGAGTTTAAAGGGAGGTTTACACAATCTGAAATATATTTTCAATGTTATGTAAAGGGAGGTATGAAGGTAATTTGAAGTGACGGCAATGTGTTGTGATTTGAAATGTATTCCTATCTTGTGTTTTAATTAAAGCCAACTGAGATGTTAGTTTTGGCCTTAAAGGGACACTCCACCGGAAACAATGCTTATTTATTTTGCACATCTCGCACATCCGAAAACAGTTTAGCAGGCATTCATTTAGTTTGACACTTATTGAGTTGATTTGTGAAAGGTATAGTTTGGTTTATTTGAAGTGGGGTACTATGCGGTACTTGCATGCAGTCGGTGTACTGGGTAAAGCACTCTGGACGCATCACACACAGAGATAGAACTGTACTCTAACCACAACAGGCACAGAGCTGTCTGCTGAGTGAAGTTGACCATGAGCAAAAACAGAAAAAACAAATACATAGAATGCTTCCATACTGCTCAGCTGGTGTAATCAAACTCTCCACAAGCCCTGAGATGCCAAGTTGACTTGAAAATGTCATTTACACCCTGATTCTAGCTTAAATGTTCACTGTAGCAAGGTTGTACCTTAGTTGGTGTAATTCAGCCGCTAGCTCCAGTGCACATTGCCACACACATATACACCTATACACACACACACACACACACACACACACACACACACACACACATATACTCACACATATACACACACATATATACACACACACACACACACACATATACACTAACACTACTATTACTACTGCTACTACTGCTTGAACCCGGTCAGGTCACCAAATCTCAACCAAACTTTGTGCACTTGTGCACATACCAACTCTGATTAAATGTGCAATTCAGTGTCTATATTATCTGACATACACCCCCCAAGTCACCGGAAGCTTGGACCCCGCATCGCCGCTTGCGGCTATATTGTCTATTTGTTTTTCTTCTTTTTCTGCCCTAAAAGTGTGTGGATCTCAGAAACCATACCCTCCACATCACCTAAACTTTCCACATAGGTTCAAGAGGTCACCCCCTACTCAGAAAAAAAAGAATACACCAATCCACCAGATGGTGGCGCTATAACAGACCATTTCGCGTTATGGTCCATATCTTCTGAACCGGTTGTCCTATACTCAAAAGTTCACTTCTCAGGGATTCCTTGGATCAAGACGCATCTATCCATATAGGCCACGTCCATTTGGTGTGCCTAGATTTTCCGCCATTTTGAATTTGATCAAAAACCTACTTTTGTGAACTCCTCCTAGACCGTTTGGCCAAATCACACGGAAACTTTTCGGGGTCATCTATGGACTAACCCCGACCTAAAGTTATTAAAGGATTTTGGATACTTGAATCCGTTTTGAAATGATAAATCTCTAAACTTTTAATGAAACACACCCGACACTAAATTGCCCACAACTCATTAACCAGTCAATTACAACTAGTGCTGCTACTACTGCTACCACTCTCACTACTACCAACACTACTACTACTACTGCTACTACTACTACTACTACTGCTTGGAAACCATCAGGTCACCGGATCTCAACCAAATTTTGTTTACTTGCACATACCAACTCTGAATAAATGTGCACTATTCAGTGTCTATATTATTTGACATATACCCCCCAAGTCACCGGAAGCTTGGACCCCGCATCGCCGCTTGCGGCTATATTTATTATTATTATTATTTTTTTTATTCTCCGCTAAAACAGTATGCACGGCAACAACCGTAAGGGGTACAGTAGCCAGACTTTGCACATAGGTTGGAAATGTGCCCCACTACTCAGAGACAAAAAATTAGCCATATTGACCAGATGGTGGCGCTATAACAGACCATTTCACGTATTGGACCATAACTGCTGAACCGTGAGGCGTAGAATCAAAATTCCACATCTGCTGGATTCCCTGGATCAATACGCATCTATCCATATAGACCACGCCCATTTAAGTCTGCTAGATTTTCCGCCATCTTGGACTTTCTCAAAAAAAAAAAAAAACGAACTCGTCCTAGGCCATTTGCCCGAATGAGCCCAAACATTTTGTGTGTCATCTCTGGACTTCCCTGATTAAAAATCTTAGAAAGAATTTGGATACGTGAAACCGTCTTGAAATGATAAATGTTTAAACTTTTGTGTATTTACTTTTGTTCTTTTCCTGCCCTAAAAGTGTGTGGATCTCAGAAACCATACACCCCCCATCACCCAAACTTTCCACACAGGTTCACGACATCACCCACTACTCAGAGTAAAAAAATTACACCAATCCACCAGATGGTGGCGCTATAACAGCCAACCACCACTACTACTGCCGCTGCTGCTACTACTACTACTACTATTCTTAGTACTTCTGCTGCTACTATTGCTACCACTCCCACTACTACCAACACTACTACTACTACTATTACTACTACTGCTACTACTACTACTACTAGTACTGCTTGGAAACCGTCAGGTCACCGGATCTACACACACACACACACACACACACACACACACACACACGCGCGCACACACACACACACGCGCACACACACACACACGTACACACACGCACACACATATACACCACACCTGCACCTAATTCTGGACTGATCACCACACACCTGCACTTAAGATGCTAATCAGCCTCTACACTCAGTGTGTGTCCGTTACTGCAGTAGAGGCTGTGTTGGTGTTTCAGTTGGTGTTTATCCTCCCTTCAGATGCATTATTAAGTAAGTTGTAGTTTTGTTAGCCATTGTTGAATTGCCATTCCAAGCCATCCTGATCTTAAAGGTGAATTGCATATGTTTTTCTCTTTAGCCATGGTTAAAATATATTGTTTATTGTTTGTTTGATTGTTATATTGTTTTTTATTGCTAAACATACTACTTCCTATGACTATTTTGTCTGTTTGCACACGCACACGCACACGCACACGCACACACGCACACACACGCGCACACGCACACGCACACGCACACTAAAATGGCCACCACTGGTGTACTTCATCTCCCAGAGTGCTTCACTCACTCACTTGTGGATTGTGCCATGTGGGTGGGGAGATGGGTGGAGCTATGGCTATAAAATAAGTGCAAAACTTGCCCCAAACCCCAGTCTGCTGCTACAGAGGTGCTGTGAGCCAGTCCAACTCATGCTGACCTTAAAGGTGAATTGCATATGTTTTTTTCTTTAGCATGGTTAAAATATATTGTTTATTGTTGCTTTAATTGATTGTTACATTGTTTGTTTATTGCTAATTTGATGTCATTTGGATTGCTTGTTAACATTGTGTATTTGGGTAAATAATTCTGTTTGTGTTCTTATCCACAGACAACATGCTGATTGCCTCACTGTCACTTTTGATGTTGGGAAAATAAAATCACCCTGCACCTTGTCCTGCTGTGTGCCTGCCATCTTTCCTTGTGGTTTTATCTGGGTCCAGTGCTGAGGGGTCACATTGCCCTCACCTGTTCATAGGTGTGACACGCATTAACCGCTCATCCTGGCTGATATTTTACCACATGTTGAGCAGAGTTGCTTTAACTTAAGAACACATCATTTGATAATTGTAAACCCAGTTCACCAATGTTTACACTGCAAAATGTATCACCAATGTATTTTACATGAAACAGAAGTTGGCGGGCTTGTAATCCTGCAGTGTGACTGACATCAATCTGAGCCAATCAGAGTTGGGCTGTGGTCAGGCTCTGTACCAGGTGCACTGAATCACTGATGAATGGAGATGGTGCAAGACAGTTGGCAGTATAGAGGGAACGTTTTTTAACATCCAATTCAACTTATCTTTGAAACCTGCTGAATGAAACCTCCAAAAGCCAAATCCGTGAGTTTAAAGGGAGGTTTACACAATCTGAAATATATTTTCAATGTTATGTAAAGGGAGGTATGAAGGTAATTTGAAGTGACGGCAATGTGTTGTGATTTGAAATGTATTCCTATCTTGTGTTTTAATTAAAGCCAACTGAGATGTTAGTTTTGGCCTTAAAGGGACACTCCACCGGAAACAATGCTTATTTATTTTGCACATCTCGCACATCCGAAAACAGTTTAGCAGGCATTCATTTAGTTGGACACTTATTGAGTTGATTTGTGAAAGGTATAGTTTGGTTTATTTGAAGTGGGGTACTATGCGGTACTTGCATGCAGTCGGTGTACTGGGTAAAGCACTCTGGACGCATCACACACAGAGATAGAACTGTACTCTAACCACAACAGGCACAGAGCTGTCTGCTGAGTGAAGTTGACCATGAGCAAAAACATAGAAAAAACAAATACATAGAATGCTTCCATACTGCTCAGCTGGTGTAATCAAACTCTCCACAAGCCCTGAGATGCCAAGTTGACTTGAAAATGTCATTTACACCCTGATTCTAGCTTAAATGTTCACTGTAGCAAGGTTGTACCTTAGTTGGTGTAATTCAGCCGCTAGCTCCAGTGCACATTGCCACACACATATACACCTATATACACACACACACACACACATATACTCACACATATACACACACATATATACACACACACATATACACGCTTACACACATATACACTAACACTACTATTACTACTGCTACTACTGCTTGAACCCGGTCAGGTCACCAAATCTCAACCAAACTTTGTGCACTTGTGCACATACCAACTCTGATTAAATGTGCAATTCAGTGTCTATATTATCTGACATACACCCCCCAAGTCACCGGAAGCTTGGACCCCGCATCGCCGCTTGCGGCTATATTTATTATTATTATTATTACCTTTATTATTATTATTATTATTATTATTATTATTATTATTATTATTATTATAGGGTTAGGGTTAGGGTTATTAACTTGTTTAAAAACATAGGCATGTAATTCAAGATAAGTCTGCCTTTTATTTCATATTTCATACAGTTCAAACAAGACTTTCTGAGCATGACCAGTTTGACTTGTTTAAATTTAATAGGCCTGTAATTCAAGTCTGCCTTATTTCAATTGGTTTTTAGTCAAGTCAGGTCAAGTTTATTTATATAGCCCTAATTCACAAGCATGTCTCAGAGGGCTTCACAGAAAGTATGTCTAGCTAATTCTAGCTGACACAACAGTAACAAGACTATACAGAATAAAGATAACATTTGAACAATTGATAATATAGAAAAATAGAAATGAAGAGAGAGCAGAGGAGAGAGCAGGAGAAGGGAGAAGAGCAGGGGGAATGTGAGAGAGTGATGGGGTGGGGAGGGAATGGGAGATGTTGGAGGGTATAGGAGGTGGGGAAGGAGCAAGAGGAGAGAGCAGGAGAGGGGAAAAGGGGGGGGTGTGGGGGTGGGGGGGAAGAGCAGGGGGAATGTGAGAGAGTGATGGGGTGGGGAGGGAATGGGAGATGTTGGAGGGTATAGGAGGTGGGGAAGGAGCAAGAGGAGAGAGCAGGAGAGGGAAAAGGGGGGGGTGTGTGGGGGAGAAGAGAGCAGGGGGAGGGAGGAGGTGGGGAGAGAATGAGAATATATTTTAGGGAAGAATGGGTGCCATGCTTTGAATAGTGGCGAAATACTAAGAGCATGGGTGCCATGCTTTAAGTAGTGGCGAAATATTGGAGGGGATAGAGTGGGTGCCATGCTTTGGAGTAGAATGTGTACTATGCTTTAGAGTAGTGGGGGAAGGGGGGAAGAGGAAGAAACACCGGGAAGAGGAGAAAGCAGGAGAGTGGAGGAGGGAGGAAGAGCGGGGGGATGTGAGGGAGGAGAGGGGGGAGGTGGGGAGAAAATAGGAAATGTGGAGGAGGAGAGAACAGAGAAGGAGAGATGAGAGGGTGCAGGGGAGGGAGAGCCAGGGTAGAGGTAGGGTCTAGGGTTGGGAGAGGGGGGAGGTGGGGAGGTGGGGAGAAAATATAAAATGTGGAGGAGGAGAGAACAGAGAAGGAGATATGAGAGGGTGCAGGGGAGGGAGAGCCAGGGTAGAGGTAGGGTCTAGGGTTGGGGGAGGGGAGGGAGTAGGATACGGGCCCGGATTTTAGCCCTAGTTGCACTTCTGTTGCACTTTATTGTTCATTTGAGGTTTATAACAGTGCATGAAGGCATTGTGTATTAAATGAATGCGCTATTTTTTGTGCAATAAATTTGAGTGGTTTAAAAAAAAATCTGAAATTTGGGTCGCGACTTCATGACAAGGAAAATAGTGGGTCCTGAGGCTACACCAGTTGAGAACCACTGGTGTAGGCAATACACAACACGCGAGACTGTTTGCAACCCGGACATTAAACTATTATGCTTGAGTCTCAGGCCATTCTTCCTCCCGAGGGAGTTTGGAAACATTTTGATTTGTGCTGTTTATGTGCCCCCAAGTGCAAACGCAGGGAGAGCCGCAGCCCAAGTGGCAGACTGTGTACACAGACAGCTGCAACGTACACCCGAGGCTCCCATACTAATTTTGGGAGATTTGAACCATTGTAAACTGGAAATGTCTTTACCTGGCTTTGACCAGTATATTAAATGTGACACAAGGAAGGATAACATTTTGGACAAATGCTATGGAAACATATTGAATGCATATACAGCCAGAGCCAAACCACCGTTGGCTAACTCAGATCACAACACTGTTCAGCTCATTCCCATCTACCGTTCAGTCCTTAAGAAGAGTAAACCTCTTGTAAAAACAGTTAAAATCTGGTCCACAGACAGTATTGAAACGCTGAGGGGGTGTTACTTAAGCACCGACTGGGACATTTTCCATGAGCCCGATCTGAATACATCCACAGATGTAATTACAGCTTACATAAAATTCTGTGTGGAGGCTGTGATACCCCAGAAAACAATAAAACTGTACCCCAACAACAAGTCCTATATTAATAAGGACATCATGGACTGCATCAAACGCAAGAGGCTGGCCTTCAAGAACAAGGACCAAGTGCAACTAAGATCAGCACAAAGGGAGCTGAACCAGAAACTCAACACAGCAAAAAGACAATACAAGGAATCCATCGAAAAGGACTTTAGTGCTAACAATACAAAGAAAATGTGGGCCACCATGAAATCAATCACCAATATGACTCCTACTAGGAAACCACTGTACTCAACAGATGACAATATTATGGCAAATGATTTGAATAATTTTTACCTCAGGTTTGACTCACATGATTTTTCTGCTGAACGTAGCGATGTCATCAACACTTTAACAATTGATGATGACGTTCCAAAAATAGACATCGAACCCGTTGAAGTCACACGACTGTTTAAAAAAATAAACACCAATAAGGCCACGGGCCCTGATGGTGTCTCAGCCTTCCTCTTAAAGACATGTGCGGAGGAACTCACACCAGCTTGGGTCCCTGTCTTTCAGAGGTCGGTTGACTCACACACAGTCCCATCTCTGTGGAAGATAGCAATTATAGCTCCTCTTCCGAAAAAACCTGTTCCCCAAGAACACAATGATTATAGACCAGTAGCCCTGACCTCTATTGTAAGTAAATGTTTAGAAAAATTGATGGTGTGGAAGCTGAAGTCAAACACTAACCCTAACCCTAACAGTTAGATTCTTATCAGTTTGCCTATAAAGACAACTGTGGAGTCTGTGGCACTGATGATGCAATACTTACCATAACACACTCCATCTTGCAACATATTGAAAACCCCAAGGCTTACGCTAGATTGCTGTTTGTAGACTTCAGCTCTGCTTTTAACACTCTGCAGCCACACATCCTTCTCAGTAAACTCAGTCAGATGTCTGTTAACCCATATATCATCAGGTGGTATCACTCATTCTTAACCAACAGGACCCAGCAAGTCCGAGTGAACCAGACACTGTCTGAGCCCAAGGTGATCAACACAGGTGTCCCCCAGGGATGCGTGAGTTTGCCCCCTCTTTTTAGTGCACAAATGATTGTAGAAGTATTCATTCAGGAATTTTCATTATTAAATTTTCAGACGACACTGCCATCTTGGGTCTTATAGACACAGACACAGCCATTTCGAGTTATAGTCTGGAGGTCGAAAGGTTTGTACAGTGGTGTGAGGACCATCAGCTCATTGTAAATACAAAAAAAACAGAGGAAATTATTTTTGATCCAGGGCACCTGGGGGATCATTCCCCAGTGTTAGTCCATAATGCCCAAATTGCCCAGGTTCATTCATACAAATACTTGGGTGTACATATTGATTGTAACCTATCTTGGAATGTCCATGTAAACTCTGTGTGCTCTAGGATCCAGCAGCGACTGTACTTCCTGCGACGACTCAGGGTGTTTGGGGTCGGACAGAGGATTTTGTTATTATTTTATCATGCTGTTATAGAGAGCATTTTTCGTTATATCTGCTTGGTTTGGCAACTTACCAGTTAAACTGAAATCACAAATAAATAGACTAGCTCATACTGCAATGAAAGTGATGGGGGTGAGGGAGCACCCCACCCTTCAAATACTCTGAGGAAACTGTAATCAGACAAGCTAGGAAGATCATTGCTGACCCCTCTCATGTCTTGTATTCAGAATACGAACTGCTTCCATCTGGCAGGCGTTACAGAGTCCCAATCAAGAACAAAAAAAGACACCTCAACAGATACAAATACTCTTTCATCCCCATATCAGTCAGTCTCCTAAACTCAGGTCATAGGTAATGTATTGTTGATTGTACTGTAAATTATTGATGTTTGCACTTTGGTTGTGTGTTTGCAGATGTCGGCACTGGTGTGCTATGCACTATTGTTTTTTGCTGTTGTTTTTGTTTTTGTTATTGCACTGTGTACCTATGTAGCAGCCTGTATGTCCAAGACAAATTTCCCTCCGGACAAATTAAAATAATCTTGAATCTTGAATCTTGAATTGTGAAACTGAAAAACAGCAACACACTACACACTGGCAGCAGCCATGTTTGCGTCGCAGCTGTGATGTCACGAATGTGCAAAGCTCCGCTTCCGAGGCAAAAAATAAACAGGATTATTATCTGATAATTTATCGGAAAAAGGCCATTATCGGAATAATAAATAATAACGCAAAATGGCCATATCGGCCGATAATTTATCGGTCCGATAATTATCGTGCATCCCTACACCGAACACTTCACCACTCATGTACACTGTGGGCCCTATTCTCCCACAGGCCTTCGGCGCTAAAACGGGCCTTAAACGCAAAAAAACGTGCCTTGCGCCTGCCTCGGGAAGATATCGACATGGCTTTAGGCTGCCAAATGCGCTTTAGGCGGAATGGGCGTGGCGCAGTCCCAGAATGGGCGTTTCGGCCTTAAATACCGGCCTAATGATATCTTCCCACCTGGCGTAAATTTAGCGCTTTGCGCTTTTGAAAACCAGGCCTATTCAGTGCGCTGGTTACGCGGAGCGCTCCTCTGCCCTTTCCTCTGTCCCTTCTCTCTATGTCACTCCCTCTCTCTTACTCATCAGTCTGACAGGCACAATACAGACTGCTTGAAAAAAAGTTTGCCGGTTCTCTCTCTCTCTCAGAAAAAATAAGTTGTTCTACCGTACATATTTTAACACATTGACTGCCAGCCGTTTTTTTTTTGCTGTAGGTAGCTTCTGCCAAGCCGTTTTTTGAGGATTCTGGCTCATTTTACAAGAGCCGAGGATTCTTTTCTGCTTGGAGTTTGTGAACACAAAGTTCACAAAAGTACTAATAGAATGTGTGCTTTCTCTGTCTAAAAGAGTTAGTTTGTAGAGTTAGTAGTTATGTAGATATTAGCCGTTGAGTACAGCATGGTTTCAGCGTCTGAGAGTGAAAGCTGAGATAATCGCAGTTTTGTGAAATTCAATCAAACAGGCAGAACAGTCACTTTAACCATTTATTTTTGGCATCAGTGAGAGATCAGACATCCAAACAATATAGTTCAGAACGCCCTCTCCTTCAAACTCCTCCCCCCGTGGGCGTGTCTGGTGGCTTTCAGCCTGCGTTTGTCACAAGCGAGTGCTCTGCTGCTGCTGCTGCTGCTGCTGCTGCGAGTTTGAGCAGCCTCCCTCCCTGGCAGCGAGTGTGGATAGGGCTCACTCGTCTCTTGGGTTTGAGAGCCCCGATGAAGCCCCGTGCGACTCTAGGCTTTATGCTGCCCACCCAGTCCATTTCTGGAACCCCCCACCGCCGTGCGCCCGTGCGCAGCAGCGCGAAAGCGTCCCCGCCTACAGTATGAGAATGAGGCTCGTTCGTTTCTGGGTTTTCGGAATGCGTGCGATTCTGGCCTTTCTGCGGGCGTTTCAAAGTGTGTTTCACCCATAATCTATTATGCAAATTTGCAATCCCCCACGCCAGCACCGCTCTCCGCTCTCAGTGTGCTGCTGCTGGCGCGGCCGCTCTCGGGCGAGTCTGGTGACTGATGACTAAAATCGCCAAGCCATTTCCTTGAGAATGGCTTTCTCCCGCGGCTGTTTTTGGTTGACTTTCTCTCTGTCGGGAGAGCACTGTCGCCACTTAGTTGGTCGGTAAAATAGATTATACACATTCAATACTTCCAATATCTCCATAGGAGACGCGGGGGGCATTGATCCACGTAGCACCGTCAAAAAAAATTTTTTTTTTTTTTGACGACTCAACTCGTCATTGGCAGTGAACGGTTGGATTGTGTTTGACGAGTCAACTCGTCATTGGCAGTGAACGTGTTAACAACATGACAGTTTTTTCTAACATGACAGTTTTGACTGAGCCCGTGACATTCAGAGGCTATTGCATCATCCTACCTGTGCAGTGAAGGAACGAGATCATTGTGGGCAAACATTCACTGCCTGCCTTCCCTGCAACAGCCAGACATGTGAAATCTCCCAGCATGCATTGGGCTAATCCATTTCAATAATAAATCGCATTGAAATTAGCCTAAATAGATAGAAAGGTACATGGAAATAGATCTAAATAATGTGTCATGTTCCCACAACATGCTATTGTAGAACATTTCAATATTGGACAAAATAAAATGCGAAATCCAAACACAACCCTATGTGAAACATATATCCCTCGTCGATTTAACGTGATTTAGATAAGTGACAGCATAACGCGCTTCTACTGTCATGTGCTATACTGTGATGTCTGCTCCAATAACTTGGCCCTACTTCACATTAAGTTTTACAATAAAAACACATTTCTGCAATGACTTTACATAATGTAGGCTATATTTATGTGCATCATCCTACCTGTGCAGCAGGGGAGAGAAAACCATATCTTTCTGGACGAACTTTCACCAATCTAATTAATCTCATCATATAGTGTAACAGCCCAGGCTCAGTGGACTGTACAAATAAGGGGAGACCACACATGTTTTAAAGTCATAACAAAAAGTATTTATTATAAACTAAATGAATTACTCAAAAGATAAGATTAGATGTGTCAGTCAGTAACATCAGTAGTGAATGCAGTGTGTGGATGAGTGGGAAGTGTAGTGTAGTGTAGATGTTTGAGATGTATGAAAGTAAGATTCAAAGAGCCTGAGCTCAAAGCAAACCAACAAGGTGGAGAGAGGAGGAGAGAGAGAATGAGAGTGAGCAGCCAGCTCAAATAGGAAGCATCCAGGTGCTCCAGATCAGCTAATCAAGCAGCCCCAGCCTCTGCCCAGCCAGGACCTGCAGACTGAAAGCAACCAATCAGTACAATGAACCCACAGCACATAGTGAGGGCTGCCACATATAGGGATAGGCTATATTTTTCTAGCTGATGCGTTTAGAACATTCTTTTCACTTTGATCTTTTGCTATAGTGTAGCGTATTTACATGCTTGCAGTATTTAAACTGCAGTTAGATTGGTTTGAGAAGCATAATATATAATATGGAATAATAGCCTATATATGGAGACAGACAGACGGGATGAAGGGGGGGGGGGGGGGTAGCAGAGCGCTTGGCTTGTCTGGTTTTACTGGATTTCTCCGTGGAATTGGAGCTTAAAAGGCAAGCTTGTGACTCTTTACTGCACTTCACCAATGAGCAGACTGTGCATAATTTTACGCTTAAAAGGCGTGGTTGTAATGCTTAAGGCTGCGTGTAGCGCCGACACCAGGATATTGAGTGGGCTGGTCCACGCCCACTGCGCTGGACATTCAGCGCAGTTTATAGGCTGATACAACTATAGGGGCCTGTATATATTTACTCGATTTGATTGCACTTGCAACTTTGTGAGTGTCTTTAGTTATCTTCCTTTTAACCTTACACAACATGTATCAGTGCCTACACATGACCGAGGCCACACGCTTGACCTCGTTTTTACCCTTGGTTTGCCTGTAACTAGCCTCTCTGTTGAGGATTTTATCTCTGACCATAACATTGTTCTCTTTGAATCCTGTTTCTATGTTACCCCTCTGAATAGACGTACCAGACGCTCTCGCATTCTTAATAATCAATCTGCTGCTAAATTTTCTTCTGTTTTTACTGAACATCATAACAGTCTCCTCCTCCGCTCAGATTTAAACGACCTGGTCAGCTGTTTTAATGACATTTGTGCACAAACTCTTGATGCCATTGCCCCTCTTACTACGAGGTTGGTACGTGCCATGAATCCCTCCCCATGGATAAATGACACGATACGTAATTTGAAAAGGAACTGTAGACGAGCGGAGAGCATTTGGAAAAAGACTAAACTTCACGTTCATCACCTCCAAAGAACTTTTATTTAATCTCAATTGCACCATTAAGAATGCGAGAACAGAATACTTTTCTGGTCTAATTGATGCCAATAAGCACAATTCTAGATTTCTGTTTGATACAATCAATCAACTTCTGAATCCAGTTCCTCAAAGTGACATAGCTTGCTCTTTAATTAACTGTGATGACTTTTTATCATTTTTTGTGGAAAAGATCAATGGTATCCGATCAAATATCACCCTCCCTACTTCATCTACATCTCCCAACGGTACCTGCCCTATTCTCCTCACCCAATTTACTCAGATTTCCCTACAAGATCTACTTGAGGTCGTAGCTCATATGCGCGCATCCTCCTCCCGCTTAGACTGTCTGCCTACTAAATTTCTTAAAGAGGTTATTGATGTCATTGCACCCTCTTTGCTGCGTATTATTAATATTTCACTCTCCTCTGGTTGTGTACCTGATGATTTCAAACTCGCCAGCGTCCATCCCCTCCTCAAAAAACCCAGCCTTGACCCATCCGTGCTACAAAATTACAGGCCCATCTCCAAGCTACCATTCCCATCAAAAATCCTGGAAAAGGTCGTTGCTAAGCAACTCCTGGAGGTGATAAATGGAAACGATATTTTTGATAAATTTCAGTCTGGCTTCCGCCAGCAGCACAGCACCGAAACAGCTTTGCTCAGGGTGACTAATGATATCCTCATGCATGCTGATGCGGGGGAACACACCATCTTAGTGCTGCTTGATTTAAGTGCAGCATTCGATACCATTGATCACTCCATCCTTATAGAGAGGCTACAACAATGGGTTGGTATCTCTGGCACTGCTCTGGAATGGTTCTCCTCCTACCTGTTAAATAGGTCATTTTCTGTGTCTTTTGGTGACTGTGTTTCTGCATCTGCTCCTCTGTCGTGCGGGGTCCCTCAAGGATCAATTCTTGGCCCCATCCTTTTTGGTTGTTACATGCTTCCCCTTGGTTTATTAATAAGTAGTTTCTGTAACATATCCTACCATTGCTATGCTGACGACACGCAACTATACTTGTCAGTCAAACCAAATGATCACAGCAACCTGAATATTCTCCAGGACTGTTTGGCTGCCATAAAGAATTGGATGTCTCTCAATTTCCTCCAGCTAAACTCAGAGAAAACAGAGGTTCTGGTCATTGCTCCGGATCACTTTGCTAGAGATATTAATCAGGATTTAGGTCCCCTTGCAAATAACATTAAACCCTCAGCCAGAAACTTAGGCGTTATTTTCGACCCATATCTGAACGTTCAATTACATGTAAAAAAAACAGTTCAATCCTGCTTTCTTCACCTCCGTAATATAGCAAAAATTAAATCAATCCTCTCAGCTAAAGATATGGAAACACTAATTCACGCTCTCATTTCCTCACGCTTAGATTATTGTAACTCTCTCTTTTCATGCCTCAGCGATGCTACCCTGTCCAGGCTACAACTTATTCAGAATGCAGCTGCAAGGCTTTTGACCGGGACTTGAACAGGTCCCATATTACACCAGTTCTGGCGTCCTTGCACTGGCTACCAGTGCGACAGAGAATCCAATTAAAAAATTTTATGATTACTTTTAAAGCTCTTCGGGGCTTAGCCCCGACTTATATTTCTGAACTGCTGCAGTTTTACACTACATCAAGGCCACTTAGGTCTTCTGACCAAGAGCTATTAGTGGTCCCCCGATCCAGACTCAGAACAAGAGGTGAGCGGGCATTTTCTGTTCTGGCGCCTACCTTGTGGAATGGCCTCCCTCTCTCTGTAAGACTGGCTGATTCCGTGTCCACTTTTAAAACACTTCTTAAAACCCACTTATTTATACAGACATTTTATTAAATCTTAAATCTTATCCCACTTATTTGATGTACCTTTGTTTGCTGGATTGCCTGCACTTTATGGCCGGTGCGCCTCATGCCTTCTTATTACTTTATTTTAATTTGTGCTTGTTGATGCTGTCTCTTGCATTGTGTTTATTTGCCTATTTGTTTATTGTAATTTGTTTGATCCTGCTGCCTGTTTTTATTGTGAAGCACTTTGTGATCTCTGGATTTGAAAGGTGCTATATAAATAAAGCATTACTTACTTACTTACTTACTTCTTATTTCTGTATATTGATGTGACCGCTACGCTGCATACAGACACTAAGACAAATTCCTCGTATGTAACTTGTATACTGTGGCAATAAAAGTGATTCTGATTCTGAGAGGCTAACGTGAATGGATGAGGCAATACGTTTTCTAAGTCACTAAACATCTATTTATACCAAACGATTCGACGACCTCAAACTTAATGCTCAGCATGTTAGACATGTTATCTCGACATTCTGTGCACTGGATGGGCGATAATATCATTACTAACCTGTAAAACATCCCATGAGATATCATCAGCCATGCAGGCTTCTTTAGCTGGCTATAGTAGTAGCTACTTCATGGCTAGCTTGTACACAAAAAAGAGTTGTATCCACAGTGACCACTACCCATAATGCAATACACCGTTGTGTCTGACTTTCCACAAAGGATGGCCAAACATTAACAATAAATTATACAATAAAAAAATTGTGCCAGAGTTGAATTAAGCTATACAATGTTATTTAGAATGGTGCTATTATTGGCAAACGTATTTTCTTTTAATAATAAGCTATAACAGTCACATTGTTTGAAATCTCTTATCTATAGGCTTGTAATTTTCATCTTAATTTTCTGGTTACTGTAATCCATTAGTCTCCAACCCTCAAATCAAATCGCCTCCTGGAATAACCCATTTTCAATTCAGATATATTGGGCCCTATTCTCCCACAAGCCTTCGGCGCTAAAACGGGCCTTAAACGCAAAAAAACGTGCCTTGCGCCTGTTTTGGGACGATATCAATATGGCTTTACGCTGCCAAATGCGCTTTAGGCCGAATGGGCGTGGCGCAGTCCCAGAATGGGCCAAAGTGGGCGTGTCTGCGCTAAATACCGGCGTACTGCTATCTTCCGACCTGGCGTTAATTTAGCGCCTTGCGCCTTTGAAAAGCAGGCCTATTCAGTGGGCCAGTTGCGCGGAGCGCTCCCCTCTGGCTCTCTCCCTCCCCTCTGGCTCTCTCCTCTGTCACCCTTCTCTGTGTCACTCTCTCCCTCTCTCCTACTGACAGGAGCAGGCATTGGTGTGCGTTTACCAGTTTATTGTGAAATAAATCCTTCCGCGTTGAGTTACTGTCGCAAGCCTGTGTGACAACGCGTCCAGCCTGGGTAAAACAACTCCGTGTACCGCTTTGAGGCTGCAGGCAGTCTGACAGGCACAATACGACTGTCTCTCTCTGACTGCCTCTCTCTGTCCCAGCATGCAATTGGGTACTCCATTTCGCTACTAAATAGCAACCAAATGAGGCGAAATAGATATAAAAGGTTGATCTAAAATAATGTGTAATGGTAACACAGCCTGCAATTGTAGAACATTTCAATATTGGACCAAATAAATCATCGAAATCAAAACACCACCCTAAGTGAAACATATATGTCCTCCTGGGCCTATATATATCCTTTGTCGATTTAACGTCATTTAGATAAGTGTTAGCGGAACTGTCATCTGCTATACTGTGATGTCCGCTCCAATAACTTGGCCCTACTCCACATTTAGTTTTACAATAAAAACACATTTATGCTATGACTTTACATAATGTAGGCTATATTTATGTGCATCATCCTTCCTGCAGCAGGCGAGAGAAAATGATATCTTTCTGGACAAACTTTCACCAATCTAATAGGCTATATTTTTCTAGCTGATGCGTTTAGAACATTATTTTCACTTTGATCTTGCTATAGTGTAGCGTTTTTACATGCTTGCAGTATTTAAACTGCAGTTATATTGGTTTGAGAAGCATCATAATATGGAAATATAGCCGCAAGCGGCGATGCGGGGTCCAAGCTTCCGGTGACTTGGGGGGTATATGTCAGATAGTGCACATTTATTCAGACTTGGTATGTGCACAAGTAAACAAAGTTTGGTTGAGATCCGGTGACCTGACGGTTTCCAAGCAGTACTAGTAGTAGTAGTAGTAGCAGTAGTAGTAATAGTGTTGGTAGTAGAGGGAGTGGTAGCAGTAGTAGCAGCAGAAGTACTAAGAATAGTAAATGGTAAATGGACTGCATTTATATAGCGATTTTATCCAAAGCGCTTTACAATGTGCCTACATTCACCCATTCACACACCGAAGGCGGCCAGCTGCCACGCAGGGTGCTGGCACAGCCATCGGGAGCAATTTGGGGTTCAGTGTCTTGCCCAAGGACACTTCGACGTGCGGACTGGAGGAGCCGGGGAACGAACCACCAACCTTCTAATTAGTGGACAACCCGCTCTACCTCCTGAGCCACAGCCGCCACTAGTAGCCAATAGTAGTAGTAGTAGTAGCAGCAGCAGCAGTAGTAGTGGTGGTTGGCTGTTATAGCGCCACCATCTGGTGGGTTGGTGTAATTTTTTCCTCTGAGTAGTGGGTGATGTCTTGAAACTTGAAGTAGTACTTGGATAGAAAGCAGTTTTTGTGTACAATATCCCTTTAAGTATCTGGACAGAAATTGGTATTTGGGTAGAACATACTGTCAATACGACAAGTACTTCTCTGGCTCTGCAGATACATATAATATGGTCTACAAAGTCAAATACAACAGTCTGGATAGCTCACTTGGTAAAGCTCATGACTTATGCTAGCTAAAGACTATTGTGGCTCAAAGTTCAAACCCCATGTGGGATGAACAATTTTCAACTTCAGACAGTTAAGTCAGTAATAGTAATTAAAACCCCACATGTTGCCTCCTTATTTTGCGGTGTTTCATGAACTTTTTCAATATCTTGGAAATGTTAGCTGGAGATTGCGTGGCTGTGTTCAAGAACGTGTTTTGCAACAGGAGAGGTTAGTTCTTGTCTCATGATGGAGCTTTTGTGTTCTGAAATCAGAATTTTCAGTTGTCATTGAGTCTTTCCCACACACACATCAAACCATAGGGCATAGTGGCGTCCACTACAGAACGTTGATGGTTTTATCCCTGAAATTGCTTTTGATGACTATAGCCAGCACCCTGCATTGCAGCTTGTCATGCAGTCCATTTACCATTAAGGACATGTCTGTATTACACACATAATCCACCACTTTACATTAAAAGTCTGCCCTGAATGGAGGTGTTTGAACTAATTGGTGTGGGTTGTGCTGTTACAATGGAACTAAAGTAAAGGTAAAGTCCCACTGATTGTCACACAATGTGTGAAATTTGTTCTCCGCATTTGACCCATCCCCTGGGGGAGCAGTGAGCGGCAGCGTTCGCCGCCCTCGGGAATCATATGGTGATCTAACCCCCCAATTCCAACCCTTTGATGCTGAGTGCCAAGCAGGGAGGCAAATGGGTCTCATTTTTATAGTCTTTGCTATGACTCGGCCGGGGATCGAACTCACAACCTCCCAGTCTCAGGGCGGACATTCAGACCACAAGGCCACTGAGCTGGACACATGAGTGACAAGGATAATTCAGATTTAATTCTCTTTTTTGACCTTTCACATCTGAAGACACAATAATGTATTGGAATGTTTTTCCTTTCATATATCTGAAAGAAGGCTCCCAGCAAACACAATTACATCATGATGATGTTCTGATATCATCTTTCAGTGACGTCCAGGACTAGGCCAAATCACAGCCGATTTGGGGATCATTTAGACATCTACACAGGAATGTCAAGAGGACGTCGAAATATGACGTTAACATAAATAGGCATATTCAGTTATTCTGCTATGTACACAGTGTGTATTCAGCAGCGTTATACATAATTATATCCAGATTAACCTTTATTCTACATTTTCAAAAAATAAAACAGTTACCTGGCCGTGGTTTGAACCCAGGACCTCCAGCTTTGGTGTCTGCTACTTTACCCCTACACCATCCTTCTACAGCAATGACAAGGCACGGATATAACCTTATTATGGCATAAACTTGTTTTTATTCAAACGTGGGTGTCAAGTCTTTGTGGATCGGGCATTACTGTGTGACATCTAAACCAACTATGTATTATGCTACAGCAGATGCAGAACCCCAAAACACATTAACCCCACCCAAAATGCTACATTCCAACTTCCAGTAGTAGTAGTAGTAGTAGTAGTAGTATTAGTAGTAGTAGTAGTAATAGTAGCAGAAGTAGTAATAGTAGTAGTAGTAGTGTTGGTAGTAGTGGGAGTGGTAGCAGAAGTAGCAGCAGTAGTTGTAATTGACCGGTTAATGAGTTGTGGGCAATTTAGTGTTGGCGTGTGTTTCATTAAAAGTTTAGAGATTTATCATTTCAAAACGGTTTCACGTATCCAAAATCCTTTACTAACCTTAGGTCGGGGTAGCCCATAGATGACCGAGAAAAAGTTTTGTGTGATTTGGCCAAACGGTCTAGGAGGAGCTCGCAAAAGTAGGTTTTTGATCAAATTCAAAATGGCGGAAAATCTACCACACAGAAATGGGCGTGGCCTAGTGGGTTAGATACATGATGCTCCAGGGAAACCAGTAGATGTGGAATTTTGATTCTACAGCTCGCAGTTCAGAAGTTATGGACCGACAAACATGAAATTGGCTGTTATAGCGCCACCATCTGGTGGATTGGTGTAATTTTTTTACTCTGAGTAGTGGGTGATGTCGTGAACCTGTGTGGAAAGTTTGGGTGATGGGGGGTGTATGGTTTCTGAGATCCACACACTTTTAGGGCAGGAAAAGAACAAAAGTAAATACACAAAAGTTTAAACATTTATCATTTCAAGACGGTTTCACGTATCCAAATTCTTTCTAAGATTTTAAATCAGGGAAGTCCAGAGATGACACACAAAAAGTGTGGGCTCATTTGGGCAAATGGCCTAGGACGAGTTCGTTTTTTTTTTTTTTGAGAAAGTCCAAGATGGCGGAAAATCTAGGCACACGCAAATGGGCGTGGCCTATATGGATAGATGCGTATTGATCCAGGGAATACAGCCGAAGTGGAATTTTGATTCTACGCCTCACGGTTCAGAAGATATGGACCATAACGCGAAATGGTCTGTTATAGCGCCACCATCTGGCCAATATGGCTAATTTTTTGTCTCTGAGTAGTGGGGCACATTTCCAACCTATGTGAAAAGTCTGGCTACTGTACCCCTTACGGTTTTTGCCGTGCATACTGTTTTAGCGGAGAATAAAAAGAATAATAAATATAGCCGCAAGCGGCGATGCGGGGTCCAAGCTTCTGGTGACTTGGGGGGTGTATGTCAGATAATATAGACACTGAATTGCACATTTAATCAGAGTTGGTATGTGCACAAGTGCACAAAGTTTGGTTGAGATTTGGTGACCTGACCGGGTTCAAGCAGTAGTAGCAGTAGTAATAGTAGTGTTAGTGTATATGTGTGTAAGTGTGTATATGTGTGTGTGTGTATATATGTGTGTGTATATGTGTGAGTATATGTGTGTGTGTGTGTGTGTGTATATAGGTGTATATGTGTGTGGCAATGTGCACTGGAGCTAGCGGCTGAATTACACCAACTAAGGTACAACCTTGCTACAGTGAACATTTAAGCTAGAATCAGGGTGTAAATGACATTTTCAAGTCAACTTGGCATCTCAGGGCTTGTGGAGAGTTTGATTACACCAGCTGAGCAGTATGGAAGCATTCTATGTATTTGTTTTTTCTATGTTTTTGCTCATGGTCAACTTCACTCAGCAGACAGCTCTGTGCCTGTTGTGGTTAGAGTACAGTTCTATCTCTGTGTGTGATGCGTCCAGAGTGCTTTACCCAGTACACCGACTGCATGCAAGTACCGCATAGTACCCCACTTCAAATAAACCAAACTATACCTTTCACAAATCAACTCAATAAGTGTCAAACTAAATGAATGCCTGCTAAACTGTTTTCGGATGTGCGAGATGTGCAAAATAAATAAGCATTGTTTCGGTGGAGTGTCCCTTTAAGGCCAAAACTAACATCTCAGTTGGCTTTAATTAAAACACAAGATAGGAATACATTTCAAATCACAACACATTGCCGTCACTTCAAATTACCTTCATACCTCCCTTTACATAACATTGAAAATATATTTGAGATTGTGTAAACCTCCCTTTAAACTCACGGATTTGGCTTTTGGAGGTTTCATTCAGCAGGTTTCAAAGATAAGTTGAATTGGATGTTAAAAAACGTTCCCTCTATACTGCCAACTGTCTTGCACCATCTCCATTCATCAGTGATTCAGTGCACCTGGTACAGAGCCTGACCACAGCCCAACTCTGATTGGCTCAGATTGATGTCAGTCACACTGCAGGATTACAAGCCCGCCAACTTCTGTTTCATGTAAAATACATTGGTGATACATTTTGCAGTGTAAACATTGGTGAACTGGGTTTACAATTATCAAATTATGTGTTCTTAAGTTAAAGCAACTCTGCTCAACATGTGGTAAAATATCAGCCAGGATGAGCGGTTAATGCGTGTCACACCTATGAACAGGTGAGGGCAATGTGACCCCTCAGCACTGGACCCAGATAAAACCACAAGGAAAGATGGCAGGCACACAGCAGGACAAGGTGCAGGGTGATTTTATTTTCCCAACATCAAAAGTGACAGTAAGGCAATCAGCATGTTGTCTGTGGATAAGAACACAAACAGAATTATTTACCCAAATACACAATGTTAACAAGCAATCCAAATGACATCAAATTAGCAATAAACAAACAATGTAACAATCAATTAAAGCAACAATAAACAATATATTTTAACCATGCTAAAGAAAAAAACATATGCAATTCACCTTTAAGGTCAGCATGAGTTGGACTGGCTCACAGCACCTCTGTAGCAGCAGACTGGGGTTTGGGGCAAGTTTTGCACTTCTTTTATAGCCATAGCTCCACCCATCTCCCCACCCACATGGCACAATCCACAAGTGAGTGAGTGAAGCACTCTGGGAGATGAAGTACACCAGTGGTGGCCATTTTAGTGTGCGTGTGTGTGTGCGCGTGTGCGTGTGCGTGTGCAAACAGACAAAATAGTCATAGGAAGTAGTATGTTTAGCAATAAAAAACAATATAACAATCAAACAAACAATAAACAATATATTTTAACCATGGCTAAAGAGAAAAACATATGCAATTCACCTTTAAGATCAGGATGGCTTGGAATGGCAACAATGGCTAACAAAACTACAACTTACTTAATGCATCTGAAGGGAGGATAAACACCAACTGAAACACCAACACAGCCTCTACTGCAGTAACGGACACACACTGAGTGTAGAGGCTGATTAGCGTCTTAAGTGCAGGTGTGTGGTGATCAGTCCAGAATTAGGTGCAGGTGTGGTGTATATGTGTGTGTGTGTGTACGTGTGTGTGTGTGCGCGTGTAACAGAATTATTTACCCAAATACACAATGTTAACAAGCAATCCAAATGACATCAAATTAGCAATAAACAAACAATGTAACAATCAATTAAAGCAACAATAAACAATATATTTTAACCATGCTAAAGAAAAAAACATATGCAATTCACCTTTAAGGTCAGCATGAGTTGGACTGGCTCACAGCACCTCTGTAGCAGCAGACTGGGGTTTGGGGCAAGTTTTGCACTTCTTTTATAGCCATAGCTCCACCCATCTCCCCACCCACATGGCACAATCCACAAGTGAGTGAGTGAAGCACTCTGGGAGATGAAGTACACCAGTGGTGGCCATTTTAGTGTGCGTGTGCGTGTGCGTGTGTGTGTGCGCGTGTGTGCATGTGCGTGTGCAAACAGACAAAATAGTCATAGGAAGTAGTATGTTTAGCAATAAAAAACAATATAACAATCAAACAAACAATAAACAATATATTTTAACCATGGCTAAAGAGAAAAACATATGCAATTCACCTTTAAGATCAGGATGGCTTGGAATGGCAATTCAACAATGGCTAACAAAACTACAACTTACTTAATAATGCATCTGAAGGGAGGATAAACACCAACTGAAACACCAACACAGCCTCTACTGCAGTAACGGACACACACTGAGTGTAGAGGCTGATTAGCGTCTTAAGTGCAGGTGTGTGGTGATCAGTCCAGAATTAGGTGCAGGTGTGGTGTATATGTGTGTGCGTGTGTGTACGTGTGTGTGTGTGTGCGCGTGTGTGTGTGTGTGTGCGCGTGTGTGTGTGTGTGTGTGTGTGTGTGTGTGTGTGTGTGTGTGTGTGTAGATCCGGTGACCTGACGGTTTCCAAGCAGTACTAGTAGTAGTAGTAGTAGCAGTAGTAGTAATAGTAGTAGTAGTAGTGTTGGTAGTAGTGGGAGTGGTAGCAATAGTAGCAGCAGAAGTACTAAGAATAGTAGTAGTAGTAGTAGCAGCAGCGGCAGTAGTAGTGGTGGTTGGCTGTTATAGCGCCACCATCTGGTGGATTGGTGTAATTTTTTTACTCTGAGTAGTGGGTGATGTCGTGAACCTGTGTGGAAAGTTTGGGTGATGGGGGGTGTATGGTTTCTGAGATCCACACACTTTTAGGGCAGGAAAAGAACAAAAGTAAATACACAAAAGTTTAAACATTTATCATTTCAAGACGGTTTCACGTATCCAAATTCTTTCTAAGATTTTGAATCAGCGAAGTCCAGAGATGACACACAAAAAGTTTGCGCTCATTCGGGCAAATGGCCTAGGACGAGTTCGTTTTTTTTTTTTTTTAGAAAGTCCAAGATGGCGGAAAATCTAGCAGACTTAAATGGGCGTGGTCTATATGGATAGATGCGTATTGATCCAGGGAATCCAGCAGATGTGGAATTTTGATTCTACGCCTCACGGTTCAGCAGTTATGGGTCAATACGCAAAAGGGTCTGTTATAGCGCCACCATCTGGCCAATATGGCTAATTTTTTGTCTCTGAGTAGTGGGGCACATTTCCAACCTATGTGCAAAGTCTGGCTACTGGCGGCCTTATGGTTTCTGACGTGCATACTGTTTTAGCGGAGAATAAAAATAATAATAAACGGAACAGATACAATAGGGATCCACGCACTTCGTGCTTGGACCCCTAATAAACGGAACAGATACAATAGGGATCCACGCACTTCGTGCTTGGACCCCTAATAATAGCCGATATATGGAGACAGACGGGATGAAGGGAGGTGGGGGGGGGGGGGATCAGAGGCTTGGGTTTCATCTGGTTTTGCTGGACCACTGGAATGGAGCTTAAAAGGCAAGCATGCGATTAGTTTATTGCACTTATCCAATAAACTGACGGTGCATAATTTTACGCTTAAAAGGCGTGGTTGTAATGGTTGAGGCTGCGTCTAGCGCCAAGACCAAGATATCAAGTGCGCTGGTCCACGCCCACTGATTTGCGCTGCGCCAGGCGCTCGGCCTAGAAACAGCGCCGATGCAACGATAGGGGCCATAATCACCCTAAATCTCATACAGTCACTAACTGAAAGACTATATAAAAAAAAGAGAGGGTCACGTATATTTTGAGAGACAAGCCGAGGGCCGCTTAAGATCGGTCATAGGGCTGCATCTGGCCCCGGGGCCGGACTTTGGACATGCCTGCATTAGGCCTTCACCTCAATCTGTACAAGCCAAACAGAATTTGGGCTGGGTGATATATGGTGATATATTTTCACTTTGCCCACCCAGATTTACCCTGTCGGTCTTGAACCGACGACCTTCTGGTTACAAGCTCGCTTCTCAAACCTTTTAGGCCTCCACTCCCCACAAGAAAGTGTCATATCATTCTTTTCTTTTCTTTTCTTTTCGAAGTGATCGGAAATGTGTTCCTATAGACACACCATTTAGGCAAACTGTTCAACACATTAAGGATTTTCTTTTTTTGGGGTCACAAAACTTTTTTTTGTCCAAAACCTTAGCACTTTACTTGCTATGAGTTACGAAGCGCTTCACAATTAAATGAATAAAAACACACAATGAAGAGACAGCCATGAGGAAAGGAAAAGTTGCAAGAAGCATTTGAGAGGAAAATGAATTAAATACAATTAACATAAATAATAAATAATATAATATAATGTAAAAATATAAAATAATAATGATGATAATAATAGAATTCATAATCCAACATAATAAATAAATAATCAAAACAATAGATACATACATACATACATACAAACATACATACATACATACATACATACATACATACATACAAAGAAAAATGACCTAAAAACAAAATAAGCAAAACATCACGCAAGTTTATGACTTTTTTATTATGTTTTCTTTCTTATCCTTCATAACCCTGCCTCTCTCTATCAGCCCTCCCTCCCTGTTCCTCTCCTGCTAGTTCTCCTCTAAACAACCAGGATCCAAACAGTTATCTCTCCATCACTCTCTCACCATCTCTCTCTTCATCACTCTCTCACCATATCTCTCTCCATCACTCTCTCACCATATCTCTCTTTCCATCTCTCTCTCTGTTTGCCTTCATCCATCCCACTTCTTCCACTTCAGCCATTATTCTTTCTGCTTAGGTTTCCATTTACACCTCTCTTTCTCTCTCTCTCTCTCCCTCCCTCTCTCTTTCCCCCCTCTCTCTCCTTTCCTCTCTCTCTGCTTCTCTCCCCCTCTCTCTGTCCTTGTCTCCCATCCATCCTACTTCGCTCCCTCTTCTATTTTCTCTGGTCATTGTCCCTTCCTGTCACCCATCGTATTGGATGCCTTTTTCACTGTTACATCCAGACATGTATCAGTAAGTCAAGTTATTAGTAAACAGCTGATCGATTGATCACTATGGTGAATACATTACGTCATTTTGAATACCCACCGATGAGAGTGGAAATCAATGATATTTTCTGATAAACATGAATTGATGCATTGTTTACCTTAGACAAATCCTATTTTCATGTAACTTATCAGTTTTATACTATTCACTGTGTTGTATAGGGAATATTTCTAAGTTATAAGCTATATTTTTTATGATAAAAAAGGAGGGTAGTGAAGATTGCAGCTAAAACAGGGTATAAATGATGCCTCAAGTCAACTTGGCATCTCAGGGCTTGTGGAGACTTGATTATGCTAGCAGTATGGAGGCTTTTTCCTTCTTCTCCTGTTGTTGTTGTTTTTGTTGTTTTACATTTTTGAAAGTTGCTCACCATCCACTTCAATTGTTTGGGAGAATGCTGCAAAAGCGTTTTGCTGTGAAACTGCACACATGTTTTGTGGACAAAAAAATGTCACCCATTCCCATTGATCGGGTGAGTAGATAAGACATACTCATTTTTGGGTGAACTTATCCTTTAAGATAGTATTTGCATCCTTTCCTTCCTCTCTCACTTTCTCTCTCCCTTTCTGTAACTTCGAGCCCTTTATCATCCTTCTCCTCTCTCTCACACACACACACACACACACACACACACACACACACACACACACACACACACACACACACACACACACACACACACACACACACACACACACACACACACACACACACACACACACACACACACACACACACACACACACACACACACACCAGGGTTTTATAGCAAAAAAAATCTTGGACACAGTTTTGGAATATATGTTCCCGCTATTTTTCTTGGACACGGTAAAGCCGATGCAAACAGCTGCAAATGTATGTGATGGTGTCATTGTTCACTCAGGTCGTCTGAGGACGCATTTCTGCCACGTAGCATAGGCTTGGATCAAAGGATCTATGAGGGGAGGGGGGAGGGAAGGGGGCTGTAACAGAGCCATAGAACATTCTAGAACATGGAACAGAGCCACTTCCGGTGATGTAATCAGTTCCACGTCTACGGAAGGAGGCAGGACTTCCGGTTTGGGTGTATGCCAAAAGCAATCAATCAAAAAAGTGACAGAAGGTGTGTTCCTATATCTCTCTCAGGTCAGCTACCTGCTCCCTGCCTCTCAGAGTCACTCTGCAGTCTAAATAACGTTTTAAAGATGCAGGTCAGCTACCTGCTACCTGCCTCTCAGAGTCACTCTGCAGTCTAAATAACTTTTTAAAGACAAGGAGGAAGGGAGAAAGGCACTGTACAGTTTAATCACTGAATAAAGAGGGAAAATCCTATATCAAGACTCCATGCTTTCACAGTTTAAAACCTTATCTCTTATCAACAATGTGAGCAATTTAACTGAGGTGCACTTGTTCTTCCACAGGACAAAAGCAGAGAGAGAAAGACGAGGAGAATCAGAAGCTTCTGAAAGAGAGAGAAGAGAAGATACTGAAGGGCGCAGAAGAGCCTAGAAAAGAAAGAAAGACGTTTGTAAAAGAGCAGATCAAAGATCTGAGGATTGTGCTGGTGGGAAAGACGGGAGCGGGAAAGAGTGCATCAGGAAACACCATCCTGGGGAAAGAAGCATTCATTTCAAAGCTTTCCTCTTCCTCTGTGACATCAGGCTGTTGTAAAGGCAGCGCGACAGTGGATGGGAGAAAGGTGTATGTGATTGACACTCCAGGCCTGTTTGACACAGATCAGTATGAAGATGATGTCATCGAGGAGATTAAACTGTGCATCTGTATGTCCTCTCCTGGTCCCCATGTGTTCCTGGTGGTGATACAGGTGGGCAGTTTCACTCCAGGAGAGCACAAGGCAGTGAAGAAGATTCAGAAGACCTTTGGTCCTCAGGCAGCCAAGTACACAATGGTGCTGTTCACTCATAGAGACAAGCTGAAAGGAACAACTGTTGAAGAATATATCAGTGGCAGCAAAGAACTTAAAGAGTTCACAGATCAGTGCCATGGTGGATGTCATGTATTTGACAATAGGGTCGTGGAGCACTCTCAGGTCACAGAGCTGCTACATAAGATTGATGAGATGGTGGCAGTGAATGGAGGAATCTACTACAACAATGAGATGTTCAAGGAGGCTGAAGCAGCGATTGAAGAGGAGACAAATAGACTTCTGAAAGCGGAAGAAGAGGGGAAGCAAAGGCTTCTGAAAGAGGAAGAGCAGAGACACACCGCAGAGATGAAGATATTGAGAGATGCTATGAAGGAAATGGAAGAGATTCGTAGAAAAGAAGCATGGAGATATTCTGACATAAGTCATATGATGTTTAAAAAAGAGCAGAACAAAGATCTGAGAATTCTGCTGTTGGGAAAGACTGGAGCCGGAAAGAGTGCATCTGGAAACACCATCGTGGGAAGAATAAGAATAAGAGCATTTAAATCACATCTCTCTCCTTCCTCCGTGACATCACACTGTCAAAAACACACAGCGACAGTGGATGGGAGAGAGGTGTCTGTGATTGACACTCCAGGCCTGTTTGACACCATTAAAATGAATGATAAAATCCTCAACGTGATTATTGAGTGCATCCATCTGGCATGGCCTGGTCCCCATGTGTTCCTGCTGGTGCTACCTGTGGCCAGATTCACTAAGGAGGAGCAGGAGATAGTGAAGGTCCTTCAGGATATCTTTGGTCCTCAGGCAACAAAGTACGCAATGGTGCTGTTCACTCGTGGAGACTACCTAGGAAAAACAACTATTGAAGAATATATGAGTGAGAATACTCATCTTAAAGAGCTCACAGATCAGTGCTGTGGTGGATATCATGTATTTGACAATAACGACATGGATCGCCCTCAGGTCACAGAGCTGCTGCAGAAGATTGATAAGATGGTGGCAGTGAATGAAGATGAAGGAAGCTACTACCCCAATGAGTTGTTCAGGACGGCTGATCTCAAACACAGGCTTGAACAGAGAGTTCCCCAAACTTCTGACCAGCCAGATATCTTACCAGAGCAGCCAGTAGTTGTGGCGGGACGCTGGCGCCGCTTTGTCGTGTCGAAGGAGAACGGCCGTGTCGTGTCGAAGGCCGTTGTCCCGCCGAAGCCGCCGCGCAAAAAATGTGGCCCCTGAAACCAGATTAGAGGACCATTTACATTAAGATTAGACTGTTTTTCAGTCTTAACAATCAATTTGCTGAGTGAGTGGCACTGCTCTTGCCCAGATGTAGCCAGATAGGTAAAACACTAATATTTTCTGACTCACCTCCACATGCACCACCTGCTGATGTCTATATCATTATTCACTCATTTGCAGTTATTTAATTTTACAAATAAGACACAAAATTGCTTTACTTAAATGAACATTTATTATATATATATATTATTGTGGCAGTGTCTGAAGAGAGATAAAAGTGGCCCTTAAATGTCAATACATACAGTTGTAAATAAAATTGGGGAAATTGTATTAATGTATGTATTAATCAATACATGTCAAGTCAATCTTATCAATACATGTCAAGTCAATCTTGAGCTTAAATTGTTGCAAAAAAAACAACGCAGCTAAAAGTAATAACTGCGACAGTCTCAGTGCAGACAGCGCACAACTTGGGCTACATACCTTTCTCTCCCACTCACACCTGGCACCTGCGTTAGCTCTCCTGCACTCGTTCTTGGCAGAGCCAGAATGAAACAGTCTCACAAAGCACTCGTGTTAGCCAGCTGCGCACCAAAACACACATAACTATTATCTCCTCATATATACTGTATCATACGAGTGTTGGTGTAATGGCTTGCTTTAGTGGTGCTTGCCTGACAACGCCACCTAGGTTTGTTTGGATAGAGCCTAGGAACTCTATTAAAGGTGGACCCAAATGTACCAGGTAGGTTCTTTATACAAGGGAGAGCAGTGTAACTAGACCCAAGGACAGAGACGGAAACAGCTGTACCCAAAACAAATGCCTTTTATGTTCTACAATATAAATAGGTATTAAAACCAGGGCATTTCAAACGAGGGGTAAAAATGGGGTTAAGGGCTTTAAAAGCCAACTAAAATACAGGGAATAAAATGGGATAAAAATGTACAACTAAAAAGTCCAGATAGAGTCCCGTGTGTTCGATGGTCCCAGCCAGCCGCCCAACAGCGCCGCACCAACGTTCAGGCAATCCTTCACACACAGCCCTCTGGCTCCGTCCTGTCTCAGCTCCGCCGTCCACTCCCTCGGAGGTGGCGTCTATAAGACAAAAGGCTGGCGAGTACGTGTTGTCGCGGTCCTACAGCAGTAGCGCTATAATACTGTGCTTGCAAATTAACGTAACTGTTGTTCTATTTCAGGAACTCCCGACTAGACCGACAATCACTATAACAATCGTGAGATACTCACACTGCCCTGGACCAGGCTCCAGCCTCGTCCAGAATGGCAATCAGGCCTGGGTTATAGTGTGTCGGCTGCTTGCTCCTCCTCGGCCGGGGTACTGGGTCACTGTGGCGGGACGTGGCTGTCTCGGTCGGCTGTTGGCGGGGACGTGGCTGTCTCGGTCGGCTGCTGGCTGGCTCTGTCTGCTGTGGCTTGCTCTCCCCTCCAGTCCTTTGCATCTTCCTAATAAAGGGGAAATGCTGCCCCGCTCTGCTCGCCCATTGGCTCCCCCATGTCCATTCCCCTGCCCCAGGTGTCTGTAGTTTCCGCAATCAGCAGTCCAGGCAGAAACTCCCAAAAACACATACACTCCAAATCCAAACCAAACCAAACTGAAACATGCAAAGTAATTAAAGCAAAATGTATTAAGGCAAAAGTATGTAATATAAATGCCACATCTAAAGTAATAATAGGACACATCTAATAGAAATAAACCAAAACAAATAAATCAAAACAATAGGGAGTTCTCTGCCCTGTGACATCGGCACCAAGTGCGAGCGAGCGATTGATTGATTCATTTATTGATTCGCCCGACGTTAGGCTGTCAATTTACCTCCGCTAAATTGACGACTGCATTTCATTCCAGAGTCATGTTTGGTCGCCTATACGGGAGAGCCAGAATGAAACAGCCTCACAAAGCACTCGTGTTAGCCAGCTGCGCATCAAAACACACATGATAACTATTATCTCCTCATATATACTGTATCATACGAGTGTCGGCAACAAGTGCGAGCGATTGATTTATTTATTTATTGATTCGCCCGACGTTAGGCTGTCAATTTACCTCCGCTAAATTGACGACTGTCTGCATTTCATTCCAGAGTCACGTTTGGTAGCCTATACGGGAGAGCCAGAATGAAACAGCCTCAGGAAGCACTCATGTTACCGCACTGAACGCACTAAACGTTAGTTCAGTGACTGAACTAACCAGTTTCAGACTGCTTCCTTGTATATTGTGCGCTGGGATCAGTGCTTCCCAGCGTTTGACAGTCGGAAAAATACGCTAGGTGGACACAGGCGGCTACACACAGTTTTAATATTACATGACTACTATTTTGCGACCCGCCACGTGGCGGACAGATGCCAAATCTAACTCGCCAAAGCTAAAATATGCCCGCCATTGGCGGGTGGCGGGCTCTAATTTTGGGCCCTGTTCACAGCTGCTTTACATTAGGACATCAAAGGGGGAAAAAAAAGACGATACATGTCAACTCCTCAAAAATCGAATCAATAAATTCCTAGTCGGATCGAGAGAGGCGCCAGACGGTGAAATGTCCGACGACCGGCTCTTGTGGAACTCTCTGCTTGAAGCGGGGACACCTCGGCATTCCGAAATGTTGGCACTCCGAAATACCGGCATTCCGACAAAATTCTGCCATTTCGAAAGAACCCCTAACCCTAACCCTAACCCGGGGGACCGGCTGGAGCTAACCTCTCCCAGCCCCCACGTCTAAACCTAACCTCTCCCACCCCCCATGCCTAAACCTAACCTCCCCCAGACCCTAACCCTAAACCTAACCTCTCCCACCCACCACACCTAAACCTAACCTCCCCCAGAACCTAACCCTAAACCTAACCTCTCCCACCCCTGTAGGCTAAATAAATCAAGATGCTATGTCGGAATGGCGGACCTAATATCTTTCGCAATGGCGAAACATTTTTTGGAGATAAAAAGGGCCGCCTCTCCGAAAGCATAGAAGTCAATGATCGGAATGCCGACACTTCGGAATGGCGAGATGACCCCACTCGAAGCGTTGCCAACGCAAGTCGTTCAGTGAAGATTATTATTATTTTCTTTATGTCATTTATTTGCATTTATTTGACTTATTTCTTGATTGTATGTCTGTCATTTTACCTTTTGTATTACATCGCTGTATTTTATGAAGATTGTTTTAGATTAAAAAGAAAAAGCTACTAATTAGAAATAAATCACGATCAGGGAATTCATCATCATTCATCATCAACCTGCGTCTGCATTCACCAGTTGGCATTGCATAAACAAATGATTCAACTGTTTTAGTTTTTACTTGTATTATTTCTACCTGTATCTTGTTATGTTATGTTATGATCTTGTATCCAGTGATTTGTTGTTGTCATCTGTGAGTTTCCTAGTTGTATTGTATCGTATTGTAGGGATGACAAGATCGGAGGTAAAAGTTGATCCAGCAAGTCACTGGCATCATTTATTTACAGATCCCTATCATACAATACAGCATGTTGTTGCTAGCTAACAGGAGCAGCTAACTAGCTGGTAGCTGCTGCGTAGAGTGGCCTAGTTGTCTCCTCCCTTAGTCCATGATCCCCAGGGTCACGTGACTGCACTTGAGGTTTCTGTCCCAGTCTGCTAACAGCCTATTTGTGGTCTACACAGTATCATGTTTTAGTCTGTGAAGCACTTTGTGTTGCATTTGTTTGTGTGAAAAGTCCTATACAAATAAAGCCTCAATGAACATTTGAGTTATCAATATTCCTTAAAAGCAGCCATATAGTGTCACTAGCTGACATTAACATGACAATAAGCTCTGTACCTACCCATACTGTACCTGCCAACATTGGGCTGTGGAAAAGAGGGAGATTTTCTGGGGTATCGGTGAATGGCCTATCCACCTTATTTTTGAATACCCCGCTGTACAAATATTTGTGGGTACAAGTTCTGGTTTAACGTGACTTATTGTTGCAGCTTGCCATTTCCTAAAACGGTATTCTACTTGATTTGAAAAGATGGCCGCCTACACTCCCTTGTACCCTGGCTGAATTTAACATAACTTGGCCAATAAGTATATAACATACCAAATAAAACAAACAGTAATGTCTTTATTTGATAGAATGCAGAGGACATGTAACTGTTTCGTTAAACTTGCGTTCCAGGAATATTTTATTTACTGCGCTGCTCTAAAATAATGTTAGTGGCGCGCGGCTCAGAGAGCCTGTTTGTCCTAGAAGCCACTCGCTTTGCGCCAGAACACAATCGATTTGGGGGTGGAACACGCCAGGATTGGCCAACGCCAACGGCAGTGCCCAGAACTGTCGAATCAAATCATCGACAGAGACGCTATGCCCCGCCTCCCAGTATTTTCAGTGTGCAGAGATAGATAGATAGAACGTTAGAAATATAGCCAGCCACGTTATAAACAACTAACCAATGCCTGAGAGGCTAATAAAAGCTACATGTCTGACTATCAGTACGTTATTGCATACATAGGCATCTATTTACATTTAAACGTTTACATAGCACACAATTTTTTTTATTTGTTAGTGATTACCTTTTATTCATTTTGTTTTATCATTTTGTATTCATTCATGTTTATTATTCAACTCTTTTATATATTTGATTGTGAAAAACTATTATTGTGCTATAAAAATAGTTATATTATTAATATTATTACGGTATTACATTCTGCATTGTTGTTTTTATTGTGGTATACAAAATAATGTTATTATTATTATTATTATTATTATTATTATTATTATTATTATTATTATTATTATTATTATTATTATTATGTGGAATTTAGCCGTCCCCCCCCCCTCCCCCCATGGTTCCTCAACACAAGTCCGCTCTAAAGCATACCTGCTCCCAAAATCTAAGTGAAGCAAGGAATCCAATTCTGCAAATAGGCCTACTTATTCTTTCCTACCATGGATTGTAAATATATTAAGATTTCGCTTTGCATAGTTTGTTTATGTATATTTTAAGATGAAATACATTTTCAGAAGCCTATTTCTAATAAAGACTCAAAAATATGTTTCTTTTTTTTCACTGACTCCCAGCTTTGTCACTCAAAGTATGACTCACTGCTTGAATGAAGCACACAGCAGGTAGACAATATGTTTAATACTTCAATAGAGTTTGAGGGGAACATCTATTGTTATAGTTATAGTTATTTACTGGTCCTATAGCATATTAACCTATTCTTTGTCTCCATCTTCTCAATTTTCCATGAGATAGAAAATGCTACAGCCATGACACTTTGCAGCATGGTAATTACACCCACCAGAAATATAACCGCCATCAGCCTGATGGTGGTACTATGATCAAGGGGAGCGGGGAGTTTAATGAGCTGTATCTCCCTCCCACACGTATAACTAACTGTAAGAGGAGATCAATTCAATCGTGTTTTTATTTTACGTTTATTTATCCAGGGGGAGTCTCACTGAGAGCAATGCTCTCTTTTTCATGAGTGTCCTGTTCACATTCACACATACATTCATGCCTGGAAGCTGACCAGTACAACCACAGTCTAATCTGCTGCATAATGAGCAGCTCCAGTGCAGCAGTTGGGGTTAAGGGCCTTGCTCAAGGGCAGCTCAGTGGTGGTAATGAGGGAGGGGCAAAGCACTGCTTTTCACTTTCCCCACCCAATTGTTGCAATTCCTCCAGATCACCTGTAGAGGTTTTTTTTTTTTAGATTTTTTTTTTAGATTCATCCCCCCCTGCTCTCCCCAAAATTTCAATAAACCTTTATGGCATATTCACTAGCAAGGACCACGCCACAACAAGAGTATCGTTAAGGTTCTTTACTGAAGAGAATGAGTTGTGTATGGTGTAGTGTGGGTGCGAGATGAGCCGTCTGTTCCAGGAGGTCACGTGTTCCGGGGGAACGTCCTGATGACCGGGGCAGAGGGAGACTCAGGGTGGGGATTCCGTCTCAGACGTGGTCTGCCCGAGCGGGTCTGGCGTGAGGCGTGTTTCAGCCCGGGCAGATTTCAGCCCCCCCCCCCGGATGGATCCTAGAACGAGACGTGGAGAGGCATGCACCGTGCGAGAGGGAATGAGGATGTTTAGGGTTGAGGGGTGCGGGAAGGGATAGGGGATTGAGGGATGAGATATACAAGGGAGGGAGGGTGGGTCGAGAGATCGAGACAAACAGGGTGAGGCAGGTTAACTCATTCATGGTCAGTTTAGGACTGCCAATATTTAGCACAGGCCAAAGATTTTCATAATTGTTGGTCATCTTTCAAGACCCACAGTAAATTATCTATTAGCACCAAAGTGATTTGCAATACCTCAAAATGAAGATGTACGTCTCTGGGTTCACCAGGGGAAAAAAAGTGAGCTTTTAGCATGTTCTGTACTCTACTTATAGCCATTTATATACACCCTGTTTTCACCAAAAAGGTCTCTCTGAGAAGATAAATTGCAGGAAATGGCATTTTTCTAAATCACACAATCTCAGGCAGAACTCGCTCTCAATTCTTTTATTTTGAACTGTATTGTCATCAGACATGTAAATATTATTCGTTATGACACAAATGAAAAAAAAAAAAATATATATATATATATATACATGATGTGCTTTTTTTACATTCAACAATACAGTTTACTCAGTGTGAGTGAGTGTGATCATAGAATAGAATGCAGAGATCAGTGTAGTCTCTCTCTCACACACACACACACACACACACACACACACACACACACACACACACACACACACACACACACACACACACACTCCTTACCGCGAGATCATCCGGGTCCTGTCGCATTGGAGTCAGTCCAGTCTTCCTCGCCCTCGACAGGAAAGTGGCCGTGCTGCTTCGCTTTGTGTGAAAGCCATTTCTGTGGCGAGGCTGCTGTTCTCCTCCAACTCACACAGTTGTGACTCCGTCTCGTCTCTTTCGGGCTGGGACACAGGAACGGGGTCGAGGGACCAGGATCGATCATGTTGGTCACGGGTTTGACTACCGCGAACGATCGATGTCCGCTGCCCTGCAGCAAGCCGATCAGCTCGTGCAGCGCGCCGAGGGGCATTTCAATGGCTGGTTTAAAAGTTACATGAACTGCAGACAGCAATATGTCTCCATAAACAATGTCTCATCTTCCCTCAAAACCATCAACGATGGGGTCCCCCAGGGTTCCATTTTGGGTCCACTTCTTTTTATTTTATATATTAATGATTTTGTCAACTCCTCTGAAGTTTTCCATAAAATAATATTTGCCGATGACACCAAACTATTCATTTCCCACAAAAACCCAACTGAGCTAGACCAAATCCTAAATGAAGAGCTATCAAAAGTTGCCACCTGGTTCATCTGTAACAAACTTTCTCTTAACATTACCAAAACAAACTATATCTTATTCCGCTCAAAGAAAAATGATAACAAAGCTGAACTCGTCCGGCCCCAAATCAATGGTCGGGCCATCGAAAAAGTCAGTTACACTAAATTCCTGGGGGTCATTATAGACGAGCTCTTAAATTTCAAGAGCCACATAGATGCTTTATGTAAAAAACTGAGCAAATATGTTGGTCTATTCTTTAAACTACGACATTTTCTTCCTCTTTCTGCCCTTCTGACTTTATATAAAACACTCTTTGAGCCTCACTTGAATTATTGCAATGTTATCTGGTGCAACACTTACCCCACATATTTGAAACAGCTTCAGACGCTTCAGAAAAAAATAATCAGAGCACTATCATGGGCTGATTTCAATTCACCAACTGCTCCTTTATTTTATCATTATAATCTCCTACGCCTTACTGAATATAACTACTTCCAGAACGCCTGTTTGATGTATCAGGTTACAAACAATTTAAACCGCTGCCTATGTGAGCTCGTTCCAATCTGTGTGCCTCTGCACGCACACGACACTAGGACGAAACATCTTATTCGTGGTAAAACCAGGAAACTGCATTGCACTAATCTTAGTGTTGCGTGTAGGGGCCCGCAGATCTGGAACGAGCTTGATGAAACTATAAAAATGTCACACTCTGTCTCCTCTTTTAAAAAAATATTGAAGAATCAACTATTAGCCACATATCTGAATTGAAATTGACTGGGAATTGTCTTGTCTGTCCTATGTCCTGTATTATACGTTGTGGGGGTATTAGGCCAGTACCCTGTCCTATTTTGTTTTGTCTGTTTTGTCTGTTCTATATTGTATGACAATTGTTTATTTAATGTCAGAAATTATGTTTTTTGTGGGTCCCCACCAAAAGCTCAGAAAGCTTCCTCTGGGTTAATTTTTCAAGTTATATATTTTTTCAAGTGTGTGAATAAAAGAAATCTGAAATCTGAGTGAACTCTACTCTACTCTGTGCAGTGGATGAGGCAGACTGCGTCTGCAGTAGCTGATGGAGTGAACACTACTCTACTCTGTGCGGTAGATGAGGCTGACTGCGTCTGCAGTGGCTGATGGTTTGAACTCTACTCTGTGCAGTAGATGAGGCTGACTGTGTCTGCAGTAGCTGATGGAGTGAACTCTACTCTGTTCAGTAGATGAGGCTGACTGCGTCTGCAGTAGCTGATGGAGTGAACTCTACTCTATCCTGTGCATTAGATGAGGCTGACTGCATCTGCAGTAGCTGTTGGAGAAAACTGCGTCTGTAGCAGCTGACAGATAAACTGGTGAGGATAGACAATGTGGACCAGGCTGAAGCCATGTGGGCCGGGCTGAAGCCATGTGGGCCGGGCTGTTGCCATGTGAGGAGAGATGAAGGGGTCGAGGGGATGAAGGGATGAGGGATGAAGAAGTCCAGCGATTGCTGGATGTAGGTTGCGGGGGGGGGGGGGTGGCCTCCTGTAGCCAGGTGCTCCTGCCTAGATTGGCTGCTGCCAATGCTGGAACTGGATGGCGGGGCTCTGTGTCATTCCCTGAGTGAAGCGGGCTGACCACGATGACCGTCCTGTGGTATGTCGTCGTGTCTTGTGTTCTGTGATTGAGCTCACTAAATCGAATTCCTGTCAACGATGATGAAAGGCAATTAAGTATTGGAACTTGAAACTTGAAACTCGTGGTAGCGGCAATATTGGTTCTGATGGGGACTGACTGTAGGTGGCGCTGTGGTGAAGACTTGAGGACTGGGAGCGCTGTGGTAAGGACTGGAGCTCTGGCTGTAGGTGGCGCTGTAGTAATAACTGAAGCACCGGCCGTAGGTGGTGCTGTGGTGAAGGCTGGAGAACCTGCTGTAGACAGCGCTATGCTGAAGCTGGATGACGGAAGGCAGGAGCGCTGAGGTAAGGCTAGGGATCAGCTGTGGAGGTGTTATGGTTAGAGAGACAGCCAGGTGAGTTATACATTTGGGTGATGGGGAAGGGAGGGGGGGTTGAGGGGGGGGGGAGGGGAGGTTGCGACAAGGAAAGACCAGTTGGGAAAAGAGGAGGGTTGGGCTGATTAGCCGAAGCCGTGTTGGCTGAGACAGAGAAAGTGGGGGCAGAAGCCATGTTGCTGTTCTTGGCTGAATGAAAGTTAGAGGAATGAGGGATGTAGGGATGAAAGGATGCATGTGTACAGGGTTTTTGTGCAGCCTGCGGGACTGGGATGAGATGGAAGCTGAGATCAGCTGAGAGAGATGGGAGACATAGGGAGCAGGCACGGGATATGACTTGAATATCATGTTTTGATTCAATGTAAACAATAATACATGAAGAGATGAGATCGTAGGTGGTGCTGTGGTGAAGGCTGGAGAACCTGCTGTAGACAGCGCTATGCTGAAGCTGGATGACCGAAGGCAGGAGCGCTGAGGTAACCCATACAGAAATGTAATATACTGTATGTACATATATGGGATTGACATATATTGGATATATGTACATATGTTGCAAAAACATATATGTCATATATGTGTAAAGCATGTATGACACATGGACACTTCTTCTGTCACGCCGCGGTCCATATCCTATATATATATATGCAAAATACGATAGGGTCATCGCAACTGGCCCACCTTTACAGGTACTCTGCCCTGCACCATCTGTGAGCCAGTGGCATCGCTCTTTCCTCTCCTTCCTCCTCCTTTCAGGCACCAGCGGGACTGTGCTAGGCAGGGGCGTCCTCATCCCTGAGCCAAGTCTGGACTTGGCCGCCTACCTCCACTGGACAAGAGTTGAGTGGCTACAGCAGGTCATCAGATGGGCACCCTCCCTTCTAGATGTTTCGTCAATTTAAGATATGGACCGCGGCGTGACAGAAAAAGTGTTATTTACAGAGCGCATGGAGCTTGCCCCGTATGCTCCCGTTATAGCCTGTTTGAGGAGTGTACTCGGTGCGACAGATCTTCTGTGGGCATCCGAATGAAACCAAAGGTATTTGGGTGAGTAAAACATAATATTTTAATCTGGAAATGAGGACTGTGGTTTGATTGATTGATTGCTTGATTTATTTGGTGAATGTCAACATTGATACAGGGAATACAAACAATCACCGAGGATAAAAACACAATAAAGCCACTGGCTTATTTCCATTGCGGTCCTCAAACAAAACAACATCAAGGACAAAAAACAACATACGAATAGGGTATCACCATTCTATACTCAAATTAAGATTTTTTACATTATTACTAGATTGAATAGGAATAATGGCACACTTGAATATTATACAATACATAAACATTTGTTGTTAAATGTAGGGAATTAACATACACAGAGAAACAAGAAAAATGAGGGGGGGGCAAGGGGGTGGGTTTGCGGGGTACGGGGGTTTGCAGTGGGAATGTGGAGGGAGTAGTCGTCTACAGCACACTGGAGGCTATGCTATCATTCATAAGCAGATCCATATATCTATCTATCTATCTATCTATCTATCTATCTATCTCTATATCTGGTGTAAAAAACCGAAATTCTCCTTTAAGACAGAGATAATTTCACCAACATTCAGTATGAAAAATGTAAAAACAAAACGCCCCAAAAAATGAATAGATCAGGGGCCTGTACTACAAAGCAAGATTAGTGGTTTAGCGAGGTAACTTCAGGTTTAAACCTGGTTTGGGCGTACTACAAAGCAAGTTAACTTCTTACCGACATATATTTCCATAGCAACTTATGCTTCACACTTAACCTGGTCCGCAGCAGGTTAAGTTGCAAGGATAAGATTAGACCTTAAATACACCGCCCACGAACCAATCAAATCAGCAGTTTGGAAAAATGGCCAACCCCTTTCTGGATGAGTTTCCCATCTAGGAAGGAGCACGAATTGTAATGTTGAATGAGTAATGTTAATCAATGTTAATGTTAATCAAGGACTAAAGCCTTGCACTTGTTGGCTATTTTAATTAAGCCCTACTTACCACTTTGGAATATGTTTTTATATATTCATTTTTGTGCTTTTAAGTAGCCTAGATACGTTGTTTGATCCCGCTGATCGATTGCAGCTGAATAGTGAGTGGAGAAATATCACTAAACCGGCATAAAAAGGTTACATAAACGTCTCCAAAGCGCACGGTGCCGTGTGCGCAACGGAGCTGAGACTGACGTTGGGTTGGAATTGAAATGGTCATAGTCTACATGCTGGAATAGCCTACTACATCTAAGCAATTTAATATGGGATCACCTGCACACAGGCGATCCCATATTAAGATGATTCATATCTAGGCTACTCCTGCATTTTGCAGCTGCAACTCTGTTGCTTTTGGCCTGTATGATTCGATTGAACTTCATATTTCCAGCATATGAAATATGGAGATATGCGACTCTGCTGACAATATGTGACCACAAAATAGGCTATTTTTTATAAATGAAATCTATGCCCGCACGTACCGTGTCGATTCAGTTCAGAAGCATTTATTTTATTTTATTATCATTATTTTTTTTATTGATTAGCCTATAGGAATTATTCAATCAGTGCGACTAAACACATTGATTTTATTTTATTTTATTTTATTTTATTTTATTTTATTTTATTTTATTTTATTTTATTTTATTTTATTTTATTTTATTTGACGGTTACAAATTGAAATACAATATACTGAACAAAGTACAGACACGGATCATTATTATTCATTGAGCCTAAATGGTCTATAGCTACATACGGATTTTGGACTGAGATAGATTACACATTGCTTCCACAAAAGACTGTAGATAGAGAGCTGTAGATAGCCTACGAAACCGCTCTTCAAAGAAATTACTGGTGTGGATAAAAGTGGTCACTTTAGACAGTCATTCGGGAACAGTAATAATATCCAACGCAGATTTGCATTTGCGGTTTCATTCAATGAGGAAATAGGCGTGTCTTGCGCTGTAGGAGTTGGAGCAGTCCATATTGCACTCTGATTGGCAGTTGTTAAAAACCACGCCTCTTTTGTGGGCACGAGCTCCAGTGCACGGGCATTTTTATGTGCACGAGCTGAGAGCTTGATTAGAAAAACCTGGTTCGAGTTAACGAGTGGCAATCGACGTTCGTAGTACAAGTTAACTACAATCGAGCTGATCTGGTTTAGACAAACCAGATCAAGGGACAGATCCTGGATCTTCTTATACAACATTCGTAGTACAGGCCCCAGGTCAGGGTACTCAAGTAACCCAATGGTTTTACATGGGAAAAACAAAACATTTGTTTTGCTTCTTCTTTTTTTTTTCGTTTTTCTGTTTCCGTTTCAAACTTTAAAATATAAAAACGAAAAAAAAAGCTTCACCTGCAATTTTGTTGTTGTTTTGTTGTTGCTAAATTCATGGCAGGCCACTTAAAAACGGGCAGCGGGCCGTAGTTTGGCCACCCCTGATTTAGACAAATCTTCCCCCATCTTTCCCTTAAAGGTCACATGTACACTGCCCTGCAAAGCTAAAAGGGGGTAACTCAATTTTTGTCAAAAATGAGTTTTTGTCATTTTTGGAACATTGAAGATCTGCTTTATCATGTGGAAAAATATCTTGAGTCAATTGTGTTGTTTTATGGAGAAAATAGGGGGTCACATTTACAGTAACTTCCAAAAGCCCTAGAAAAGCCAAGCAAGACTAAGGTAACATCAGTTACGGTTGTTTGGTTTGGTTTGACTGCACTCTGAATGCTCTGCCCTGCAATGCAAAAAGGGGGTAACTCGCCAGAATAGTTGAGGAATGAGTTACATTACTGGGCAGGCCTAATGTCATGATTGTGACATCAGACCAATACCATGCCACCCCCACCCACACAGACACCCACCCCACCCACATTAACTCCCAAGGTTGCCAGCTCATACGGCATTAACCCCCTAACCCTTATACATTAACCCGCGAGGCACCTCATATGACATTACCCCCCGAGGCACCAGCTCATACCACATTTACCCCCGAGGCTCCAGCTCGTACAACATTATCCCCAGAGACACCAACTCATATGACATTAACCCCCGAGGCGCCAGCTCATACGACATTAACCCCCGAGGCACCAGCTCATACCACATTAACCCCGATGTGCCAGCTCATACGACATTAACCCCCGAGGCACCAGCTCATACCACATTAACCCCGATGTGCCAGCTCATACCACATTAACCCCGATGTGCCAGCTCATACCACATTAACCCCGATGCGCCAGCTCATACAAATTTAACCCCCGTGGTGCCAGCTCGTACAACATTAACTCCTGAGGTGCCAGCTCATATGACATTAACCCCCGAAGCACCAGCTCATACCACATTAACCCCGAGGCACCAGCTCATATGAAATTAACCCCAGAGGAGTCAGCTCATACAACATTAACCCCTGAGGCGCCAACACAGACACACAACGGGCCAACAAGAGTCCCACCAAACTAGGCTTGAAGGATGTGTAGCAGCCTGATAATCTAGTTATATTATATTTATATGTATATTATATTAAGCGTAATTGTGCCATGAACATGAGACTTCATGTCTATGTTATCATTATTATCATATACTGGTTTTATATAGTGATAAGCAACCAAATGAAGGATCAAATTGAAGTTACTGTCTTTTTGCTTGGCATCACCCCTTATTATTTTGCAGACAATGCAAAGCCAGAGTAAGGTAACTTCCAAATAAGGGTCAAAGGTCAAGTTTGAGCTAAAAAAAATATGTAGATAAATAACTACATTAAATAAACAAATAATTAACACATTTCCAGTTTTCTTCCTACAATACATTTGGCTGGACAACAACAAAACTTTAAAGTCATTTTTCTCAGTTCTACACTCTGGCGAGTTACCCCCTTTTAGCTTTGTAGGGCAGTACAGATGAAGATTGTTCTTCACAACCACACATTTCAGAATGTGAGATGATTTGCAGGGTTCCTTCCTATCTATGAGATTTATAGATAGCATTCAAGTGTGTGTGTGTGTGTGTGTGTGTGTGTGTGTGGGTGGCGCAGCTCCCGTGTCGATGTTTAAGGTGGCGCCGTGTGATCCCTTGAAGGGATTCATGCTCACTGGCTGGGTACGACCTTAAACAGCAGAATTATGGAATAATATGAATTATGATTTTAGGACGTGCACAGACGTCCTTGGCACTCCTCGTTACTTTTTTTTAGGACGTGCACAGACGTCCTTGGCACTCAATGTGTTAATCCCAGAGGCTGCATCAGCTACTGCTTTGGATACCTGTGTCATAGAAGTAAGGTTTACTTAAGTGCTGTCCAGACTCACACTCGCGAGCACACTCAATCCAATGAGAAAAGCTTGGGTGCAAGGCCAAAACAAACTATTTAAAAGAGAGAACAGGCCAGCACGCTAAATATCCTTTCAAAAATGTAGTCAATCATCGCCCAGATATTGATTAAACTTTTGAAAGGACATTTAGTGTGCTGGCCTGTTCTCTCTTCTAATTACTTAACTCATTACCCACCCGAGTTTTAAAGGAAAAGTCGCCAGCCAGTGCCAGGGTTTCTGAGCATTTCCAGTGATTTTCCACGACCCAGGGAATATTTTCTTCTATGACTATGTAAACACAGAATATTCCAAAAGACCGATCAAAGCCTCTACTTTCATGGGGGAAAAAGTTAGTTTCTGCCTTCTTCCGTTCTTTAGTTATCAACACTTGAATGTAGGTCATTTTCACTGAAAACACGCGTCTCTCACCAGGAAGCTGAGAAAACTCACCCCGCACGGAGAGCGCACTGGGGCGGGTCAAACTCTCATGTTCTCCGTGGGGCTGGTGCTTCCTGGTACTCGATGTGTGGATGTCTGGGAGCATATTTGACATCTGAAATTTACACTATGTGAGGGTTCACAAAGCGGATGACTGATCTAACTGACAGGAGCAGTGATTGGTGTGCGTTTAATACTTTATTGTGAAAGAAATCCTTCTGCTTTGAGTGACTGTCACATGCCCGTGTGACAACGTGTCCAGCCCGGGCGCAATCTGGGAACCCATCGGTTATTTTTTTTTCTTTTCTCTCTCTAACCTCTGGGGGCAGGGTCATTTTTGAGGCAACCAGGCTGGATGTGTTTTATGAGCTTCCTCTATGAAGGTCGCTTAAATAACTTTAGTGGACGGCAATGGCGGATGAGTTAAGTGCTGCACTAACAATCAACATGTCAAATAAATACATCATTCTGTTGTATTGCTCGTACAAATGGCAATAGAAAATGGAACAGGTGGTTTTGTTAAAATTCAGGTTAATTTGTGTAGTACCATTTATTTTCTATTTTTCTCTTTCAGAACTGGATTGGAAACTACAAAAGGTCCTTTAGAGCTCCTTCTCAGTCCTGCCCCTCAAAGCCGAGATTGCATACCCGACCAGTGTCAGGATACAATCTCTTTTGTGCAGATATTTTAAAAAACAAAGGTGAGAGACAATATTTATTAATGGATGCTTGTATACTAAAAGGTTTGTTAGTGGCCTTGTTTACGTTTGGGGGTTCGCACGGGGTGTGATTTGTGAAACTGATTTTCAGGATGGTACTTGGCTACTAGCCTGGGTAAACCCAGCCTCCACGTGACCTCTATGTGCTATCAGTCACGAATAGCAGGGCATTCACAGACTAGTCGCCTAGTAAAACCACTGGTCGACACTGTGCTAGGTAGTCGACTAGTCGTTTTTGTGTGTGTTTTTTTTGTAATCTTTAAGAAAGAACATGAGGTATTTACACGACATACATGGACTATCATATCCCATATCCCCCACAAAGAACATCAAAACACAACAAAACAAAACAAGAAAACTGCATAAGATACACAATGATCCAAAAACAAACAAGACTATTGGACAAACAACCAAACAAAAACAATGCATTCAAAGTAAATACATAGATCTTGCCCTGTTGGCAGCTAGGAAATGCATAGCTTTAAATTGGAAAGCATCCAATCCCCCAGCTGTAGTTCACTGGTGGAATGAACTCTCAAGCTACCATACATTGGATAACATTTACTACAAGAACAAAGGCAGATTCTTAGACGTCCCCAAAATATGGCAACCACATACAGAGTTTGACTTTAAGAACTTTTTACCCCAGTGTCACCTTTAGGGACGACTAGTCGACTAGTAAAATTCACTAGTTGTGAATGCCCTATAGTACATAGAGGTCATGTGGAGGCTGGGTTTACCCAGGCTACTTGGCAAGTACTTCACACAGTGAAGTTGCATTCATCATTCTAAGACTGCTGTGTATGTTGAAAATAAACATGCATTTTACTTTACACGTGTTGTTTTTACAGAGACAGAATGTCTCTGTTAGCCTGGTAAACCATCGGATGGTTTTAACCACTGAGCTAAAAATATGGACAGAGCTATCCCATTGATTTTGGTCTCCCGTTTGGGGTTGCCATCTTGGTTTTTCGTCAGCAGAGTGGGAGGGAATGGGTTGAGTTCTTGCACAGCTCACGTGAGATGGGGGTTTCCCAGAGACGCAGCTCCGCCTGCTATTGGTCCGTGATCAGCAAGCTGCGTGATCACTGGACAGGCGATCTGTCAATCACCCCCTTTTCTATCATCTATTTTACTCCAAATGGGCGAGTTATCTAATAAATCCCCCCCCCCCCTCCCCCACTAATCTAGTTACAAAGTGGACATTTTAACATGGGGAGGATGCCTACTAACCTGACTCTGCCAGATGGGGCGGTATTGAGTTCACAAATTCACAATCCCACAAATGTGAAGCAACCTACATCCATCTGGCAGCGTCAGGTTAGATGCCTACTGCCCGCGACTCAAACTCAAGACACCTAGTGGCCATTCAAGGAACTACAGCTTTTCAATTCACTTCCGCGTAATCAGAGGGAAGCCGGGGGGGGGGGGGTTGGCTACACCTCCCTATCTTTCTTGCATCGCTCAGTATATTCCACTTACTGTTTAGGCTAGGTCTCCTTTGCCAAGCTGATGGATCAATTCCCTGTGTCATGCTGAAAAGTCAGTGTTATATTTTTGGTATGTCTCTATATGCAAGTAAAGAGATGCAGACTGTAAAGTGTTAAGTATTCTGTGCATCTGTGCATCTATTTCTTTTCTCAGGCTCAATGAAGGACATTAAAGATGGGTGGTCCACATTAGGGGAAAAGGAGAAGGAGAAATACAAGCTAGATGCAGCAGCACTCAAGGGCGAGGCAGAGGACCTCAGCCCTGAGATGAGGGCCCTTCAAATAAAAAAGCACCTCAAGCTGCTGAAATCAGAGGTTTGGAAAGAAGCTTAATTTCATTGCTGTCCGGTGCAAACCTCTTAACTGCAAAAAAATAAGCTATTTTTGGTTATTTCTGCGTACCCACTAAGTCTCATTTAGAAAAAATCCAAATGGAGACATTTGGAGATCAGAGGTTTGTGCAGTGACAGCAACGAAGTGTTTCCTGCAATAAGTGGCATCAAGTATTATGTGAGGATGATTGACAACAATTGTGATGTGAGCAGAACACTGCGACAGACAATTGAGTGATTATATTAGATTCTGTCATTTCAAATGAATTCATCCCAAATAAATATTCCAGCTGATCTTTTGGTATACTAAATAAAGTCATCCCAGATTTGCATACTCGAAGGATATAATCCAAATGTATGTAATGACCAGTTATTAAACCAGAGAAGGCAAGCATATCGGTATGTGTTTAATTGCAACATCTACCCTACATAAAAGAGCATGCACCAGGGATTCGTCTTTTTTCGAAACGGCCAATGGATCCGGCAACATTCAAGAATTCCGGCCTTATAATATTTACCGGTCCAGTCAAAATGTATTGAAAAAAGATAAATGTAATCAGTTCTTAAATACATAACATTATTATATGTTTTTAGCAAACAAAATCTTAATTTTAAATCATTTTTGTTGGCATTTATTTAAAATATAATTATCTAACTATTCACTGTGGTCTGTGCTTGTGAGTGCAAAGGGAGCGAGCCACACACTGCTCCTTATTTAATTAATTAATTTGGCTCGGGTTTAGAGGCCCATTAAGATACAATAAGAAACAATAAAACACAAAAAACAAAAGCTATTATCCAATCGTCCAACAAAAGTATTTTACTATAGTGAATGAACTCTTCACAAACTTTGTGAACTGAACAGTTTGTGATATATTCGCGTTTAATTAAAGGAACACTCTGCCCATTTTCAACCAACTTTGTATCATTAGAACATCAGTAGTATATCAGAAAACTGTAAACTGTTTTGAAGTCTGTCATTTAATTCGACAGTTATTGAGTGTTAAAGTGTGGACCAGTGACATCACTGGTGCACACTAACTCAAATTAATAACTCATTAACTCAAATCAACTCTCAATAACTGTCAAACTATTCATCATTCATCTAGTTTGACAGTTATTGAGAGTTGATTTGAGTTAATGAGTTATTAATTTGAGTTAGTGTGGACCAGTGATGTCACTGGTCCACACTTTAACACTCAATAACTGTCAAATTAAATGACAGACTTCAAAACCGTTTACAGTTTTCTGATATACTACTGATGTTCTAATGATACAAAACTGGTTGAAAATGGGCGGAGTGTTCCTTTAAGCAAGCAAGACACTGGCGGGCCTACATTAAATGTCTCTTTGCATCCAAGAACGTGAAATTAAATTACTTGAAAAATAATCTAAATTAACAACCATTTCCCTACCTGCGACAAGCCAGAGATGAGACGTGCAGTCAGTCAAACTTTTAAAAGTAGCCTATATTTTCTGAAGCGGGTCTATTGACAATGATGGTTATTAAAAGCCAACATGCAGCTGGTTGACAGGCGGGCATCCAACTCACTTTCACAACGAACTTATAGTCTACTTCACAACATGAAAATATTTGCTTTACTTTAAACTGAAGGGCAAAGGTAAGAATATGAGCCTTGTGTCAGCTGCCTACATCATAAATTAATGGACATGATAATAAGCTTTACAACCTGTCAGATGACTTATCTGTCGCTGCTTCTCTCGCAATATGCGAGCAGTTTCTTCACTGATAAGCGCTCCGCTGCATGTGCAAAGCTGAAACCAACTTTGGATTCTTATCAACCCAACTTTTCCTCGCTGAGACGGCTTTTAATGGCTGTTTGGATCTTGTTCTGGACCATCGTTAGATGTATTTTTTCCCTCTTTCACCAAACACTCAACATAACAGCGGGGCGAAAATAGATAATATATTTAAGTCTATATTTAAGTTGTACCTTATGGCAACATCACTTAGGCTATAGGTCGCACAATATTAGGCTATTTTATATAAGGAATTTTATTTATTTGGCACATTTCCAACCAGCTACTTGAGCCAGTCACCTTTTAATTTGCCGGCCCACGGCAACAAATACTGGCGAAAAGCAGGCAATTAGCGGCTAATGGAAGCCCTGGGATGCACTGCAACATCACAGTGACCAAGTTCTTGGACACTTACTGTAGTTTTTTTTTTTTTTTCCCATGCAACATTTTCTGGGAATATATAATAAAAAGTTTATGTTGATCCCGTAATAACTATCCATTTGATTTTGTTTTCTTCTAACATTTTCAAAGGTGTCCAAACTGGAGGAGCTAGGTGTCGAAACGGCAGCATTTTCAGTTGACTGCCGAAACCCAATGGCTGCGGTGAATCAGGTGTCCAGCAAAAATGCAGCAGGCTTCCTACACTTGACTGACACCGCTTCCAAGTTTGCTCTTTATTTTAAAGGTAATCTCTTTACAAGAATGTAAAACTTGATTTACATGTACTTTTTCTGAGCAGCAGTTAAACATTGACTGAGTAGGGGACATGTACTTGAGCTGTGGCTAGAATTAAACTTTTCAAAATAACCACAAGCAGTGTCCTGACATTTTTCATGTCATGTCTTTACAGTAGCACAGCCTTGTCTAATAGGCCATTTTCACAGCAACTGTTTGGAGGTGGTAAAGCAGGTGTAAACAATAACGTTAATATGGGCCCTGGCACTGGAACACCTAAATGGAATGGAACCCTCATCGATGGTATTGTTACACCTGCTTTACTTCCTGCTTTACCACCTTAAAACGGGTTGCTGTGAAATGGATCTTTAGTTTTCTAGTTTCGTGTTTTCTATGGATTACTCTGCAGTGCTTGTAAAGTCATTACTGAAATTCGTAAGTAAAATTCTATACAAATATTGGACGTGTCAACCAGACCAAACTGCCCTTTAAAGACTTTAAAGAGATTCCAACACTTGTTTTACAATGTCCAGTAAAGCAGTGAATACATCCAGCAGTGGAGTTTGCATGTTCTCTACGCGTTTCCTCCCGCCATCAAAGACATATATGTTAGGGTTCATGCTCCTATCAGTCCCCCTGACTAAGGCAATGGCAAAAGAACTGGAGTTGGTCCCCGGGTGCTGCACTGTGGCTGCCCACTGCTCCTAGTTCTAGGAAGGTTCCTAGTAGAGCAGTCGGTCTCAATTTGTTTTGGCTTCACTACCCCCTTGGGGTATTTGGATGTTTATGTTTGTGGAACTTACTTTCAATGGCTTCTCCAGGTCTTTTATGGCGTCGGTTCTAGCTGTTTTGGATCTTGTATCTTGTTTACCACCCATCGGATAAAGTCCCCATGCATGGATATATGTGGTATAGTAACGTTTCTGCAAGCTCATGTTCATACGCAAGTCAACTTGTGTTACAATAGGTTTTTGAAATAACATGTCCTGTCACTATATACTGTAGGTCCCTCCAGCTCTTCATCACCAGCCACTATGGAAGATGTCCATGATTTGGTGAAGAAAGTTCAACAGCTCTTCAACCAAAAATACAGTAAGACGTTTCTACTGGAATTGTGTTGCTTGGGAACAGTTTGAAACCTACAGTAGCTGATTTCCTGTCGGCTATTCTATGAGCAAGTGAGGTTTCATACCAAATTTCAATCAGAAGGCCGCCATATTTGCATAACCTGATCAGCCCGTGACATCAGTCAAGTGTAAGTATGACATCAGTTATGACGTCAGTTCATCCTAGTACATATAGCGAGGGTTCTATGTCACCTCCCTCTCTCACGGATCATAGCATCACGGCTGTTCATCATCTCCTCTGAAGCTGTCCGCTGAAGCTGTTGTTTCGCCCCACCCACCTCCCCAGTCCACCACCAACGAGTCTCGACTCCCAAATAATCCCCCACGGGGGGGGGGGGGGGGGGGGATTCTCTATCCTAGCCTATTTAGATGCCCTCCTCTCACCTCAAGAGGAGCGCCACCTGACAAGGGAGTCATACGCCAAAGTAGTTGCCATGCTTGCCATTTGCTAAATAAAGCCGCTTGTTAACTCATTGAGTGCCAATGACGTCTAAAGACGTCAATTCAAATAGTAACGTAGAGTGCCAATGACGTCTAAAGACGTCAATTGCGTTTTTTGACGGTGGGACGTGGATCAAAGCCTGATGCATCTCCTGTAAAAATATGGGGGAGTTTGAAGGTGTAGAAGCTATTTTACAGACCCATTAGGTGGCAACAGTGCTCTCCAGATTAGAGAAAGGTGAGGAAAAACAGCAGAAGAAGCCCAGTGATGAAACGGAAACCGATGCCTGGAGCCAGAGCCGTATAGATTGCTCTGGCTGGAGCTAACGTTAGCTGCGAACAGCAGCCAATCCGCTCCCACAACTGAGCCCCTCTGTCTCTGCTGCATAGTTTCTCCACACGATTAGCCGCCAGAAAAGCAGCACCCGACACCGAAAAGCCAAACCATTCTCAGCAGTCCGGTTTGGCTTTTCGGTGTCGCGCTGGGAGCCGGCGCACAAAAACGGCGGAGTGCTCCGAAAATAGACGCTGGGTGCGTATAGGCTGTGTGTTAGTGTGGGGATGAGTTTCTCCCAGCTCCGCCAGCATGCAGGCTGTGTGTTAGTGTGGGGGTGAGTTTCTCCCAGCTCCAGCATGCAAGCTGTGTGTTAGTGTGGGGATGAGTTTATCCCAGCTCTATGCAGAGATTCGTCGCCTGGCGCAGGTAGCAGAGATTCGAGCAGAGCCACCAGAGACACTCCCACGGAGGAGGAGTTTGCAGTTGAGGGGAGTGGGGCACGCAGGGCACCACACAACTACACCACGTCACTACATCAGAAAATATTAGCTTCAGAGTCAGTGATGTGCTTGAAATGCTTCATTTCACAAAAGGCTCATTATCTCAGCTTCTAGTTTGAAACGTCTGTTTTTGGTGAAATCAACCTATCTTCTCCGGCTGATAACTTAAGAACGGAAAATGATATCAATTAACTTTTTTTTGCTGATGATACAAGAGAGTCTCATCGTTCTTTGGGCGTGTTCGGTGTTTACATAGTAATATCACACAATATTCTGTGGGTCTTGAGTTATCACTGAAAACGCTCTGAAAGGGCTGGCACTGGGAGCATCCGTTTTCCAAAAGTGGCTGGCACTCAATGAGTTAACAACTGGCCTCTCATGATTGAAACACTGCAACAGGAAATAAGGATAAGGTCCATTTAGAATGTTGTCAAGCTGAAACGGTCTAGTTCCGATCTATATATCTATAATATCTTAAAGTATAAAAGTATATATCATAGAGCTGTAGTGCAATTGACAGCACAAACCTATTATAAAATAATACAGCATTTAATGAAACCAGAATAATTGTAAACACAGTAACATACAGTACATGTCCACAGACAAACCAAATCTGATATTTATCACCACCAAAAATGCAAGGACGTGCAAGGAAAGGGCATCAGAGGAAACATCTGCTCCTTTCAGGCTTCATCCATATAATGTGATGTGTATGATGTGATAATTGATCTAGTCAATACACACAAAGGCTTTTTAGACACAAGTCTTCATATCGCATACACTCTGAGCACGTTAATAGGGACCCCATACTTGACATGCGATTGGGCTGAAACTTTCAGGGGGTGTAAAGAGCACCCGTGCGGGTGACCTGATGGAGCCAAATTTCTTAATTAGGTGATTGCCCTAATTACCTCATCAGTGATGTCATCAGTGTCACTGATCACATCACTGATTCAGTGATGTCATCCTTCCTGGGTGAGGCTATTGCAGGCCAAGCAGATTATGTTAAGAGCAGTGGGCGAGCTGCAGGACCTGAGACACAAAGACACTGACAATATGAATACTAATCGGAGTGCATTAGTAATTTGACAATTGCATGAATAAGCAGATGTAAAGGTCTTCCTAATAGTGTACATTATGTTTTATTCTTTCACATGTGCATGTCTATCGACTTTGTATACTGTATTGTATTGAATTCTCTCAATCATGACCTTTATTTTTATTTTTTTTATTATATGTTGTACACAAAGTGATGTTGGATGTTTAGCCTGTTTTCGGCATTTATTTATGTGTCCTAACGGTTTCTTTTCTTTTTTCTTTTTTACTTTAAAGTGGCTGCAGGTGGTCGTGGAAGGCTTCCCTATCAGGCGCTGCACAACCAGTCACTTAATATCTGCGTGACATGTCTGCCCAATGACCTTGCGCTGAAGAAGCCTTCTACTTATGGACGAACTCAGCTGGACACTATTTTGAAGGAGGCAGACCGCATTTCATTCCAAATAAGTAGGTTATTTAGCTGATTCTGTTTCTATGAATTGTGATGTAAATAGATGACATGTATGCTCCTTGAGCAGAGTTCAGGTTTGCTTGTGACTATTATTGCATAGCCAACAATTAAGTATGTAATTAGTTTGAGTTAATGCTCCCTGATCCAGTCCGTTATTGATACACCTTGTGGTGCAACCTGGACATATTGTCAGTGATGAGCCCGGGATCATCAGGTGTTTTCGGGTCTTATCATCAGACACCCTCACCCGGGTGACCCAGCTAGGGGTGATCAAGCCCTCACTTGTGTACAGGTAGCGCATTACGCCACGCGTCACCCCTCTTCAACCAGAGCCAACGGGAAGCCTTCTCAGCAGCTTCCAAGATGTTCCAGATGGCTCTTCTTCTTTGCAGCCCACAAATCCCTAAGAGTCTCAGGACCCGGTGTAGAGACTGGCCTGTGAAGCCCCTACAGCCCACTTCGATTAACTCGCAGCGGGCCTTCCACCCATTCCTCCAACACTCTGCTGCCAGATCAGCATACTTTGCTCTCTTCCTTTCCTGTGCCTCCTCCATCCGATCTTCCGAGGTTGAAGATCTTCCGAGGTTCGCTCAGGCAAGACCACTTGCATGGTTGTGACAGAGATCAGGACCATGTCTGGCCTGAGTGTGGTAGCTGCAATGGTGTCCGGGAACCTCAATTGTCTCCCTAGGTTGACCAGGAACTGCCAGTCTCTTGCTGTTGCGAGCAGACCACCCTGGGCCTTTGGCTGGGGCTGAGGCCTCTCCTCTGCTCGAACAAAAATTATGGTGTGCTTCGTTGGATGTTGCTGTAACTGATGCCAGTGCAGATGGTGTCTGCCACTGCCCGCAGAACATGATGACACCATACCGCCCCTCTCCCAAGGCCTTTGGACAGCAGCTGAGGATATGGTCCAAGGATCCCCTTTTCTGTCAGGGTTGGCAAGCGGGTGAGTCCGTCAGGCCACAGGTGAACAGGTTAGAAGGGCTCGGGAGGATGTCATACACTGACTGGACTAAGAACTTGAATCGGTGTGGTTTCGTCTTCCAGAGTTCCGGCCAGGTGATCTTTCGGCCAGTTACGTATATGCTCCAACTTGGTCCAGGCCCCCTGCTTGCACATGCCCACCGTTCAACTGTAGCGAGTTTCCTCTACCTCTGCACGTACCTCCTCCTGGGTGAGCTTTTGCCTCTCCTTCCCTTGGACTTTGCTGTAGCAAGGTCTTGGATTGTTCCCAAGACCGGCCTGACCAGTTGCCACAGTGCCCATCAGGATGTTGTGCCACAACCTCTCCTCAGCCCGCTCAACTGCCTCCTGCGCGCACCACTTTCTTCCTGTTCTGACCTCGGTGCAAGCTGAAGAGACCTTGCTGTCAGCCGAATGTTTGTAGAGCAGGACTTCTCTGGATCTGGTGACCTTGAACTCCTCTGCCACACTGCTAAAGCTGAAGCTTGGTGTTGTGCCCGAAGCTGCTTAGGCTCCTCGGCAGGCCCAGCCACCTGCACAGGAACTGGCTGATCTTCCTTTCGAAGCCCTCCACGATGGTGATTTGGACTTTGTACATTAGTAGTGGCCAGAGGAGACGAGGCAGGATTCCATGTAGATATATCCAGGCCTTGAATATACCAGGAAGCCCTGACTTGTCCACCGTGGAGAGCCAAGTGTTGAGGTCATCACTGGTTGCTTGGCGTGCTGCTGTGTCCTTCAGATTGCTGCTAAAGATCTTACCCAGGCTCTTCACTGGTTTTTCATCTATACCTGTATATTCCTACAGATAAAAAAATATATACATGCAGACACCAGAGAATTGAACAATACTTGCAATGCTAGATTTACCCTGACCATTATCTATACAGATAGATACTCAATTCTGAACCCAAAGTGCTGACACACGTGTAGCTGTAGTTGCTGTGAACACATTCCATTGCAGCAATCTATTTAGAAGCAGTACACCTCACTCTTGTCTGAATGATAATTTAGACATTTAAGGATAAACATTTAAGGCTGACTAACTACTCATCACATCTCTACAAACATAAGAGGTTGTGACAATTCAGAACCCAACACCTGGAGCCCATAGTGGAAGTTAGAAATAAGAGAAAAAGTTTTTTCCCGACTATTCTGATCTTTTTCACCCAACATTATCTGTGGCCTTTTTTCCTAACTAGACCCAAGACCACAACCCAGCTGCACAGTGACAGATATGGAGGATGACACTGAGAAGATGGACATAGATGGTATGTTATTAAAAAAATCTGATATGATGACATGAGGTAGCACCTCTACACTGCCGTCACCAAGTACTTGCTCATAGGGAATGTTGTGTCTCTGAGTATGGTCTAGACCAGCTCCATATGAAAAGTGTCATGAGATAACTTCTCTTGTGATTTGGCACTATATAACATTTACTTGATTTGACTATGGGCATAATCACCTATACATTTACATGAATCTGCAGAACATTGTCAATTAAGTAGTTGTTTTTCTTTTTTTTATATAGAACCTTTGTTTGACTTCCATGTCCATTTTTTTCAATTATGCCACAGGTGAGACAGGTGCTAGCATTCAGGTGAAGACTGGAGCAATGGGATTGCTTGAGGCCATGTGTGCAAATGGTAAGTGTCTCATAAACGTAAAAAGAAAAAAGTGAATGGTAACATTCAGTTCGGACTACATTTATGTGCAGAAAAAAGCACTCAATGAAGGTACACTGTTCGTGTTTTTCGTTATTTTTATATTCTGTGCATAACATTTTTTGTGTACTTTGTCTAGTTTTACATTACATTGTTAAGTTCAAAAAAGTGTTGCACACTCTGGCTCCATGTGCATTTCTTTATTTGTCTGACCTTTCGGCCGTACGGCCTTCTTCAAGATCAACGATAACATTACATTGTTACAGTTTGTTGGATTTGTGACTTAAATGGATTATAACACCAGAGGGAAAAACAAATATGAAAACTGTAGCATGTTGATTACTAATTTAAAATATCGTATTGTCATATTCTAACCATTTGCCATTACCTGCTAAATGGGCTGCAATGTGGGGGGATGGGGCAAACGTGGACCGTCAATGTGTGTCCACTAAAAGACATTTGACATTGATATGCTCAGATTGTTATTACAGTATAACTGCCTCACAACACGGCAAAGAGTGAAATTGAACTATGGAGAAGCCTAGCTTCAAGTCTCGCGTGAGTTCAGTCCAATCATGAGAGACCGGTCGGTAAGGTTTAACAGTAGACTACTTTGACGTATGACTCCATTGTTAGGTGGCGCTCCTCTTTAGGCAAGAGGGCTATAATGGGCTAGGATAGAGAATCCCCCCCGTGGGGGATTCTTCAGGAGTCAAGACTCGTTGGTGGTGGTGAACTGGACAGGTGGGTGGGGTGAAATGACAGCTTCAGATGATGGTTTCAGGGGGAATGAACAGCCGCGATGCCAGCTGCTGCTATGATCCACCAGAGTGGGGGGTGACATAGAACTCTCGCTATAAATACTAGGATGAACTGACGATGACTGACGTCATATGGACGGGATGAACTGAGGACAACTGACATCATGACTGATGTCGCGCTTGGGCTTGACTGACGTGACGTGCTGATCAGGTAATGCGGATATGGCGGCCTCTCTCAGCTTGAAATTTGGTATGGAAACCTCACTTGTTGCAGGAAACAATGGCTACAAAGAAGCAAAAGCTACGCGGTCTGTACTTTTTAAACCCACACAAGGCGTGTGGGTTTAAAAAGTTGTCGTGTAGACATTGCCAACCCAAAACCTAACCTAACATTGTCAACCTGTTATCGTTCCTACACTTGTTACCTCCGCCAAGGATGTTCTGTTTTCAGTGTAGTTTGTTATGCCTCCGCCAGTGATAGCCAGGCCGGAGGCATTATGATTTTGGGTGTCCGTATGTACGTACAGTATGTACCTGTGTTAATTTAGGCAGCTATTTTAGATTTAGTAGTCTTACTTTTAGTCACATTTTAGTCTGTTTTATCCTTCATAGTTTTAGCCTAGTTTTTGTTTTTTATCAGTGAAAATAGGTAGTGGAATAAAAAAATGTGTCAGTTTTCGTCGACAAAATTAACACTCGTACATACACGTACGTACGTACGTATGTACGTACGTACATACATACGTCCGTCCGTCAAATGTTCATTGTTTGAGGAACGCCGTGACGGAATTTAATCAAATTTGCCTCAAACGTCCACCTGGACTCAAGGTTTAACTGATTACGTTTTGGTGGTCGAAGGTCAAAGTTCAAGGTCACTGTTACCTCACGACCGCCTGTTTCATGCACGTTAATGCGATATCTCAGGAACACCTCGAAGGAATTTCTTCGAATTTGCCTCAAACATCCACTTTGACTCAAGGTCTAACTGATTAAGTTTTGGTGGTCGAAGGTCAAAGTTCAAGGTCACTGTGACCTCACGAACGCCATTCTGTGGCTCGTTAATGCGATATCTCAGGAACGCATTGACGGAATTTCTTAGAATTTGGCTCAAACATCCACTTTGACTCAAGGATGAACTGATTACATTTTGGTGTCAAAGGTTTAGGTCACTGACCTCACAAACACCATTTTCAAGCTCGTTAACACAATATCTCAGGAACGCCTTGAAGACCTACGGAATAGGGTTCGGGTTATGTCTTCACATTTGTCTCAAATGTCAAAGTCAGGACAGACATGGATGTCAACTGCTCACTTGTTTGCGGAGGCATATATCCGCAGTGCGGTCGTTGTAGTTTGTCAGTCTGTTTGTAAGAATACTAATTGCACTTTTATTTTATTTTATTCTGTTCAGTGATACATTTGCACTTAATTTTTATTTTTGTGTTAAGTTATACAGTTGCACTTTGAATCCGTTTTAATAATAAATTTTATTTACATTTTTGAATGACAGTTTTGAGTCAATTTGTCCACTGTTATCAATACAACGTGATGTACATATTATTACACTACCTGGGTGGCATACAGCAAGTTGTTTTTTCAGCTCTATTTTAAATTTTGCTATACATTATGTAGACTAGATTATTGCAATATACCACAATATTGTGATCGGGATACAATCGTATTCTGCATTTATTTTGTGTGCTTCAGAACGTTATTCCTGTTTAAAAGTCAGACCTCAAACACTGTTTGAGGTCTGACTTTTTTATGTATTGATAGTATTCTGTTAGATCACCACATGGCCATTTTAGTAGGAAAACAACAGGTGATTGAGCACGTAACAGAAGATGAGTTGCCAGAACTGCATGAACTGTATAACCAGCGGTGCCTCAGGAGGTCCCTGAAGATCATCAAAGACTCAAACCATCCCCACAACAGCCTGTTCTCCCTGCTACCCTCAGGGAGGAGATACAGGGTTCCAAAAGCACGCACAAATCGCTGAATGAATGAATTTCACACGAATTTCACACGTGATACTTGTACCATGGAGTGACAATAAAAATCTTGAATCTTGAATCTTGAATCTTGAATCTTGATTGTGACCAAGTAACAGGTGATTACAATCAAGTGACAGCCAATGAGCTGTATGTATTGTAGCGCCATATTGGTAGGAAAAAGGCTTGTGACATCGGAATACTATGAATACCAGCGAGTCCCAAATGAAGGGAGAGTACATGAGCTGCCTACAGTATATGGCAAGAATAGAGATTCAGAGGAAGGACAAGTGGGATTTTATGTGCCTGGATGTCAACTTGGTGGTTACAGAACTTTTAACCGGGGTTCTGTTGCTAGTTAACAGTTTGGACTCACTTTTATTTCCTGACAGTTGTACTGACAAAAACAGCAACATGAAGTCGAGCTAGAGGGCCAATTTAGAATGTTTTTGTTGTCAAGTTGAAACGTTATACAACACAAGTGTTCAATTACAGGTGTAATTATCTAACACAGTTACATACATACATCAGCATGCGCTGGGACGCGTCATCAGTGATGTTATCTGGGGTCGTAAGGTGTTTCGGGTCTGTCACACATCATACACCCTTGCCCAGTAGACCCAGCCGAGGCCGATTAAGACCCCGACCCGCATCCCAGAAGCAGCCGCACACGGATCAGCCCTCCTACTCTGTCTGCAACATTGCCTGCGGAAGGTCCGATCACGCCCAATCCGCTGCAATAGAGCTAGTGCTGCGCCGCAGCATTGCGAGACCCTTCGGTCCATGGAGGCTCTAAGGCGTTATGGGTTGTCTCCCAGCCGCTCACCTCCTTTGTCTCACCAGGCCCTCCCGGGGCAAAGGCATCCAGTGGCAGAGTGGATGCCTCAAGAAGGCCACACAGGTTTGCCACACAACAAGTGCTTGGCAAACCTGGCAATTTATGTAACAAATACTGGGTTATTATAAGCATGTGTATCCAACCCATTTTGAATTTGAATGAATAAATGTGTTTATTTATTTAGAATGATGTTAAAAACACAATGCACAGGATAAAACCCATACACCAGTATTAAAAGTGTCAATTAATTACCCACAATAAAGCCCAGGACTTGTTTCCATTGTGGTTTCACATAGTATTAGGGGTGCGTAGGGGCGAGCAGGCTCTTTGTTGCTGAAGGTGGTTCAAAATTGGATCGAGCAGACACGTTCTCAAACTTTTTCACATCAAGGCACCCCTCCTCCTCTCCTCCCCCCCATCACCCCCCCTTCTCTCCTCCCCCCCACCACCCCCCTCCTCTCCTCCCCCCCCGCCACATCTCCCCCCATCACCCCCCCTCCTCTCCTCCCCCCCTGCCACCTCTCCCCCCCATCACCCCTCCTCCTCTCCGTCCCCCCACCACCCCTCCTCCTCTCCTCCCCCCATCACCCCCCCTTCTCTCCTCCCCCCCACCACCCCCCCCTCCTCTCCTCCACCCTGCCACCTCTCCCCCCCATCACCCCCCCTCCTCTCCTCCCCCCCGCCACTTCTCCCCCCCATCACGCCCCCTCCTCTCCTCCCCCCCTGCCACCTCTCCCCCCCATCACCCCACCCCTTCTCTCCTCCCCCCCACCACCCCAAAAAACACAACTGTACAGAGAAATGAATTGGCAATACAATATACTACAATCTAGATCATTTAGAACCATTCTGACAGCCTTGGGAAGCTGGATACATTGGATCTAAACCATATTAATTTAATGGGAAAATAAAGTTATAATTAGGTACTAGGTACTTTATGACAATTTAGTCTAAACTGGGTCCAAATTGAAAAAATATCATTGTGTATGAGGCAAGCATCAATATCTAGAATCAATATCTTGTGGCCACAAAAACCTATAATAAGCTTGCAAGTTTCCTGGGCACTACTTCATAAAATAGGGCAAACACATTAGAACTACAAAAAACAATGGTGCCGCACACTACTGTATATTGCAACTCATTGTAGATGCAACAAATTGTAGTTTTTGTATTGTTCTTCCGGGTTAGGGTTAGGGTTCTGACACTAGGCTTTAGAAAACATATCCGTTCATTTTTCAACAGAAAAAGTATAACCTTAACATATTGTGTATATTGTGTGAAACGGTATGTTATAAAAACAGAAACATACATTCATTAGTGCTACTTTGGAGACGTGATTCCAGCTGGTTGCGTTTGGACGAATGAAAGGGGTGTGTTCAATGACAGGACGGATCGAGCAAAGTTTCAATTAGAACGTCAGTGCATCTTCACTGACTGGATCGATTTTGGTTGCCAGAAAGTGTTAATGTGATTTATAATTTCTTTACATCTAATGTGGGTGCCAAACAAGATGGTGCAGCTCAGTGTTCACCTGCAATCAGATGGCTTCATACCATACGACAGTAATATGACTTCAGGTTTTAAATACCATCTTGTTCTCTTCAGTCTATTCAATGCGGCACGTTGCGCTCACACACACACACACACACACACACACACACACACACGTGTATACACTGTATGTAGGCCTATGTATATAGCCTACACGTGTGTGTGTGTATTATATATACAGAGGTCTGCAGAACTGGGCAGACCCAATGCTGCGGCGTTGCAGCGGCCTCCCGTGGCCTCCCGTGGCCTGCCGCGGCCACCCGGAGTATTTTTTTTCACCAGCAGCTGCAGTGCGCAAAAGAGCCGCCAGGTGGCACGTGTGAGCAGTCTCTACAGGCGGAAGTCACCTGTGCCAGTGTACATTCGTTCCAAACATTTCCATCTTTGAAGCACCTCAAAGACAGAGTGACTTGTAACGTTACAATAATTCAAGGTGAGTGAGTTTCAATTCATGTTAAGGTTAATGTTCAAACACCAGCTGTTTGCATATTTCCCAGAAAGCTATAACTTTTTACACATACAGCCATGTATATAAACCCCTCGCAAATACTGCGTGATATAGTGAAGTGGGGGAAGTTTGACCATAACAACATTGCACGCGGTTTCTTTACCAAAATGCTTTGCATTGCAGATTGAATAATAAAAAAGGCAAACTGGTCAATGTGACGCGAGGGGGACGTGCGGGCGGCATTAAACGAACGCACCCAAGTATGTTAGAGAAGCAGTATAGCGGAGGGGAGGCGGACCTCTGAGCCTTCCTCATCGGACCATCGTGATTAATTACCTGTTTGAATTACAAATTTGCAGATTTAATCGTAAAAAAGGCCAATTCCACTCAACGTAACGCTCGTGGGAGGTGCAAGCGTTGTTGAACAAGCGCACCCTAAGTAGCCTACAGTGTCAGTGCAGTTCAGACTGGGGAGGCGGACTAGCAGATTCAGCAGAAGTCATTTGTGTTGTGGAAAATGTATTTCACATTCTTTCCTGTTTTCAACCCAATGTGAGTAATGAACAGGTCTTCAACTGTGAATTCAACTCGCCTATTTCTATTTGCATGAAGTCGCTTCCATTACATCCATGCTGCTGCTGTGTTTATCTCTCTCCAATAGCGTTAGGTTCAAAGCCACGCGATAACTAACGTAATCTGCCAGTAATTCTCCCTGTTTTCTGCCAGCAACACACACGTTGTTGGTCAGGATCTGTATCGTTAACGTTATTTGTTTTGGCCTTTCAATATTACTGGTAGTGATATAGTGCTTAGTTCAGCCGCTTGACTGTACTTATTAGTAGCCTATCCAGTGGTGTCTCTCATGCAGAGATCAGCTGTCAGGTTGTGAACGTGCAGCGTCGCAGCCAAACAGTATCGCAGCTACTTCATAAACCAATTAATGAATTCATAAATACCACCGCAATGGCTATTTGGTTGACATCGCACCTTTGCAACCCTAATCACATATATTATTTTGTTGTTGTTTTTCAGGACAACCCTCCCTTGCTGATGAGCCTTCAGTGAGACAAAGCGCTCCACCCTCCAAGCTAGTGTAGGCTATACTGTACTTGCCGTGCTGGGACCAGACGAGAGCATTTTCAAGAATGAAAGTTGAAACAAACAATACTCATTGACAGAAGGCAATCATTTGATCTGAAACACTGCAATATCATATCACTGAGCTTAAAGAAAGGCTCAACAGTGTGAATGAATGAAATATAAAACACGTACTGCTGCTATTAAACTGCAGCCACTGTAAATTACACATAACCTCTGTACCCCACTAGTCCATCTGATGGACTTTTCCTGCGTTCGCGTATGGGCCGTTTCGACAGTTTTTGAGTAAATGGTTTTAAACTAAGGCTAGGTATTTTTTTGGGGGTATTTGACAAAAATCAATCATAGTTATCATTTTTATACGCTCCTAAGACCTATTTTCAAAAATACTCCTCAATTTACTACTGGTCCATCTGATGGACCCATTGACTTCCATTGAAACCACTCTATTGGTACTCCCAGCAAATTTTCACAAAATTAATTTATTTCATTTATTTCAGCGGGCATCCTGGACCAAATACCTTGAACTTTGACCTTAATATCTAACCTTGGAGTTGGTAGAAATTTTGGGGGAGTTACATGGTCTCAAGGTCCATTGCATAGTTGTCCCATTGATTTCAATGTTAATTTTGCACAAAAAGAACATTTTTTTTTGACTTCCAGCAAATTTTTCAAAAAAATCATTATTTCCTTGATGTTACACATCTCACCTTGACTCAAGGGGTTAAAATTGTAGTTTCTACTGTGTTTGCCTATTTCCCCATATTCCCCCAGTTTTGGCATAGCAATCAATTCCATACAGTTTACATGAAATGTAAAAAAAACTGATTCCTATGCCAAAAATGGGAAAATATTAGAAAACTGAATTTGACAGTCCACACTACTGATTTGAAGCCTTTAGACCAGGATAGATGCTGGACTAAAGCTCGTTTGTGTTTTTTGGGGAAAATGGCTGGAAGTCCAAAACATGCGCTTTTTGGATTTTTGGCTCAAAATATGAAAAAATACTATTTTTACAAAAAATCACAAAAAATACAAAAACCCACTGATGATGTCACAATGTCTGTGACATCATCAGTAATGTCATCAGTGACATATTATTGACAAAAAATCATCTCATGACATCACTGATGATGTCATAGGCTAGTGATGTCATAGCTATTGTGACATCATGCCTGCAAATCTTTGATACTAGGCATCTTGCAGTGGTGACTTTTGTAAAACACCCCAACCTGCCCATAATATCAGACCCAAAGCCAGTTTGTCTTTATGGAAATGGAAAAAAAATCACTTTTTTTTTTTTTATGTACTTTTTTTTTTTTACTGTACTTACTGTACACTGGCATTTGAGGGGTTAAAATTCGAATAGGTATGAAATGTTGGTATGAGGTATTAGGGAAGAAGTTACCAATGAATTATAAACAGTAAAAAAATTAAAAATTTAAATTAATATTTATAAATTAGTACACGATACCTGTTAAGGTCCATCAGATGGACCAATAGTAAATTGAGGATTCCGCGGCAGTGGGGTACTATGTATGCTGTTAATTAACACAGTCTAGTGATTCTTGCTGAAACGGGTACGTTGTTGCAGTGTTTGAAACAGGAATAAAACCCTCAAAGGACATTTTTTGAGTGCTAGATCCTTCTATCTGCTGCCCTATGGAAACTCCTGTTTCTCCTGCCTGCACCTAGCTTTTTTATCCGGTGAGCTTCAGCTGATAGCTGCTTTGAACATTGTGAATAGCAATGCCCTTCCCCCAGTGACAGTCCTTTGTTTTGCTAATTCACCCTGCCACCCTGCAGACACTGAAGGTTTTTGTTTTAGAACAGGTTTTCAACGTGACACGTTTTCTATACACAAACTGGATTTCCCCTGTTTCCCATATAAGTAAAATAGCCTAACATTAAGATATATAGGCTACAGTAGGACAATTTGAACAAACGGTGACTATTCTGCATGGCATTCCATCAGTGAAACATGATTTTATTGAACAGAAGAGGCTGGTTGGCCACAACAGGGTGTAGAATAATATTGACACTGGAAATAATGTAGCCCATGTGTTTTTTTTGTAACTTTATTTTTAAGGTTTTTGTTTTAGAACAGAGTGCATCATTTTCCAACATTTCTCCACATGAGTGACAGTTTTACAAATGCAAACTCACAAAAAAAAAAAAAAAAAACATTCAGGTCATCATGATGGGTGTTACAGATCAATTCTTAGTTTTTAATAGTTAGCTTTGTGTTAAGTTATGTTGTTCGGTTACTTGATTTATCCTTTCTCAATCTTAGATAGGTCAGGTTTTCCATCTCATATATTTCCTGTACAATTGCTATCCACTCTTTTTTTGTTGGTGGATCCTGGTTTAGCCATTTTCTTGTTATTGTTTTTTTGCTGGCTACAAGAAGTATTTTGAGGAGGTATTTATCTTGGAGATTAAATTCGATTGGTATATTCCCCAGGTATATGGTGCCAAAACTGTCATCTATTTCAAAACCCAGTATTAATTTGATCTCTGAGATTATCTTTAACCAGTAATCTTGGATTGCTGGGCATTTCCAAAATATGTGATAGTGATCAGCCATTTAATTATTGCATTTTGTCCAGCAATTACCGGATTCTGGTCTATCGTTCTGTAAATATTTTCTTATTGGAGTAATAAAAAATCTGATAAGGTTCTTCCATGGAAATTCTCTCCATTGAGCCCATGTGGTTTTAAGGAATGGATTGAGCTGATGACAAGAATGGCAACTTGAATTTGAGGTCTTCATACTTTTCCTCCGTCATGTTCATGAAGTAGGTTCTTGATGGATGTCTGACTCAGCTGCTTCTGCTCAGTTGAACATGGAGCTGTACGATGCTGTGATTTACTGAAAAAGAAATTAAATTATTATTATTATTACTACCTACAAAATAATAACAAGCCCATACATCATCTTCTTTCTGTTAGCAACCGAAGCAGTTTGTTTACAAACAACCTGATCTTTATGTAACCTATGTTAAGTCCCACTATAAACCATTATCTGTCGTCGTTTCACGTTTTACTGAAAAATGCTGCCACCAGATTAAAGAAAAGACCCTGTGTGATGTTGACTGATGTGTTTTTTTAATGTAATGTGCGCGTTAGTTTTCCTAATTCCCTGATTGAAAAACAGCATGGCTCAGATGACAAGCTAGCTCCATATGCAGCTCCAGTCCAAAACAGAGCTAGCTACTGTAGATTGATTAGCGTTAAGGTCTTTGCACACACAGTCCGATTGTTTTCGTATGCGTGTTTTTTAATCCGTCATCTGAAAACACAGACGGGTCCCAGCTCGCAAAAATCTATTGACTGATGCGAAAAACGCAGAAAATCGAACCTCGTCCGAAAACTTAAATGACGGACGTAATTGTCGGACTCGGTGTGTCAACGATGATTGACACAAATGAGGTCGTATTCTTTTTTTTTTTCGTGCGTCAATTTCGGACGAAAATACGGACTTGGTGTGCAAAAGCCTTTACTGTAGCTACACCATGATGCATGACCGCGCATCAGTCAATATCACATAGGCCTAAATGTTTTCTTTAATCTGGTGGGAAAAAAATGCAATCAAAGTTAAAACGACACAGATATTACGGTTTACACGGGACTTAGATTTAGCTCCCATTAGCCATGTTCGCCAGCCACTTCACTTTATGGCTACTACCCTCCATAAGCAGACTACAGGCATAGGCTACCAAATAGCCTACCAACAGCACATAACCATAGCCTTAGCAAACTCCCTAATGTTAACGTTAGCTAACACAGGCCTGCTGTAGGCGACAATCTCATAATCTCCTGGCGGAGATAATAATAACAAGCCCATACATCATCTTATTTCTGTTAGGCTACTACCATAAGCAGAAATGATGTCTTACCTTCACTGTTGTGTTACAAAGTTGATGGATGAGTTCACACTGTAGCCTATTTCCACAGCGCTGCGTGGCATAAAATACTATTATTTATTTATTTATTTAACGTTATCAGACAGCCTTCTTCTTCTTTGGTTCACTCCAGGCACTTCCTGTGGAGTCAATGAACAGAAATAGTGGACAGCGCCACTCTGCCATTTTAACCGTGTTGTGGTCACACAGTGTATCGTTTCTCAGGTGATTCAGCAGATTCAAGTGAGCTGCTGCCACCTAGCGTCTAATAAATATTACTGCAGCCTAATTGTTTTCATCAAAGCGGCACACCGCGGGAAAAGGCAACGCCACCTCCCCCTGACTCTGCAGACCTCTGTATATATATATATATATATATATATATGTGTGTGTGTGTATGTATGTATGTCTATATATGTGTGTGTATATAGATATCTATATATATATATATAAATATAAATATATATATATATATATATATATATATATATATATATATGACAGTAGGGAAAATTCTTCTGGAGGCTGGTCCATCGTTGTCCAATCGGCTTAAACATTTCTTCAGACACAAAACACATTTCTGTTATATTAAATTACAGAATATATATATGTATGTAGATATATATATATATATATCGTATATATATATCTATATCTATATAGATATATATGACAGTAGGGAAAATTCTTCTGGCGGCTGGTCCATGGTTCTCCAATGGGCTTAAACATATTTATTCAGACACAAAACACTTTTCTCAGTTATTTTATTAAATTACACCAATTGCAGTTTTATATTGCCATTTGACATACTTCAGACTAGGCCTGCACGATATGAGGAAAATCTCCGATGTGCGATAACATTGTTCAATATAGCGATGACAATACGACTTGCGATAAATAAACAGATATTAAAGTATGCATAGTAGCTATACAGTTCATATGTCTTTCTGCTTTAATATATTTAATGTTTGGAAAGTGTAGTGGGAAAGAGTTGTTGTGTTTGATGTGTGTTAACGTTTGGAAAGTGTAGTGAGAAAGAGTTGCTGTGTTTGATGTGTGTTAATGTTTGGAAAGTGTAGTGGCAAAGAGTTGTTGTGTTTGACGTGTGTTAATGTTTGGAAAGTGTAGTGAGAAAGAGTTGTTGTGTTTGATGTGTGTTAATGTTTGGAAAGTGTAGTGAGAAAGAGTTGTTGTGTTTGATGTGTGTTAATGTTTGGAAAGTGTAGTGGGAAAGAGTTGTTGTGTTTGACGTGTGTTAACATTTGGAAAGTGTAGTAAGAAAGAGTTGTTGTGTTTGATGTGTGTTAACATTTGGAAAGTGTAGTGAGAAAGAGTTGTTGTGTTTGACATGTGTTAATGTTTGGAAAGTGTAGTGAGAAAGAGTTGCTGTGTTTGATGTGTGTTCATGTTTGGAAAGTGTAGTAAGAAAGAGTTGTTGTGTTTGACGTGTGTTAATGTTTGGAAAGTGTAGTGAGAAAGAGTTGTTGTGTTTGACGTGTGTTAACATTTGGAAAGTGTAGTAAGAAAGAGTTGTTGTGCTTGATGTGTGTTCATGTTTGGAAAGTGTAGTGGGAAAGAGTTGTGTTTGATGTGTGTTCATGTTTGGAAAGTGTAGTGGGAAAGAGTTGTGTTTGATGTGTGTTAATGTTTGGAGAGTGTAGTGGGAAAGAGTTGTTGTGTTTGATGTGTGTTAATGTTTGGAAAGTGTAGTGAGAAAGAGTTGTTGTGTTTGATGTGTGTTAATGTTTGGAAAGTGTAGTGAGAAAGAGTTGTTGTGTTTGATGTGTGTTAATGTTTGGAATGTGTAGTGAGAAAGAGTTGTTGTGTTTGATGTGTGTTAATGTTTGGAAAGTGTAGTGAGAAAGAGTTGCTGTGTTTGATGTGTGTTAATGTTTGGAAAGTGTAGTGAGAAAGAGTTGCTGTGTTTGATGTGTGTTAATGTTTGGAAAGTGTAGTGGGAAAGAGTTGTGTTTGATGTGTGTTAATGTTTGGAAAGTGTAGTAAGAAAGAGTTGTTGTGTTTGATGTGTGTTCATGTTTGGAAAGTGTAGTGGGAAAGAGTTGTTGTGTTTGATGTGTGTTAATGTTTGGAAAGTGTAGTGAGAAAGAGTTGTTGTGTTTGATGTGTGTTAATGTTTGGAAAGTGTAGTGAGAAAGAGTTGTTGTGTTTGATGTGTGTTAATGTTTGGAAAGTGTAGTGAGAAAGAGTTGCTGTGTTTGATGTGTGTTCATGTTTGGAAAGTGTAGTAAGAAAGAGTTGTTGTGTTTGACGTGTGTTAATGTTTGGAAAGTGTAGTGAGAAAGAGTTGTTGTGTTTGACGTGTGTTAACATTTGGAAAGTGTAGTAAGAAAGAGTTGTTGTGCTTGATGTGTGTTCATGTTTGGAAAGTGTAGTGGGAAAGAGTTGTGTTTGATGTGTGTTCATGTTTGGAAAGTGTAGTGGGAAAGAGTTGTGTTTGATGTGTGTTAATGTTTGGAGAGTGTAGTGGGAAAGAGTTGTTGTGTTTGATGTGTGTTAATGTTTGGAAAGTGTAGTGAGAAAGAGTTGTTGTGTTTGATGTGTGTTAATGTTTGGAAAGTGTAGTGAGAAAGAGTTGTTGTGTTTGATGTGTGTTAATGTTTGGAATGTGTAGTGAGAAAGAGTTGTTGTGTTTGATGTGTGTTAATGTTTGGAAAGTGTAGTGAGAAAGAGTTGTTGTGTTTGATGTGTGTTAATGTTTGGAAAGTGTAGTGAGAAAGAGTTGCTGTGTTTGATGTGTGTTAATGTTTGGAAAGTGTAGTGGGAAAGAGTTGTGTTTGATGTGTGTTAATGTTTGGAAAGTGTAGTAAGAAAGAGTTGTTGTGTTTGATGTGTGTTCATGTTTGGAAAGTGTAGTGGGAAAGAGTTGTTGTGTTTGATGTGTGTTAATGTTTGGAAAGTGTAGTGAGAAAGAGTTGTTGTGTTTGATGTGTGTTAATGTTTGGAAAGTGTAGTGAGAAAGAGTTGTTGTGTTTGATGTGTGTTAATGTTTGGAAAGTGTAGTGAGAAAGAGTTGCTGTGTTTGATGTGTGTTAATGTTTGGAAAGTGTAGTGGGAAAGAGTTGTGTTTGATGTGTGTTAATGTTTGGAAAGTGTAGTAAGAAAGAGTTGTTGTGTTTGATGTGTGTTCATGTTTGGAAAGTGTAGTGGGAAAGAGTTGTTGTGTTTGATGTGTGTTAATGTTTGGAAAGTGTAGTGAGAAAGAGTTGCTGTGTTTGATGTGTGTTAATGTTTGGAAAGTGTAGTGGGAAAGAGTTGCTGTGTTTGATGTGTGTTAATGTTTGGAAAGTGTAGTGTGAAAGAGTTGCTGTGTTTGATGTGTGTTAATGTTTGGAAAGTGTAGTGAGAAAGAGTTGTGTTTGATGTGTGTTAATGTTTGGAAAGTGTAGTGAGAAAGAGTTGTTGTGTTTGATGTGTGTTAATGTTTGGAAAGTGTAGTGGGAAAGAGTTGCTGTGTTTGATGTGTGTTAATGTTTGGAAAGTGTAGTGGGAAAGAGTTGCTGTGTTTGATGTGTGTTAATGTTTGGAAAGTGTAGTGAGAAAGAGTTGTGTTTGATGTGTGTTAATGTTTGGAAAGTGTAGTGAGAAAGAGTTGTTGTGTTTGACGTGTGTTAATGTTTGGAAAGTGTAGTGTGAAAGAGTTGCTGTGTTTGATGTGTGTTAATGTTTGGAAAGTGTAGTGAGAAAGAGTTGTGTTTGATGTGTGTTAATGTTTGGAAAGTGTAGTGAGAAAGAGTTGTTGTGTTTGATGTGTGTTAATGTTTGGAAAGTGTAGTGGGAAAGAGTTGCTGTGTTTGATGTGTGTTAATGTTTGGAAAGTGTAGTGGGAAAGAGTTGCTGTGTTTGATGTGTGTTAATGTTTGGAAAGTGTAGTGAGAAAGAGTTGTGTTTGATGTTTGGAAAGTGTAGTGAGAAAGAGTTGTTGTGTTTGACGTGTGTTAACATTTGGAAAGTGTAGTAAGAAAGAGTTGTTGTGTTTGATGTGTGTTAATGTTTGGAAAGTGTAGTGGGAAAGAGTTGTTGTGTTTGATGTGTGTTAACGTTTGGAAAGTGTAGTGAGAAAGAGTTGTTGTGTTTGATGTGTGTTAACGTTTGGAAAGTGTAGTGGGAAAGAGTTGTTGTGTTTGATGTGTGTTAACGTTTGGAAAGTGTAGTGAGAAAGAGTTGTTGTGTTTGATGTGTGTTAACATTTGGAAAGTGTAGTGAGAAAGAGTTGTTGTGTTTGATGTGTGTTAACATTTGGAAAGTGTAGTGGGAAAGAGTTGTGTTTGATGTGTGTTAACATTTGGAAAGTGTAGTGGGAAAGAGTTGTTGTGTTTGATGTGTGTTAACGTTTGGAAAGTGTAGTGAGAAAGAGTTGTTGTGTTTGACATGTGTTAATATTTGGAAAGTGTAGTGAGAAAGAGTTGTGTTTGACGTGTGTTAATGTTTGGAAAGTGTAGTGAGAAAGAGTTGTTGTGTTTGACGTGTGTTAATGTTTGAAAGAGTTGTTGTGTTTGACGCGTGTTAACGTTTGGAAAGTGTAGTGAGAAAGAGTTGTTGTGTTTGACGCGTGTTAACGTTTGGAAAGTGTAGTGAGAAAGAGTTGTTGTGTTTGACGCGTGTTAACATTTGGAAAGTGTAGTGGGAAAGAGTTGTTGTGTTTGACGTGTGGGGCTGTTTCCCGCAGGCCCAGGAGTGCTGGATTAAACACTTTTCACAAGAAAGTGTTTTAAACACAGGGCGAAATGCATAGAGTGTACTTTGGAGAAGTGCTGGATTAAACACTTTTCACAAGAAAGTGTTTTAAACACAGGGCGAAATGCATAGAGTGTACTTTGGAGAAGTGCTGGATTAAACACTTTTCACAAGAAAGTGTTTTAAACACAGGGCGAAATGCAGAAGTGTACTTTGAGAAGAAGTGAAATAAACACTTTCCACAAGAAAGTGCGTCATCGTATGCAAACACACATGAATGCTGAAGTTGACTGATGTAGCGGTGATCTGGCAATGGCTGCGCTGTCTTTGCTCTGGCTGACACGTTGGCTTTATACACGCTGTCAGGATGTCTGTGTGATGCGCACAACATTACAACACCACACCAGATGGTCTAACTGATACAAAAGATAACAGTTTGTTACAAATCCCTCTAAAACACAAAACCAGTTTTGGTGTGTTTCGTCATTTAAACAATCTGTCTGCTCCAGACAAACTGGTCAAGGTGATATGGAGGAAATGCAGAACTGTACTTTGGGGAACTACTGAATTAAACACTTTTTACAAAAAGTGTTTAAACACAGGGCAAATGAGGAAGTGTACTTTGGAGAACAACTGAAAAATGGACTTTTCACAAAAGTTAGAAGCCACGCCCCTTTGATGACGTAGGTGTCCCAAACTCCGCCCCCTCGATTTTGGCGTTTTTGAAAAGTAGGGGTGGTGAAGGTATCCTAACTAACTACTCACATCTGTGCCTTGAAGGGCTCATCAGTGAACATTTCTTGCACATACAACAGTGATTTAGATGTTAAATCTAAATTGTGGTTCAGTCCCACACATACTGATCGATGGCAGCATTCCTGGCAGCCTGAGGACCTTAGTGAGGACTCAGAGTTTGCAGGTCGTGTTCAGCAGATTAACACAGAGGAGAGAACAAAGAGAGGAAGCTCCACTCTGACAATCACTGACCTGAGAGAGAGAGATTCACACCAGTATCGCTTCAGATTCAGAGCAGGTTTCAACTGGGGAAAAGATTTTCCTGGAACAACTCTGAGCGTCACAGGTATGTTGAACACAAACTGATATATACAACAACATGGTACATTTAAACTAACTGATGTGGACAATACTGTTGAATATTGTGACAACACTTTCATGTCAAATTGATAGAGATTATATGAATTTGTGTTTGTGTGTGTGTGTGTGTGTGTGTGTGTGTGTGTGTGTGTGTGTGTGTGTGTGTGTGTGTGTGTGTGTGTGCGCGCCTGCGCGTGTATGAAGGTCCATACGTCTCAATAAACATGCGCAGCTACGACTGAACGTGTCACACAACCAGGGGTGAAAGTGGTTTGAATTTCTTGCAGGAACTATAGGCTACTACCCCAACCTTCATCGTTTCATATTGTTCTCCTCCCACCCCCATCGCCTGTTCTTTCTTCTGAGGAGGGACCTGCTGCTTCTTGTTGAGTCTCCTCTTCCTCCCTCTGGCCCTCAACTGTTTTAATTAAATTAGAATAACATTTACAACTAAATTCATCAACAGTCAAACAGTCTCTGTCTTTGAATTGTCAGAACAGTGGGCAGATAAATTAACACATTCACTGCCAGCCGTTTTTCAATACTGTAGTTAGCTTCTGCCAGAGGGTTTTTTTGAGGATTCTGGCTCATTTTACAAGAGCCGAGGATTCTTTTCTGCTTGGACTTTGTGAACACAAAGTTCACAAAAGTACTAATAGAATGTGTGCTTTCTCTGTCTAAAAGAGTTAGTTTGTAGAGTTAGTAGTTATGTAGATATTAGCCGTTGAATACAGCATGGTTTCAGAGATTTTCAGAGAGTTTTGAGATAAATGGATTTTTAGAAACACCTCACGTGCCTGTGATTATGGGTGCCCTTGGGCAAGTCTGTATACTGTATTGTGTGTGTGTGTGTGTGTGTGTGTGTGTCTCCAAACTCCTCCCTCCGTCTGTGCTGCTGCTGCTGGCTCCGCGGCCGCTCTCGGGCGAGTCTGGATTACTGTAAAACGGGCTCGTTCGTTTCTTGGGGTGTCGGCTGAGAGCTTTGATGAAGCTTTTGCGATTCTGGTCTTATTTATGCTCAAAGGTACTCGAGTGTGTGTGTGTGCGCGCGTGTGTGTGTGTGTGTGTGTGTGTGTGTGTGCGTGTGTGTGTGTGTGTGTGTGTGTGTGAAATCGAAAGCGTTTTCGCCCAGCCATTTCCTTGAGAATGGCTTCCTCCCGCGGCTGTTTTTGGTTGGCTTTCTCTCTGTCTGGAGAGCACTGTCGCCACTTAGCTGGTCGGTAAAATAGATTATACACATTCTCTTCCTCCAATATTGGGATAGGAGACGTAAAAGGGGTTGATCGATGTCCCACCGTCAAAAAAAAAAAAAAAAAAATTAAGCCGAGATATCTCGTCTTTGGCACTCAACGGTTGGATTCTGTAAGCCGAGATATCTCGTCATTGGCACTCAACGTGTTAATGAACAGATTATTAGTAAAATAAAATATCTCAAAATGTATCCTACAATGTGTAGGATACATACAAAATGTTGTACTGTATGCACACAGACTGTGTTCTGAGTAAGCCACTGTCTAGTTTGCTAGTAAGCTAACTTCATGTCCATTCTCTGGTCTAAATTAGCATCATCACCTGTGTTTGCATCTGAGGGTGGGTTTTCATTTTGCAGGGGCTCTGCCTCTTCCCTCTGGCCCTCAATTTGCTCTCTTCTTCTAACTTTAGCCACATTATCTGCTTCTTTATCTCTCTCCTTCCTCTTAAACATTTGAGTTATTGTTCGTTGCATGTTTCTGCTCCTTTTGTTCTGAAAACAATGGCAAACATGTTGGGCTTGTTTATTATCCATCCTTGGCCGCTGCCCGGTGCAAATTGCATTAATAAAGTAGGTGCATTTGGTCGCAAAATGTCCGGGAACAATAAATCAAACGCACCTTTATACAACAGTTAGTTCCGGCCGAGTAATTTGATTGGACAAGAGTTGCCTACCGCCGTACATTTCACGTTAACACAACAGCGCTGGCACTTCACTGTGTGTGTATGATATCACTCCATTTCACTGCGCCTCCTCCTGCTAGCTGCTGTTAGGCTACTCGCCCCACAATTGCCACAAAGTAAACCCATGCCTTGCGGCACATCGCTGCCTGCCTGCCTCTCAGTGGTTGGAAATATTACCGTTTCTGCTTGCTTGCTTGCTTGCTTGCTTGGGAACTACTACACTCGTGCAATCCTGGTGGAACTGTTTTTGTTGGCGGAGCGGAGCGGAGGCAAGCCGCAAGCGAGACTAGACTTGACACAGCCCAGTGCAGGCAGCAGCAGCGGCATTCAGGAGCTGCATGCTGGAAGCGCAAATCAGCCTACACACACAGCACAGATTAAAAACCACTGACAGCCAGGTCTAAAACACGGAACAATTTAGAAGCAATTTATGAGAGAGACTGTTGTTTATTAGTAATGACATAACGTCAGCCATGCATTTCCTTGTTGGAAATTATGGATCGACTGCACTCTGCAACAATCGGATTTTGATTGACAGGCAGCTGCATGTCTTCCCCCAACGGCGTTCAGGCACCGAAAGTCTTACCGGAACTGCGCACCGGACGGTTCCGGCCCACTTTCACCAGTGCACACAACGCATGCTTTGACACCTGAGTAGCATAGTCAATTTCGTTACGCGTTCACACACACACGCGTTCGCAGTTTTTGATACTACGCGACCGGATCTGAAGTGCCAAACGACTCAATAAACATGCGCAGCTACGACTGAACGTGTCACACAACGCTTGACGTGTCATGTAGTTTCCCCATTGACTTGTAATGGTCATGCGTGTATGCGTGCGCTTACGCGCTCTGACTGCGCAACCCGCGTACATTTACGCATAAAATTACGCATAAAATTACGCGTACATTTACGCGTAAAATTACGCGTTCATGTTGTGCGCGCTGCAGATACACTTCCGGTTGCGTAACACTCAAAACTGTGAACGGGTGTGTGTGTGAACGCATAACGAAATTGGTTCTATTATCTTCATGCGTGCGTTTACGCGCTCTGGCTGCGCAACCCGCGTACATCATTACGCGTAAATGTACGCGTAATGATGTACGCGGGGTGCGCAGCCAGAGCGCGTAAGCGCACGCATGAAGATAATAGAACAATTTTGTCACGCGGGCACATGCACGCGGACTATGATGTGCGCAAACTACATCACGCGTAACAACAAGCTGCGTAGCACAGCTACTTCCAGCGTGTACACGTGTGACCAGTGTTGGAGAAATTTCGTTACGTGTATCTGCATAGCGCACAACACTGCGCGTACATGAACGCGTCGCGTACTTCTCTTCTGTTTTATTCTATCTCTTTCTATGTTACATTTTCATCCAGTAGATGGTGCCAGTGACCAAACCAACCAGTTGATCAAGCATGTCGCTTAGAGGAGCTGTCCTGCTGCTCAAAGAGAGCAGCGTCACAATCACATAGCCTGCTATAATGTTTATTAATGTTCCAGATGTATTTTATTTTATTGACAGTATTTCATTGTTAATATGAGCTGCTGATTGTAACTCATCAATTTCCCCTCAGGCCACGCGCCGTGTCGCTGGCTGCAACAGGCATCCCCTGGCCGCACCGCTGCTGCCTGTGATTTTGAAGGCCCAATTCGAAGCTGTTTGTCATCTCAATAAATGTCCGCCACGGGAGCTATCAAGAAATTGTGTTGCGAGCCCTTTTTTCGTTCATAAAGTGATTATTCTCAGTTCAGTAATTCTCATTATCAGTTTATTGTGTGCATGACAGTAAACACACTCATTCTAGGTCTATTCTTTGATCACACTGCACACAAAACCACGCAATTAATAAACAGATAATTTTAATCATGGCTCAGAAATGTTCAGGCAATAAAACAAACAAATAGCCTACATAAAATAAAAATATAGCCTATGAAGAATAAGGAATAAACAAAAACGATTGCCTTTATCAGAGAGCAGCATAATAGTAGTAATAGGCTAGTAGCTACAAAACACAAAATAAAAAAACAGGCGATCTTTCAGCATGTAGCATAACGTTTTTTAAATGGCCTCTGAAATGTTTAGGCAATAAAACAAATAAATAAATAAATAAAATAAAAATATAGCCTATGAATGACGAATAAAGTTAACAAAAACAGAGAGCAGCAGGCTTTTATAATAGGCTACAAAATAAAAAATAACAACTTCACATGTTGCTGTTAAGGAACAGCAGAGCATTAACACTTGCAGCAGCTCATATTAACAATGAAATACTGTCAATAAAATAAAATACATCTGAAACATTAATAAACATTATAGCAGGCTATGTGATTGTGACGCTGCTCACTTTCAGAAGCAGGACAGCTCCTCTAAGCGACATGCTTGATCAACTGGTTGGTTTGGTCACTGGCACCATCTACTGGATGAAAATGTAACATAGAAAGAGATAGAATAAAACAGAAGACAACTACGCGACGCGTTCATGTACGCGCAGTGTTGTGCGCTATGCAGATACACTTCCGGTTGCGTAACACTCGAAACTGCCAACGGGTGTGTGTGAACGCGTAACGAAATTTCTCCAACACTGGTCACACGTGTACACGCTGGAAGTAGCTGTGCTACGCAGCTTGTTGTTACGCGTGATGTAGTTTGCGCACATCATAGTGCGCGTACGTGTGCACGCGTGACACGATTGACTATGGTAAGTCACGCAGGCACACACACGTTGCTGCGCATGTGTCAGTGAATAGTGACGTCGATAGGACTCCATAGCGCGTGCGCGCGCGCGCGTGTGTGTGTGCGTGTGCGTGTGCGTGTGTGTGTTTGTGTGTGTGTGTGTGTGTGTGTGTGTGTGTGTCTGCGCGTGCGCGTGCACGTGCGTGTGTGTGTGTGTGTGTGTGCGTGTGTGCGTGTGTGTGTGTGTGATTGAAGGTTTAGTGTCTCATGACATTTCTGTTCCATGTTCACATATCAGATCTCCAGGTGCAGGTGACCAGATACCAGTTCTCTACCCAGGCAGAGCTGAAGTGTCACAGCAGCTGTCATCTAGCTGGTCGTCTTTCCTACATCTGGTACAAGAATGGACTGGAACTTAAGGGAGAAACTTCTTCTTCTTATCCAGGCAGCTTTGGTCCTGAAGACAGCTATTCATGTGCTATAGAAGGATATGAGGCTTTCCCCTCTGCTTCAGTGTGTGAGTTTACTTCACAGTTTGTCACTGACATAACGCTATCTGGTGGAGCCAGATAAAATACATGATAAAACACAGCTTAATCTGAAAGTGTATTATGTTAATCTAATTTCTTCCAGATGCCCTAAAGGTCCCCTCAGTGTTGGTGAGTCCCTCTGGTGAAACAGAGGAGGGAAGTTCAGTGACTCTGAGCTGCAGCAGTGATGCCAACCCAGCAGCTACTTACACCTGGTACAAGAAGAATGAAGATCCAGAGCAGAAAGCTTTGAAATCAGGAGCACAGCTTGACTTGGTTTCCATCCAGTCCTCTGACTCTGGAGAGTATCACTGTGAAGCTGAGAATGAGCTGGGGACAAAGAGGTCTGCCTCTGTCTCTGTCAATGTGACATGTGAGTGAAACTAAAAGCAACAAACAAACAAACATGTTTAATCTGTCAAATTATTTTAGTCGTTATTAACCAGGGAAAGGTTTAGCTGAGCATATTTGTTTTTTCTGGTTCACTTTCACAACTGGGAACTGCCCAGTACAACCACAGTGTGTGACTCTACTTCACTGAGCAGCTCCACTGCAACACTTGGAGATGAAGTGCCTTGCTCAAGGGCACAGTGACAGCAGATGTTGAGGGACAGGAGAGTGTTACATAATTCACTGTTGTCAACAAGATCTTCCCAGCTGTTCTGGGGATTCAAACCATCAGACATCCAGTCACAAGCCGACATTTACAGTTGTTGCCTCCCACATCTTTACTACTAATTGTTTAATTACAGTATGTGTCATTGTTAAAACACATCCTTATTTTATATAATCCATGTTAATCTATGTTCTCCAGATGGTCCCAGGGACACCTCAGTGTTGGTGAGTCCCTCTGGTGAAACACTGGAGGGCACTTCAGTGACTCTGAGCTGCAGCAGTGATGCCAACCCAGCAGCTACCTACACCTGGTACAAGAAGAATGATGCATCTCCAAAAGCATCAGGACAGACCTTCACCATCACTGACATCACATCTGAACACAGTGGAGGATATTACTGTGAGGCCCAAAACAGCAGAGGGCGCCATAACTCCACCTTGCTGACTGTTGTGGCAGGTAAGTAGTTCACTCACTCTGTCTGTCTGTCTGTCTGTCTGTCTGTCTGTCTGTCTGTCTGTCTGTCTGTCTGCCTGTCTGTCTGTCTCTCTCACACACACACACACACACACACACACACACACACACACACACTCACTCACTCACTCACTCACTCACTCACTCACTCACTCACACACACACACACACACACACACACACACAATGAATGAATGAGCACACATAAAATAAGAAAACTATCACTGACTCTTCTTCTGCTTTATGAATGGATGTTCAATTACAAAATACAACACAAAAACAAAGTGTACAGTGTATGCTAATGAGCATAAATAGCTGTGATTTTGTTAGCTCCTCCTTACATGCTGTGTCTAACCCCGCCTCCACCCCAGCTCCTCCTTACATGCTGTGTCTAACCCCGCCTCCACCCCAGCTCCTCCTTACATGCTGTGTCTAACCCCGCCTCCACCCCAGCTCCACCTTACATGCTGTGTCTAACCCCGCCTCCACCCCAGCTCCTCTTTACATGCTGTGTCTAACCCCGCCTCCACCCCAGCTCCTCCTTACATGCTGTGTCTAACCTCGCCTCCACCCCAGCTCCTCCTTACATGCTGTGTCTAACCCCGCCTCCACCGCAGCTCCTCTTTACATGCTGTGTCTAACCCCGCCTCCACCCCAGCTCCACCAAATAATATAGCTAATGCATAGGAGGTCTCTGCTGCTGCTCTTCCTGGACAGAGCCATACCACCAAATATAGATAATGCATAGGACAATTAAAGTTGACTTCTGACTAGTGGTTCTGACTGAACCATATTTCATGTATTCTGTTGAGACCAAAATAAATGTTGAGAAACACAATCAGCTGTTCAGTTGTCCAAGAACTGAGGACCTTAAATGATCGTCTATCTTTCCACTATGACTTAACATGTCACATTTACACAGAATAATATTCCATATAAAAACACAGATTACAGATTATCAATCTGTAATGGACGTAAACATCCTAAATCTCCTCAGTATTTTCATCTGATCTCTTCCCAGCCCCATCAACAGCCATTGCAGTAACGTTAACTACGACTCTTCTCCTGGTTATCATTCTCCTCATAGGCCATTTGGTCTTCCTCTGGATTAGGTGAGCAATTCTGTTTCAATGTGGTTATGTTCACTTGGGCATTTAAAATACAATGTGTTCATTTATACAGTTGTTCATTCATTCTCCTAACCAGAGAGAGGAGGACCTCCCAACAACCATCTGGACCTGGAGGAAGACCAGACAACAGTCTGCAGGTGAGAAGAGGAAATAAACAAGTCTGTGGTTAACAAAAGTTTATGGGAAAGCAAATTTGGATTCAGCATGATAATCTTCACAAACGTGAATAACTTTTATTACTTTTGGAACGTAAATGTCTTTTTTTCAAACATTTTTAGAAAACGCTTCAAAAGGCATAAAAGTTATTCACGTTTGTGAATATTATCCTGGTGAACCCAAATTCGCGTTCCCATAAACTTTTGTTAATCACAAACGTTATTATGCATTAAAGTGAAATCCCCATTCTAAAACCCCATAGACTTTTCCACTGACAAACCAAATGGCGGCGATTTCTGGATAAAGCCTTCAAAAATACATCATCCCTGTGGTACTCTATTTGAGCAATCACCTAATTAAAAAATGTGGCTCCGTCAGGTCACCCGCACGGGTGCTCTTTACACTTCCTGAAAGTTTCAGCACGATCGCACGCAAAACGGCATAGCTGTGACTGGCCAGACTTCTTGAAACAGACAGAGCCCACATTGACAAATTCATACCGTATATAGATGATTAATTGTTGACATCCCTATTATCATGTATTACCATGTATTACCATGTATTAACATGTATTACCATTGTATTACCTGTATTTCAGGTGTGCTGTCATGTCTTGTGACCTTGTTAAACTTAATATTGTTTGTTGCAGATTCCTCTTTCTGCTCCAGCCTCCACATCCCAGCCAGACTCCACTTACCAGAGCCTCAGTCCAGCCTCCATGGATCAGGACCAAACATACTCTACTCTGCCACCAGACTCCACTTACCAGAGCCTCAGTCCAGCCACCATGGATCAGAACCAAACATACTCTACTCTGCCACCAGACTCCACTTACCAGAGCCTCAGCCCAGCCACCATGGATCAGAACCAAACATACTCTACTCTGCCACCAGACTCCACTGACTAGAGCCTCAGTCCAGCCACCACGGATCAGGACCAGACATACTCTATTGTTAGACAAATGAGTAGTGGAGTGCTGATATGCTAGAGTTTGTAGTATACGTGTATTTGATTCAATTTTCAAGATATTTGAATAACCATGATAAGTGAAGATTACAAAGGAGGCATTTGACTTAGTGCAAGTATGCAGCACAGCATTCACATCAACAGTAGAACAACCTTCTAGAACAATCCAATTATAAAGTGCAAAGTCCTTTAAAGTGACATATAATGGGGGAAGGGGGGCAGAGGTAAAGTCCTGATTTATGGGGGCTTATGGGGTCTCATTGAAGATGTAGATGACTGTTGGAAAGAAAGTGTTCCTGTGTCGAGAAGTTCTGATACTGCCAGACTTCTGCCATGATCGAGGGCTTTGAGGAGTTTATGGCCTGGGTGGGAGCGGTCGGCCATCATTTTCCAATGAAACCGTTTCAGAATTTTTTGTGTGTTTGTATAAAATGTTCTGCTCTTATTTCCTGTTGAAACAGGATGTTGGGTCCGGTCAAAACGTGGGAGGGATCATTCAAAAGTGTCATCATCATCACTCAGTTAGCCACAGAAAGGCAGTTTTATTGGATGGGCCCGGTGGAGGAGTAGGACTGTTCAAAAATCTGTATTGTTCAATTTCACACAGGCTCCGCCCCTAGCAGGGCTTTGTTGCTACAGCAACTCCTACGAGTGGATCAGCACACTGGAATGTGCGTGTACATACTCAGCCAATCAGGATGAACCTACTCAACCCCTATGGAGCTGCACCGTATAAAATGGTGCCGGTCTCACTCACCACCAACCACTTTTCTTCAGCACCTGGTGAACAAGTTTGCCATCGTCTGGAATCAACAGCATTGGATAGATACCGCCCGAGCCAACAGGGCCTACATCAACAGAGAGGGCAGCGTGTGATCCACACCACTGTTGAAGGCTGCCAAGGACCTGTGGTGCTGGGCCACAGAGCACCTCTGTCCTCTCAAGGCGCTGCACAGCCTGGGCCTGGAGAACATGCGGGCCAACCTCATGTCGAGAAGCACCCCCTGGAGGATGAATGGATTTGAGACGCTCACCCGTTAGGGGATGGATGCGTTTGGACACGCTCCATGGCCATAAAAGCTGCGTTGGGGTATGCAGTTTCTTCAGGAGCTCCAAACTTTTATGCTTCTAAACTTTTGAATGGCAGTTTATCTCCTTGTGATGGTTTATTTTGTAATTTCCTCTTCTTTATATTCACTTTTATCTGTTTACATCTGTGTTTAGTTGCATGTTTGTTTTCTTATAGTATCCATTTATCCCCTGGATTACCTTTTATTAATTTTTTTTTACCATTTTGTATTCATTCATGTTTATTATTCAACTGTTTTATATATTTGATTGTGAAAAATTCTGCATGATTGTTTTTATTGTATGTAAAGTGCTATAAAAATAGTTTTAAGTGAGGAAGCAAGGAATCAAATTATGCAAACTATTCACCTTATGTAGCCCTGCCCACTTGACCCAGTTGTGTTATAATTTCCTGTTCAAAACACAGTCAGTTTTACCTGGTCACTAGTACTGTACTGTCACAGGAAGTGTCAACACAATAGGAAGTAACTGGATGACCCCTGTGTTGGAACATAAGGTGAATAGGCCTGTTAATGATTTACTGCCATAGATTGTAAATATATTAAAACTTCACTGTGCATAGTTTGTTTATGTATATTTTAACATGAAATACATGACTTGTTTATGACATTTTTTAGAAGCCTATTTCATTAAGTAGTAATAAAGACTCAAAAGATGTTTGTTTTCTTTTTTCACTCCCAGCTCTTTGTCCTATGACTCACTGCTTGAATGATAACACACAGCACTAAACAATATGTTTAAGACTTGAATAGAGTTTGTTGTTATTGTTATTGTACTGGTCCTATAGTCTGTTATTAGCTTATTGTTTTCTCCATCTTCTCAATTCCCTGTGATAATACTGCAGCCATGAAACTTTGCACTGTGGTAATTAGACCCACCAGAAATATGTATAACCGCCGTCAGCCTGATGGTGGTGCTATAATTAAAGGGTGGGTTCCCAAAGTGGGGGTCGGGAGCCCCCGGGGGGTCGCAACTCGCTGGACACTGATGGGGGGGCGCGAGATGATTTCCAGAATGTGTGAAAAAATTGACCTATAATGTGTGAAGTACAGAATGTGTGAAATACAATGTAAAAACTATTACAAATAGCACATTTTAACCATAATTGTTAGGTTTAGTTTGTTTTATTTACTCTATTTAGTGCATGTGCGCACAAACGTTTGTATGCTTCAACCACCTCCGGGGGTAGTGGTCACCAGCCTCTGAAGCACCGTTATTCGCGGGCTGAAACGTTTGTGGTTAAAAGCCTGTACCTCCCACAACGTCTACCACAACTTGTGTAAGACGAGATAAGTTCTAGCACTGTTTTTTTTGCTTTACTTATTCACTGGGAGTCTCACTGAGAGCAATGCTCTCTATTTCAGGAGTGCCCTGTTCACATTCAAACCTGGTGCCTGACCAGTACAACCAGTCTAATCTGCTGCACAATGAGCAGCTGCAGTGCAGCAGTTGGGGTTAAGGGCCTTGCTCAAGGGCAGCTCAGTGGTGGTAATGAGGGAGGGGCAAACACTGCTTTTCACTTTCCCCACCCAATTGTTGCAATTCCTCCTGATCGCCTGTAGAGGTCACTCATCATTAACTTAAAGTCCCAATGAGAGTCTTGAGAGCATCTAATTGGGGCGGCACATGAAGCAGGGAGGGGTTTAATCAAACCAACCAATGAGATCTCTGCTATCTGAATGTGAATTTTCTGATCCCTGTCACTTAAAATATCCTCCTTACCTGTTGGTGGCACTGTCTGTTTCACTGGTCCTCTGGCTCTTTGGGGCCGATGACGAGGTACTGGGAGCCCAGCTGCAGGTTGAGGCCGTCTCTGAGAGAGAGAGAGAGAGAGAGAGAGAGGGAGAGGGAGAGAGAGAGAGAGAGAGAGAAAGAGAGAGAGAGAGAGAGAGAGGTGGAGGAAGAAATGTATGAGGGGGGGACACATTTAATGTTAATTCATATTTTTTTGAATGTTTTGCATAACATTTTATACCATAGCCTTTATTGAGCAGGCTATTATTCATCTGTCCAGCAATGTGTTGCGAAACCTACATGCAAACCACAACACTTAGGTATATTTATATTGTTCTAGCATTGTCTTTATCAGAACATGTGTTATCATGATGTATGCATGCATTTCTTCTGTCTCTGTCTCTTTTCTATATAGCTAGAATGATAAAAAATCAGTTAATCAGTTTGTAAAACAACAAAACTCATTTCTGCTAATAAACTTGATGATTAACTGACTGCTTTCCTGCATGTTAATGGTGTAAAGAGGAAGGAAGCTTTGTTTTATTTTTAATACAAGCTTGTTACCACAGAAGACCACATCCTGCTTCACAGTGAGTCTGTCACATACATTGTGTTTAATGTCTTATCTTATGTCTTATTGCTTAACATTTAACACACATTCCAGCAGCCCTCAACCAGTGTTATTATATTGACAAAGTAGGCCTACTACTTTCTTTTAAAAGTACCATGATTTGTGTTGTGTTGTTTAGTGAGAATATGTGTGACTATTTGTAGCAGATATCTGCTCATTTCTCATGGCAGATTTGCCAAATTTCTGTGAACATTATTATTTTCTCATCTGTGCCAAACTCTACCTGATATCTGAAAACGCCCACTAGTATTATTAACAACAAGCACACAGCACACACTGATGTTAGAACATTCAGCCTGTAACCAGAGCTGACATTATAAACATCAGAAACTTTATAGACTAGAGACTGCCAAAGTCACACCCTCTTCCAGATTCACCATGGGGGGATTCTGAGAATGCAGAACCTTCCAACAGTGTACATCCAGATATTAAATATTCCTGTGTCACTAGAATGACAATATATTACTCAAGCCTTAAAGGAGAATTTTTTTTTTTTTTTTACCTGGACCCATTTCCTGGCATTAATTATGATTTGGCCACTCACCTAGCGATGTCTGCGGCGTATCTGGGCGTCCTAGCGTTGTTTTGAGATCAATATCGTCCAAGTCAGTCGTAAAATGGAGTTGATTTGGGGCCAAGTGGAAGCCTGTATTTCCTGCATCTAAATAGCTATTTTTCTTCCCGTTTTCGCCACATATCGCCGTAATCTGATCCGTCAACATCCAGCAGAGTAATATTTCCCCCCAGGCTATTTCCTGCTTTCTCCCAGGGACCAAATAACCTCAAACGTGATCTCGGTCACCAAGTCTCCTCAAGTCTCGTGAAGTCCCGCAATACTTTACTCCCAGCTTGGGAATAGCCTACCTGAACTCACCGCTTCACCTCACAGTACCCCGCGCGTTTGATCAGGATACACACCAAAGAATAGCTCACTGAAAGATTTTGTGAAATATGGCTGAGTATTTTTCTGATAACGAGGATATGGACGATGACTTTGTCTACGATGGCCGCCCTTATTTATTCGAACCAGAGTATACAGCTGAGGAGATGATAGAAATTGAACAGCGTGAGAGAGACGAACAGCTGGCCAGAGAACAACAGGCCGCCGCCGCCGGCCCGACACGACTGAATGACAATTGGTGGTGTCGTTGTGATCATTGCAGACCTCTGGCCACCGAAGACGAATGTCTCTGTTGCATCGAGTGGACCCTGAGGCCAGATCTTGGAGGTCTGGATGTCCCTGAGGATGCTGATCCATCGCGTCAAATACCACAGTGCCTGACTATAGATGAAGATTTTCCCTCGCTGATCAACAGGGCTGTCCTCGAGGCTTTTTTTCATGTCCCAAAAATAAACTGGAAGACCCATCCAAGACCCGCAGGACCAAACGGGCAACTTTCCATTGAGTAAGTTCAAATATCTATTTACAAGCATGAGATTTATTTATCCTCTAATTTCTGATTGATCAATAAATCGCCGTTCTAAACTGTTTATTCTGTTGTCTCATCTAATCAACTTTATCCTTTGTTCTCCTCTATCGTTTCGCAGTAGCCTACAAATGATGTATTTACATGCATGATATTTATTTCTCCTCGAATTTCAGATTCATCTGTAAATCAACATTATCAACTGTTTATTCTGTTCGGCTCTTCTAATCAAGGTTTTCCTTTATTCTTTACTCTTTCGTTTCTCCTAAAGGCAGTGCAGACTTGTTGCCTACCGCGTTGTGCTCGAATGGGCACTGAGAGGACAGCAGCTCGGCCATAAAGTTAGAAGTATCTTGCCCAGCTGTATCGTCACTGCGATCCGAAACAAGTATCCGTCTGCAACGGGCACTTATGTAGGGTTCACTGATGCTGAGGACATCTTCAACGATTTTTAGAAGTGATGTCCCCTCAAACGTATCCTACAAGTGACTGCAATTAGTAATGGACTACGATTACAACCCACTATACACATCAGGATAACTGAATGCATCCCACTCAATCTGGATATTCCCAACTGATAGAGTTGTTTCTATTATGGCTAGAATTCAAAAAACAGAAGGCATACACTGTACTACATCATAGGCTCTCCTGTATATCAATGTTATGATGTATTTACTAGACCCGAAACATCCTATGACCCCAGGGTACATCACTGAGGATACGTCCCAGTTATGCATCCATGCGATGTTTTTTTTTTCTTTATTAGTTAGCCTGGCCTAGCCAGTGACTCATAGGAATAGACTATGTGACAACCAGGAAAGACTAGTGACTACTGGAGAGTCAGTTGACAGCCGGAACAGGGAGGGCACCCGGGTAGCAGTATGGGTTAGCTCCCCAGCCTGCGTCTTCCGTGAGGAAGAAGCCCAACAACCCACGAGAGTCCTTTTAGGAGGGCCATTCAAGCCGCAAGTGGAGACTGCAGTGCCACCAAGTACTGGTACTGCATGGTGTCCACTAAGATACCATCACCTCGGAATGAGATGTTTGGAGCGGGGGAGTCTGGTGCAGCGCACAGGTCGTAGACCTGGTGAGACGAGGGAGGAACCCGGCCGGGTGGCAACCCACAGAGCCCGGTCCCTCTACGTACCAGAGCCCTCCCCCTCCCCCGGTCCCAGCAGAGTAGTTCCGAAGCAGCGGATTGAGTGGCCCTGACCACGTGACCACCTTCGACCCTCCCTATAGGGCTGACCGTGGGTAGCTACTGGGACGTAAGTTGGGGCTTGGCCAGCCCCGGCTGGGTCACCTGGGCGAGGGTGTATGATGTTGCGAGACCCGAAACATCCTATGACCCCAGGGTACATCACTGAGGATACGTCCCAGTTATGCATCCATGCAATGTTTTTTTTTCTTTATTAGTTAGCCTGGCCTAGCCAGTGACTCATAGGAATAGACTGTGACAACCAGGAAAGACTAGTGACTACTGGAGAGTCAGTTGACAGCCGGAACAGGGACGGCACCCGGGTAGCAGTATGGGTTAGCTCCCCAGCCTGCGTCTTCCGTGAGGAAGAAGCCCAACAACCCACGAGAGGCCTTTTAGGAGGGCCATTCAAGCCGCAAGTGGAGACTGCAGTGCCACCAAGTACTGGTACTGCATGGTGTCCACTAAGATACCATCACCTCGGAATGAGATGTTTGGAGCGGGGGAGTCTGGTGCAGCGCACAGGTCGTAGACCGGGTGAGACGAGGGAGGAACCCGGCCGGGTGGCAACCCACAGAGCCCGGTCCCTCTACGTACCAGAGCCCTCCCCCTCCCCCGGTCCCAGCAGAGTAGTTCCGAAGCAGCGGATTGAGTGGCCCTGACCACGTGACCACCTTCGACGCTCCCTATAGGGCTGACCGTGGGTAGCTACTGGGACGTAAGTTGGGGCTTGGCCAGCCCCGGCTGGGTCACCTGGGCGAGGGTGTATGATGTTGCGAGACCCGAAACATCCTATGACCCCAGGGTACATCACTGAGGATACGTCCCAGTTATGCATCCATGCGATGTTTTTTTTTTCTTTACTAGCCATACATTTCAAGGATTGTAACATCACTGTAAAATGTCAATATTCACCCATATAAACAATTGTTTCTCGCACAAAGTTCGTTTATGATGTCTTTCTTTAGAGGGAAAAAATTGAACATACAATAGTCAAAAAAGAAGCAGGTATCCATCCATTGTATTATTTTGGACATATATCTAAATCGATCCCCAAACAATTAGATTTCTAACTAGGCAGAAAATAGGAGAGATATTCCCATGACAATCCTTCTGTCATCCTGTGTACATTTTGTTCGAGCGAACGGAAAGTTGTTTGCAAAATACATGTATCCTGTATAGCAATGTTATGATGTTGTTACTAAACATACATTTCCACGATTGTAACCGAATTGTAAAATAGTGGAGTTAATTTCAATGCTGAGTCCTGGAAATGAAATGACAAAGTCGGCAATACCACGCTCTTGAACAGAATCATTTATTCAAGTACAGCAAATGGCATTTAACACAGGAGCCTGCAGTGCTCCTGGAGAAGGACCCAGTCAAATGTCGTTCTGCCTGTCAGAGCAAAGAGACAAAGGTTTTATACCCTCCTTACAAGTATTGAATATTCATTCTGTAACCTGACCATCTATTGCATTCCACTCCATAGGAGCTCCTTGAAACTTTGGGACCCTTAGGGTCGCCTTGAAACCTTTAACTAACTAACTAACTAGCAGCCAATAAATGGTCCCCCTCCAATGTCTGGAGGGTGCCTCGGCGCCAGCCTCGACAGCTTCTATCCTCATCCATCAAAACATCTTACTTCGAGATAACAAACCACCATCTGGAAATTGTCCTGACCGTGCAGTGGGCTCCTATAGCCCCCGCTCCTCCTGGTGGGAACATTCCTATATGGCCTGCAGTGGTGAAGAGTGCTTTACTGGCCTTTCTTCAGTCAGATGCTAAAAAGAGTTTATTCAGAATTTAATGTATTGTAACTATTTCACATAGTCATATTTCATCATTAGTATGAAATATACCGCAATAGCAGTATTCATCCTTAGAAATAAACGATACTTGCTCACAGTTCTTTGGTGTGTATTTATTTACAGAGAACAAATTGAACATTCAATAGTCATAAAAATAAAGCAGGTAGCATACTCCACTCTTGGTACAGCATTCCTCTTCAAAGTAGTACGCGTTCTTTTCTTGGTGGGGTCTCGAGTCCAGAATGGCCCCCGGTAATCCTCAGGAGTAAAATGTGCACTGCAGACGCGGAGGTCGGCTTTTACCAGCTCTGCGTGCTTTGTGTTTGGGTCCTTCTGGAGGACGACTAACCATAATGTCGCGATGTCCATATTATGTAATGGAAGTCTGTGGAAGCTGAGTTGTGTCCGCCTCATCTTGTTGGTGCAATTGGGATATGCACAAAATCAAACCATGTTGGAAGATTTCTACAACTATTCGCAAAAAAACGTGTGGAGCTATTCTTTGGTGTGTATCCTGATCAAACGCGCGGGGTACTGTGAGGTGAAGCGGTGAGTTCAGGTAGGCTATTCCCAAGCTGGGAGTAAAGTATCGCGGGACTTCACGAGACTTGAGGAGACTTGGTGACCGAGATCACGTTTGAGGTTATTTGGTCCCTGGGAGAAAGCAGGAAATAGCCTGGGGGGAAATATTACTCTGCTCGATGTTGACGGATCAGATTACGGCGATATGTGGCGAAAACGGGAAGAAAAATAGCTATTTAGATGCAGGAAATACAGGCTTCCACTTGGCCCCAAATCAACTCCATTTTACGACTGACTTGGACGATATTGATCTCAAAACAACGCTAGGACGCCCAGATACGCCGCAGACATTGGTGAGTGGCCAAATCATAATTAATGCCAGGAAATGGGTCCAGGTTAAAAAAAAAACGAAATTCGCCTTTAAGGTGCATGACAAAAGTTATAATTTACATGCATTATGCAGCTGCCTGTTTTGCCTGTCTTTGCACTTTATTTAGTTTTAATAAAAGTGCTTATTGTGAAATCTTACACATGGCACTGCTGTGATTCGGTCGTAGGCACGAGGCCGTAGGCCGAGTGCCGAAGATAATCACAGCAGTGACGATATTAGACAACAACAGCACGACCTCGAGTGTGATATTGCTTAAGCGATGACCGGGAGCCTGACTGTGCTGACACCGGTCGGACTAGCTATCTGTCAATGGTCAAACCCTACTACTGGCAGTGTGAAAACACTGTCGACGTTCTTTTGTAACTAACGTTAAATGCCGACCGGGTACAGCCATCGGCTCCTCGCAGCAGTAACGTTATGAACATGTAACTGAAGTTGGCCGCAGTGTAGCTTAATTCTGAATGTTGCCAAACTTCATTCATACTGACGTTTTATTTTGAAAATGGCCGCCAACTAGCGTTGAACCGGAAGAACAAATAAGTTGCGTCCAACGCGGAAGAGAGAAAAAGTGGGCGTGGTGAATAAGGTGAATAGGGGCTCATAGAATGTCTCCCTGAATACCAATCATATTCCAGTATAGATTACAGTATATTATACTAATAGCCTACAAATATAGTTAAAAACAAAAAACAAAGACAACAGCAACTAAAAAAGAGCAATGTAAACAAATCGATACACACAGCACACACTGATGTTAGAACATTATGGTGAACTGGTAGTTTAAGCACACAGCACACACTGATGTTAGTACATCATGGTGAACTGGTAGTTTAAACATACACACAGCACACTGATGTTAGTACATCATGGTGAACTGGTAGTTTAAACATACACAGCACACACTGATGTTAGAACATCATGGTGAACTGGTAGTTTAAACATACACACAGCACACACTGATGTTAGAACATCATGGTGAACTGGTAGTTTAAACATACACACAGCACACTGATGTTAGAACATTATGGTGAACTGGTAGTTTAAACATACACACAGCACACTGATGTTAGAACATTATGGTGAACTGGTAGTTTAAACATACACAGCACACACTGATGTTAGAACATCATGGTGAACAGGTAGTTTAAACATACACACAGCACACACTGATGTTAGTACATCATGGTGAACTGGTAGTTTAAACATACACACAGCACACACTGATGTTAGAACATCATGGTGAACTGGTAGTTTAAACATACACACAGCACACACTGATGTTAGTACATCATGGTGAACTGGTAGTTTAAACATACACAGCACACACTGATGTTAGAACATTATGGTGAACTGGTAGTTTAAACATACACACACACACTGATGTTAGTACATCATGGTGAACTGGTAGTTTAAACATACACACAGCATACACTGATGTTAGTACATCATGGTGAACTGGTAGTTTAAACATCCACACAGCACACACTGATGTTAGTACATCATGGTGAAATGGTAGTTTAAACATACACACAGCATACACTGATGTTAGTACATCATGGTGAACTGGTAGTTTAAACATACACACAGCACACACTGATGTTAGTACATCATGGTGAACTGGTAGTTTAAACATACACACAGCATACACTGATGTTAGTACATCATGGTGAACTGGTAGTTTAAACATACACACAGCATACACTGATGTTAGTACATCATGGTGAACTGGTAGTTTAAGCACACAGCACACACTGATGTTAGTACATCATGGTGAACTGGTAGTTTAAACATACACAGCACACACTGATGTTAGTACATCATGGTGAACTGGTAGTTTAAGCACACAGCACACACTGATGTTAGTACATCATGGTGAACTGGTAGTTTAAACATACACAGCACACTGATGTTAGTACATCATGGTGAACTGGTAGTTTAAGCACACAGCACACACTGATGTTAGTACATCATGGTGAACTGGTAGTTTAAACATACACAGCACACACTGATGTTAGTACATCATGGTGAACTGGTAGTTTAAGCACACAGCACACACTGATGTTAGAACATTATGGTGAACTGGTAGTTTAAACATACACACAGCACACTGATGTTAGTACATCATGGTGAACTGGTAGTTTAAGCACACAGCACACTGATGTTAGAACATCATGGTGAACTGGTAGTTTAAGCACACAGCACACTGATGTTAGAACATCATGGTGAACTGGTAGTTTAAGCACACAGCACACTGATGTTAGAACATCATGGTGAACTGGTAGTTTAAACATATACACAGCACACACTGATGTTAGTACATCATGGTGAACTGGTAGTTTAAGCATATCACACAGCATATGTGTGTATGCTTAACCTTCATGTTTAACCTTATCGTCACAGCAGTGACGATATTAGACAACAACAGCGCGACCTCGAGTGCGATATTGCTTTTATACAACAGTAAACAAAGCTGATTTTAAAAAATGACAAAAAGCTGAGAAAATATATGATTTCTCTATTTATTCCTCCGCCAACTAAAATAGTCCCCTCAGCTTTCTGCTTTGCCGAAAATGTAGCCTAATCAGCCTAATTAACTGCAGGCTATCTACTTTACTACTGTCTACTCTACAGCTGTGAAGCGTTTTGTTGATTACAGCAGCTGTGAAGCGGAGTGATCTACACACAGTGAAGCGCCAGTGCGTTATCATGAAATATCGGCACTGGTAGGATCCCTCTTGTCCAATCAAATTGCTTGGCCGGAACTACCTGTTGTATAATGCTCGTTATAAGGATTTCCAATAGGCGTTATTCTGATAAACTGGTCACATATATGTTTTTTTTTTTTTTTTTTTTTTTTCACCTTTGTTTATACAGGGAAAAGTCCCTTGAGAGCAAGCTCTCATTTTCAAGGGAGCCCTGTTACAGTAAAACATTTACAGTAAACACATGTTACCAGACAGACAGTTACAAACAAAGCAGAGGGATACATCAAGTAAAACAAGAGCATACATTCTGTAGGGTACCCTCAAGGAGTAGTCTAAAAGAATTAAAGGAAATAAATTGGTCAAGTTTTAAAATGTTCTGGAGCTTGTTCCATCTGTCAGGGGCATAAAAAGAGAAAGCAGTCCTTCCTAGGTCTGTCCTTACACGTGGAACAAACAATCTGATGTGCGATTGTGCACGTGTTCTATAACATGTATTACTCAGACTGATGAGCGATGACAGGTAGGAAGGAAGCTTCCCTATCAGGGCTTTATAAATGAATAAAAGACAGTGTTGCTCCCATTGATAGTACATTGAATGGATAAAGCCAGCGTGACGTCACCCATTGGGTTTTGATAGCAGAAAATGAGGCTTGAATCTCCCGCTTCCTGCTCATCGTTGATTGGTTGAATGGATTAACTTTACACGGAAATACGGGGAGTCGGGGGAGAGGGGGCGGGGAAGTAGTGATGTAGACGCTACGTCAGGCTATCGGGGGCGTGTCCGAATAGAGTCTCACGAAAAATATCTGCCTGAACTGTCAGCCATCTTTTCGTCCGCTTCGAATTTTCTCTGAATTTTCTTCACACTCGAGATGAATGCACTCGAGTCACCAGCTGCCTGCCTGCCGACCGGCTTGATGTCAGCTTCCACAACTTCGAGGTAATCTTAGTTCTTAAATAATTAATATCATTAGCCTTACCCTGCTAGCCGGGCGCTCCTCGTTTGTTTAGCTAACGTTGTATGACGATAATTTCACTCCAAAAACGATAATTTTGACCCTCTGGTACGATAATTCAACATTTGCCATCTGGCAACACTGGCGAGGAGCGCCCGCACATCAGGGACGTAGTGGAGGGTAAACAAAGCAGTTCTGTTTACCTGTATTTGAGAGGAGGCAGAGTTTACTCCACTATTTTCTGATCAACAACCGTATCAATCAATGAGGGGAAACAAGGTGGGTAAACTACTACTCACCTTGGATAGTTTATCCACCTCTGTATTAATTGTATTTGCCGACTCCACCCCTGATACAAATCAACTATCTCTCTCTGCAACGTGATAGCGATTCTACCATATGATTCAACAAAATTTGAGTCGTCTAGAGCATGTTCTTAACGTAACAGCAACTGTTGTTTTGACCATAGACAGCCATTCAGATTGCAGATTAACATTAGCCCGTTAACGTTATACCTGGTTACACCGCAGAATACTGTGGGAACAATATACTGTATTGTGGGAACACGGAGAGTGCACTCTATCATTTAGGATAACGTTAATGTTCAACGTTATTGCATGCTGCACATCAAGGACGTAGCGTTAGTGGAGGGTAAACAAACGCAGTTATGTGTATGTCTCTTGAATTAAGTACAGTTCAACCATAGACTGTAGAGTTCAACGCTGTGTGTGTGTGTGTGTGTGTGTGTGTGTGTGTGTGTGTGTGTGTGTGTGTGTGTGAGAGAGTGAGAGAGAGACAGGCGTCAAATCATTCGTCAAATACATCTATTGGAAGTATTATTTCTCTTTCAGGAAGAAGCTAGTCTCGCTTGCCACTGGAGAAGAAGCAGACCGAGACCAGATTGGTTCCATGATGGCATCTGCACCCACATGCTACAGACGTGAGTAATAGTTACATTTCTAAATAATGGTATTCAGTAAAAGAGTTCAGCAGCTGTTTTTTTTACTACTAAACTGAGGAAATAAAGTTTTTTCTGATAAATGTGTGGAGAACGTCCAATGAGAGTGATGTTTATTTTGCCATCTTTATAATCTATAATATGATACATTTCTCACCACAGCATTACTTGTCTCTAACCCCCCCCCCCCCCCCCCCCCCCCCCCCCATGCAGGCCTTTGGATCATTGGGGACAGCTACGTCCGACGTGGGGAACAGAGAGCTGAAGAGACCGTGGGGAACCACCTTGGTGTTGGATGTAACTACATCCATTGGTTCGGCTGGGGTGGTCTGAGGTGGAACAGCCTTCTCCCCCTTTTCACTGCCCATGTTTCGGAAAAGACAAAAAACACCTTTTCAGGCTCCACCTGGGCCCATCTTGAACAAACATTTTTTTTTTAAGTTAGTCAAAGGTGTGGGAACCCTGATTTCTAGTTTGTGCAATAATATATTTTTTTTACTTACTGTATATATGTGCAAATAAACAAACATAAACACATAATTGTTGTTTGTGAGCTTCTGTAAAGGCTGCTAGTTCTGTGTCGTAGCAGTAAGAATAGAGCTTGATCCATGTGTCAAGATCAAACTCTTTTCATTATGCAAACATGCCTTGTCACAGTAATAGTACACCTTTCATTTGATCCACATCTGTAGTTGAATTCTGTAGCTCTACTTAAATTATTGAATTACATTATTTTATACCTCTTTCTAGTGTTCATGGGTATTAAAAAAACTGTTTAAATCTGTCATTTTAGTGAGCAATAAAGGCATTTGTGAAGCTCTTCCCCCAGGTTTGTTTTTATGGAGAGCATACAGTTTGTCATGGTAACTTTCAAATTCTAAGCAACAGAAAAATAGGCTCCAAAATGAGGAAGGCACATACATGTCAAATAAGTAATGTAAAAGTTGTTGAGTCAGAGGTTCAGCTTACTTGAATATATTTAATGATTTAAGGTCTCATGAGATGGAGAGATGTAACAAGCATCGAGGCTGCATGGATACAGTTCTTCAAAGGAAGACATTGATACAGTATTGTATGTGGTGCAATAACACACAGAAAGCTGACATACTAGATACGTTATTGCTGAAACGGGCATTGTACAGTGCAGTAAACTGGTACAGAGATTTCATGTGTGATGAGACATTGACATTACTGACATGGCAGGACATCTGAACAGTTCGGGAGAGATTAGGATTCCTGTTGTTGGACGTGAGAATGGGGTACAGAGTTTAAGACTGATTGTTAAGGAGAGATGTGCTTATGAAAGTATAGATTATGTGTATGCATTTAAGTGAATGATTAACGTCTGATGGCTACATGTTTCACATCACAAATATTTTACTTACAATAACTGAATAAATCCAATGTATGGTATGAGCTGTACTGACATTTTGCTTCTCCCCACACAAACAGCCTCATAACCTGATCTCATATTCAAACAGCTGAAATTAAGTAAAAAGCACAAAATTTAAAATCTGAATACTATGAACAGAATTATAAACCGATTGCTGCATTTCTATGTTCAAAACAATGCCGCACTAGCCTACTGTAGCAACTTTTTCTTTCTTAGACAGTTACAATTGAATCAGTCAATAACTTTGGCATAACAAAGGTGCAGAGTAGGGGCAGCTTGGTGCCCCACTTTTGGTGTGCATTCGGTTCAGCCATTTAAAACAATAGGAGGACTTTCAGTGCGCTTGGGCCTTGAGACTCTACAGGTAGAAATTGTAATGGACGGTCACCATGCAGCCCTGAGCCATTGCAAGATGAATCACCCGTGGAGTCCAGATACTTGGTGGTGATGCCTAGTGGCTCTGGTACGACTGCTGCAGCTGATGAATCAGCAAAGATTTTGCAGAGACGATGACGTAGAGGAGTGCGTGCAGCAGCAGCAAGTTGAAGACTAAAATGGAAAGAGAATCATATTTAAAAAGACAACAGCAAGATTATCTAACAATGGTGGTGGGTCACTGTGTTTGGATAGATGTGACCAGAGCAATATACAGTAATAGAAGAGTTGAGACATGTCCATTCTGGATTAACCAGCGCTGTCGAGTTCAAGGCAAAATTGACCTTTTGTGATGTACAATTGAAAGGGTAAGACGTTTAAATAATCAAATAGTATATTATCAACTTCATTGTATGCATTCAAACGTAGCGCGAGCCCCCTTCCTGGCTGTTAATTGGCTACTGAGTCATGCATTTTGGACCTCCCCTAGGCACCACTCTTACTAGATTGATCTGGATGTGACCAGCTAAACGATGAATGAGCATGCGTGAGAGATGGGATGACAGGGTGGGATGATAAGTCCCAACTAACTACAGACCTACAGTATAAGCATGCAAAATATTGTATTCCTGAATTAACCTTCACTAGAGCTCCAGTTGTCTGTGCAGTCTCCCTTCTCCACAACGAGATGACTGGCACCAAATACGCCGCTCCAATACATGGTCTTCCTTCTGTTGCTTGGAGGACAACTCAAGTGTTCAAGTTAGCAAAACCCAGAGCTGATGATAGCGCAGTCAAGTAATCCTGAAAAACACACAAAGGTTGGTTTAACACATTTCAAGTAGTTATCGACGGCCTGTCTTGGTTTTAAGCCTGCTCACCAACGACAAGGTGCAGGCCAAGAGCAGGAACACGAGACTGGACAGAAATGGCAAAATAAAAACTTAAAACAACAACACAACGCACTTTTCACGCACAGAAGACATTACAGAAAACATACAACAGGACATGTAAAAAATTATAAATAAATGAAATGGATAAATCATGGATTAAAGGGATTTGTCACATGCTATTGAACATGTAAAACAACAGCAATGTAATGGAGATGATCAAATGCATAACGTAAATAAATAAAGAAAAATACATACATAGCGTAAAATAAATACATAGATCTGACATGTAAATATATACATTATATACACCAAACACATAGGCATATATACAGTAAAGAGAACAGGCAATATTACAGCTCAACATTACAGGCAAGATAACATTACAGGCAAGAGTACATTACATTACACATAGGCATACACATAGGCATTACACATAGGCATTACACATAGGCATATATACAGTAAAGAGAACAGGCAAGATTACAGCTCAACATTACAGGCAAGTACATAATACATAATAAGTACATAAACAAATGAATGAATTACTTTATTTGACAAATCAAATGAATACAGTACACCAACAAGCATACAGTATAAAATAATTGATCAGGATATCACAAACGCATTAAACTTATTTCCGTTGTGGTCCTGATACACACACATACATATTTACAACATACAACAACTACACACATAAATATTTATAACACACAACATAAACAAAGGGAGCAAAAACTTTGTATATTTGGGTTTGTTTGAAGTGGGGTCCTATGAGGTGCTTGCATACAGTCAGTGTACTGGGTAAAGCACTTTGGACGCATCGCACACAGAGATAGGAGAACTGCACTCCAGCTGTGGCAGGCACAGAGAGCTGTCTGCTGAGTGTGAAGGGAGCCATGGCCATGGCCATGTTTTTTAGGTTTTTGCTCATGGCCCCCCTCACACTCAGCAGACAGCAGTTGTCCTATCTTGGTGCGCGATGTGTCCAGAGTGCTTTACCCAGTAGACTGACTTTATGCAAGTACCTCACAGGACCCCACTTCAAACGGAGCTATCTCTTTAACCACACTCTTCAAACCTTTCAAAAATAACCGTGTTTTTTTTGTTTTTTTTTGTTTTAGTACTTTAATGCCTTTTGTTTTGGTCTTCATAAAAAGTAAACAACACATGAGGACTATGTACAATAACCTGAAGGTGGTATTATTTTCACATGCTACAAACGGAACATTAACTACTTGTGCCAACTTAGATGTAGGCTCCAATAACAATGAAACTGAATGAAATTTTGCCACATCCTCCTCAATAGCTGAGTGTATAAAGGGATATTCCAGATTTTTTGTTGGGGGGTTGTATGAGGAGCTTGCTGCCGGCAGTCAGTGTACTACATGCAATATAATTCAGCCGGCGCCATCCCAGTTGGGAGAGATGGAGACAGGCCACATCAGGGAAGTAGACCTGTTTGTTGCTGTAGACAGCACAGGGCGGCCGGCTGCATTCTACTGCATGTAGTACACTGACTGTCAGCAAGTTCCTCATACAACTCCACAACAACAAAATCTGAAATATCCCTTTAATGTGAAGATCAGAAGGGGTGGGCAGTGTCTGGCTTTAGTGTTAAAATACTGAATACTTTGGCCCCGTAGAATCTGACTCAAAGAAAGTATATTAACAGAGGCTGGAGAAAATGAACGGGGAACTCACTTGCAGGGCAGCAAATGTCACAGAAAGTCACGTGAATGTCGAGCTCTAATCACCATAAAAATGGATTAATTTGGTGAGCCGCCTGCGGACAATTTTTCCTTCCTTAATTTGTTCCGTCTGCCTTCTTGCCAAATGATTGAGCCGAATTTTACAGAACCAGGCAGACGCCATCTTGACCAGAACATGGACATGGTTTGCTTCAACGCACATATCAAACATGTGGTTGTGCAAATTTGGGAACAGGGTTTTATCCATAGTACCTGCAAGGACTTGAGTAACAATTGCTGCTGTTGTTCCCCGTCCTGCTGGAGCTTTCCCCCCGTTCATTTTCAAAAGCCTCTCAAAGCACTTCTCAGTGGCCTGGCAAACTGCAATGACTCCGGCTGATGGTTTCTGTAGACCACCTCTGTTCTTCAGAGTCAGAAAAGGATGTGTGGAGTCAGCTGATGTCAGTGCCTGGGAACAAGGCATGCAGGTAACCTTCTGCTTCATCTTTTTCACCACAAAGCCTGTGATGTAGCTGATGGCTGCCTCCTTGTATTCTGAGAGGTTGTCTACATCTGGGAGGTCAGCGATGCTGTCTTCTTCAGGCAAAAGCACTTCCACGGGCGCCACATCCATCCTGCGTGCAATGTTGACATTTGCCGGTGTGGAATCCAGGATGTCGGTGTTGTCACGAAGAAGACAGTTGCCTGTGCCCCTCTTCACCTGGTGCCTCACAAGGAGTCGCTTGTAGGCCGCGCGGAACTGCCTTGCATTGGGGTTGTTGTTAAAACCCCCACGTGCTCTGATCGCCGAGAAGAACAGCTCCAGGTGATCCTGACTCAGCTTGTATGTCAGAAGGTACCTGCACGGTGCACTTGGTCCCTCCACAAGATCTTCGTAGATGTTAAGCACACTTCTACAACAAGCAATGAAGCCCAAGATAGGGGTCTTCTTCTGAGTGGCGTGCATGTAGACCCAGTTGTTGCTCTTGTTTTTCACCTTGAGCCCACGGAGACATGACTCTGCCCGTTCCAAAATAGCCCTGGCACGATGGATTGTGAATGGCTTCATTGGTGCTTTGAATCCTTTCCCAAATGGATTGCGGCTATTAAGGACATCAAAAGCTGCATCAATTGTTTGCAAGAACTCAACTGTAGCCGCGCATCCTCTGAACTGGGGATAGTTGAGCCCTTGCTCACAGTACTGCAGGGCATCAGCCACACTGCTGCTGAACAGCTGGGCTGCAAGGTGGACCTTCATTTTTTGTTGTCGCCACTCGATGTGTGCCATACGAAGCTTGTTGCCAAGCCGCAGACCTTCCTTTTGTTGCAGTTTGTGGAGTTCTTCAATGTACTGCCATCTGATCGGTTTCCCATCTTCTGTCTGTAACACTTCAGCTGTCGAGAACACATTCCGCATGAGTTTTAACATGTGACATGGATCCAAGAGCACATGCACTTTTTGAGTTTGATCCTCTGGATGGAGAAAATGAGGACTCATGGTTGTGATGTTAAGTTTGGCACCAAGCTCATGGATCATGGCAAAGTTTTGTGCTGGTCCATCACATGTCAGCGAGACAACCCGGACTCCGACAGCATGGAGGCGACGAAGGCTCTCCCGGACGATGTTTGCCCTCTCTGCTCCAGTCAAGCTGCTGATGAGGAAGTATCCAATGGGGATCTTCCAAGACCCATTGATGGCTACAACCATGATGACTAATGCCTGCGTGGCGACGGTGTTTTCAATTTCACCAGCACCGACATCGACGTAGCCATGGATCTGGTCCCCCCCAAACTCAATTTGCTGGTGGATGTACATTTCATCCAACATCAAAGAGCAGATGGTTTCCTTCCCCTCTTTCCTCTCCTCAGCGACATGGCTTTGCAGAGCGTTGAAAGATGCGACGGTAAATCCAGGGTCTGCCGAGACGCTGCTGTACCAATTGCGAATGGTTTGAGGATGTGGCAACGCAAAATTGAACTTCAATCTGATATAATCATAAGCCTTTGGAGAGTAGAAGTGTAGTGTAGTCGCAAACTGTTTTAGTTCTTCAGAAAAAGCTGCTGTCTTCTTGTTCTTTTGGATTCTGGCCAAAATTTCTCTGGGAACATCATCCAGAGAATCCAGAAGAGAAGCACATTCACTTGAGATCAGCATCTCTTTCTGAAGAATCTTTGTCAGATCTTTTAAGGACGCGAGTTTTACTTTCAATCTCCTTGTCTGCTGACTCGTCATCCTAAGTTTTTTGCGAGCTACAACTAGCTTCTCCTGTACACGCTCATATTTCCGCTTGAGTGTTTTTGGAGACTCTGCAATCATGTAGCACTGATGATCATGCATAACGATCTGTGGGTCTCCACCTGTGCTACACGTCGCAGTGTCATCCGCAACAATCTCAGCATGGACATCAGTCATAACTATGCCATCATGAGGGACACTGTCAACAACAATGGTCTCCTCAGCAGTGTCCTGCATCACTTTGGCATAGTCATGATCATCCAAGACAGAAAAAGGTGCAACAGGTGCAGGCTCCCCATAAGGCTGAACAACATAGCTTTGTGAAGAACATGAAGGGACAGAAGTTGGAACCAAACTGTCACTTACCTCCATACTTACCTGCTTCCGTGGGCCCCTGGTAGGTGCTGGCTTTTTCTTCAAATGGTCTGGGAAGTTGAAAATTGTAGGCACAGCAGTCCTCTTCAGCTTCCTCTGTCCCTAGAAAATCCAGATGACATCGGTAGGTAGATTATGATACATATCATAGCATTTTCCCCCAGTGATGCTAGTTTGTGTGCCCAACCTGGATAGAAAATCGTCCAAGTGGTCCTTAATGACACTTACATGTGCACCAAATTTTGGCAGTGGTTATGAAATGGTGGCATCATCATCACACACCTCACGAAGGATGACTGATAAAATCAGATTAAATGTTGTCACACATTCAGACCCTGAATTGTTAATTAAGTTGTGCCATGTTAGGTTTATTTGAGCAATTTTTATTTCAGCAATTTTCACCACTAAGTATTTGTAGCAGTTTATGAAATGTAAAAAATATTTTGGGGGCAACTTTTGCCCCCACTGTCTAAAAACTGGGGGCATTAACACATTTTTGGGGGGGCACTTGAAGCATAGTGTAAACAACAGCACTGTTTGTGTGAGTGTGTTCTTCTTCATCATTGTCTTCTGGCAACCAGCTTGCAGGTGCTGAGTGTGTGTGTTCGAGATGGAAATTAAATTAATTTAATGAAAATCAAATTAGCGGGTGCAATTTTTGCCCCTGGATGATGGTTTTCTGAGATTTCTTGGGGGCATTTTTGCCCTTGCTAAATTCCTACAATGATTTGTAGATTTGATTTAGAAAAGTTAGTGAGTGATGTGTACTCGACCTTGTTGTCTGTGAAGAACTGATCCTCCTCGAAGTGTCCACAGCACAGACGTGAATATATGGACGGGGTCCAGTCCTTTCTCCTCATGTTTATCACCCATTGCTTCAGTCTGCACTTATCACCGAAAGGAAATCTTGTTAGGGAGAGAGAGAGAGAGGGGGGGGGGGGGGGGACAGAGGATTTATTACTTGCATTCTGACTCCAGAATAATGTATGTTTTTGTTATTCATTTCTATTTATAAGGACAGCACACATGAATCAGCATTTGATTAAATGTGCATGTTTTAAACTGTAGTCATTTTGGGTAAATGTTTAAAAAAAATCAATAAAACATACAAAGCCAAAAACATTTACAGACAAGACAGTAAGATCGTGCCATAAAGACAACAGAACAAGAATTCACAAGACAGATCAGAGCGAAACATCAGTAGGCTACGATAGCACATAACGCTGGTGTGAATTGGTCGAGCATTAGAATAATGAGCCTGTTATACTACCAGCTCCATTTGGAAAGCGGCTTGAGATAACTCTCGTTATGGTTTGGCGCTATATAAATATAAAATTGGTCGGTTGGTTGACTGATAACGTTAAGCACAAACAAATACTAAAAGTATGCATGACGTTTTCATGGATGGTTAACTTATATAGCGTTACATTCACGCAGTGCGTTATACTATCCCGAGATATTAACGTTAGGTCACGTCACATCATATGCCAGAAGCCAGAAACACAAAGCGAACGAATATTGGTCAATTCAAACGTCCAATATTATCTTTTCAACTTAAACATTATCAGGCTTTGGATATCCTAACGTTATCGTTATGTTGAACACTGCTAACCATAACACAGGTACCTACAGGTACCAGGTAGCGTTAGCATCGTTAGCATGCACTACATTAGCTACCATGCTAGCTAGCTTGCATCTGTAATTCACGTTTAACAGCTATGTGGTAATAACTGGGATTATAATTTTGGCTAGCGAAACACATGTAACGTTTACTCACCTGTAAAGCTTCACAGACGACTCAGAGGAGTTTGCTTATCTTTTTGAACATGCAAAAGCTGTGCAGGCCATTTTCACTTTTTTTCTTCCACAAAACACAGGTAAAAGCAGGTCCTTCAAAAATGTAAAAATGGTTAAACTATGAAAACGGCTATTTAAAAGTACGCAAAGATGGCAAAGATAGATAAAATATAAAAATGTTTATGTGGCTAAATATTTCGCGACTGCTCCCAAGTCCCAAGACTGATACAACAGGATACAACGACGAGATCATACGATAATTATCGTACGTCTGGCAACGCTGTTGTTGGGAGTTTTTTTTTTTTTAAGTTTGCTGGTAACCACGCCCACAAAGTTAGTCTTCTTTATCGTCTTTTCCCCTCGAAATGGGACCATAATTTAGAAAGCGGACAGATGAGAGCTTGAAAAAAACTTGAAATTGTTGATTCAGACCATAAACTCATTTGTAAAGTGTTTATTTAAGACAGAGATCGAGAGAGAAGTTGGCTCGTTTCACATAGAGTTACATGGACGTTTCCGGGATGATGTTACACAAACTGCGCCCCCCACTGGCCATTTGAGAGTATGGCAACTTCCGCATAGGACTCAAAAAGAGACTGTCTGTAATGGCCACTGGTTGCTCCCTTCGAGCCGACAGAGCGGGCCAACCCACTTTCTCATATAAAATACATTGATGCGTGAGAAATCTATCACCCGTTATAAAACACAGGGCACTGTGATACACCGCATCAAGTGGCTTTAAGCGGGTGTGGCATGAGCATATACAACATCACCATAATCAAATACAGACAAAATTAAAGACTGAACAACGGTCTTTCTAGAATCAAATGAAAAACAGGCTTTGTTCCTATAAAAACCAGATTTTTCTCCTCAATTTCTTGGTAAGGTGTTCCACATGGGTCTGGAAGGTTAATTTGGAATCCAGCCATAGGCCCAGATATTTATACGAGTCAACAGTTTCAATTTGAAAACCTTGAAGGGTTCGAATACAAACGTCACTATCAACACCCGAGGACCGTGAAAACAGCATCGCTTTGGTCTTGTTGGAATTTAAAACAAGTTTAAGATCAAGAAGAGACCTCTGGAAAGTGTCAAACGTGGTCTGTAGGCTTGCGCAGCCTGCGCCGGGGTGCGGCCGAAACTATACATGATTGTATCATCCGCATAAAAATGGATGTTACAATCTTCCGAGGGAACTAAAATACAATTAATATATAAAGTGAATAAAACTGGCCCTGAAATAGACCCTTGTGGGACACCTTTGTGCGTCGAAAGGAAGCTGGATTTATGGTCATCAGCCACGAGAGCTTGTTTCCTCCCCGACAGGTAATTGGAGAACTAGCAAACAGAGAGGTCGTCGAAACCCATGTAAGATAGCTTACCTAACAGAATGTCGTGGTCCACCGTATCAAATGCTTTTGACAGGTCCACAAAAAGAGCAGCACAATGTAGGTGATTATCAATACCATTCGAAATATTATTCAAAACAAGAGATGTGGCAGTTACTGTGCTGTGACCTGGTCTAAAGCCGGATTGCTGCGTCTGGAGAATGTTATAGTCTCAAGTCTCAAGGAAAGCTCTTAATTGGTTGTTAGCCAAGGATTCCAAAACCTTAGCTAAACAGCATAATTTAGAGATAGGTCGATAATTGTTCATCTCTGTCGGGTCACCCCCTTTAAACAGAGGCATGACCTGGGCCGTCTTCCAAATGGAGGGGATTTCCCCAGAAATAAAAGTCAAATAAAAAATGTGTGCAAGTGGGGAGGCCAGCAAATGAGCACTGCAGCGCAGGAGATAAGGTTCAATATCATCCTCTCCCTTAGATTTTTTGGTGCTCACTTTGGAAAGTGCTACGAATACATCGTGCTCACTAACCAAACTGAAAGAAAATCATAGTACTAGGGAGCCTGTCAAAGAGGTAACTAGATGCTACAAAATGTTGGTTAACTCATTGAGTGCCAAGGACGTCTTTCGACGTCCAATTAAATAGTGACGTAGAGTGCCAAGGACGTCTTTCGACGTCCAATGCGTTTTTTGACGGTGGGACGTCGATCAAAGCCTTCTGCATCTCCTGTACGAATATTGTAGCTATTGGAGGTCTATAACCTATTTTACAGAACCCTTAGGTGGCGACAGTTCTCTCCAGATTACAGAAAGGCAGAGAAAAACAGAGAATAAGTCGTTGAGGAAACAGAAATCGCATCGCATCCGTATGCATCGATATGCATGAAGCGTTTTAACGTTAGATGTGCCTGCAGCAGCCAATCTGCTCCCACAATTGAGCTCCTCCGTGTCCGCTGTAACAGCCCATCCGCATGATCAGCCGTGGAGTTGTTATTATTCTCAACTGGAAGCATAGGAGCCGGTGACAAACACACGCGGAACGCTGTAAAAAAGCTGGATGTCGCGCACCCTTCACTGTGCACAGCAAACTCAGCAGAGAGCCACCAGAGACACTCCCATACGGAGGAGGAGTGTGCAGTTGAGGGGTGGGAGGGGGGGGGGGGGGGCACGCAGAGCAGCACACAACACCCAGACAGACCCAGACAGCAGGACAGGATTGGCAAACGCAAGCCAGAATATCCGATGCCCACCAGCAGCAAATCAAGACCAGCAAGAAGCTGCAACCAGCAGCGCACGCAGGGGCCAGCGCTGCCGGAAAATTATATCAATAAACCTGTTTTTGCTGATGATAGAAAAGAGTCTCATCGTTCTTTTTGCGTGTTCAGTGTTTACATAGTAATATCACACAATATTCTGTGGGCCTCGAGAAATCACTGAAAAAAGCTCTGAAACTCTGGCACTGGGAGCGTCCGTTCTCCAAAAGTGGCTGGCACTCAATGAGTTAAAGGCATTACACATCAAGGATTTATCTGAGATTACAGAGTTCTCAGTATTAATCTGTGGGGGGAGACCGGAAGTGGCCTTAGGTTTCAGTGATTTTATAGATCGCCAGAAATTGGCAGAGCTTCCCTGCGAGCTGTTAAGCGAAGATACATAATAATCTGACTTAGCTTTTCTGATTACAGATACAATTGTTACGTGACTTCCTAAAGAGAAGCCAATCTGCTGGACTATGAGTGGACCTCGCCTTCGACCAGGCAGAATCTTTGAGTCGAAGGGCTCTAGTTACATCCTCATTGAACCAGGGGCTGGTGCGGTTTTTCACCCTAAGCTTTTTGTATGGGGCATGCTTCTCAGTGATTGAGTTAAAAATCTGAGAGAAATGAGTAGTAGCCAGCTCCGGGTCAGGAATTGGAGACAATTTATCCAAGTCAGAATAAAATAAATCGTAAGAAGCCCTGTTCCACAAAATTCTTAAAATTGCGTTTCCTGATGGTATGTCCCTTCAATTTGCTCGCTTTGGCAGTTCTAATACAGGCTATGGGACAATGATCGCTAATGTATTGAGCAAACACTCCACTATACAGATACTTACATGGTCTATTGGTTAGAGCCAGATCAATTAACGTGGAATTAGAAGGGTTTTTTACATTCAGTCTTGTGGGGTTTTGAATGAGCTGAGACAAGTTCAGTTCTAAGCATAACTGTTTTAGGCTAGCAGAACTTTCAGAAATCCAATTATAATTTAAATCCCCCAGAACTAGGAGTTCGACTCCTGTATGAGCTGAAAGCACCTTCTCCAGGCTTTCTAAAGCTGAAGCAGGTGCGGAGGGCGGGCGATAAATCCCTGCAACAATGACATGGACATCACCCCCAACACAAACATCCAAAACAATACACTCAAAACACTTCGGAATGGAGGCGGCTGATACCACATGAGTGACTAATTGCTCTTTGACATAAATCACTACACCGCCACCTTTTGCTTTTCTATCAATTCTAAAAATGTTAAAACCATCCAGAGCAATATCTGTGTCAGGAACTCTGCTGGATAGCCAAGACTCAGAAATAACAAATATGTCGGGGGCAGCCTCATTAATCAATACACTAATAAAATCCATTTTAGGCAGGAGACTCACATTCAAATGCAAAAATTTTAAACCATCAGCAGCACGGAGCTCCTGTATGGACTTCAATTCATTAAGACACATATTAACTCATTCAGGGCCAGTTTAGGACTGCCAATATTTAGCACAGGCCAAAGATTTTCATAATTGTTGGTCATCTTTCAAGACCCACAGTAAATTATCTATTAGCACCAGAGTGATTTGCAATACCTCAAAATGAAGATGTACGTCTCTGGGTTCACCAGGAAAAAAAAAGTGAGCTTTTAGCATGTTCTGTACTCTACTTATAGCCATTTATATACACCCTGTTTTCCCCCAGAAGGTCTCCCTGAGAAAATAAACAGGAGAAAAGGCAATTTTTGTAAAAGGGCACAATCTCAGGCAGAACTCACTCTCAATTCTTTTATTTTGAACTGTATTGACATCAGACATGTAAATATTATTCGTTAGGACACAAATGACAAAAAAAAAATATATATATATATATATATACACATGAAGTGCTTTTTTTTTACATTCAACAATACAGTTTACTCGGTGTGAGTGAGTGTGCAGACAGACAGACAGACAGACAGACAGACACACCGACAGACAGACAGACAGACAGACAGACAGACAGACACACACACACACACACACACACACACACGATCCCCCTTTTAGATTTCTAACCCCACATAGGATAAGCAATAACCACGCCCTGTGGCGCTGGGATTGGCCAGGAGCAACACTGGAGGGCACGCAGCCCAGCGATTTCATGAACCAACTGAATAGCTCTTGAGAAGGACAGCGGGCTGCTGTGACTGCCTTCTGCCCGCTGCTGCCTAGCTGTTCCTGTGTTTATTTTGATTTGTTCTGGTACACCCGTCCTCGTCCATGTCTCCCTGTCATATCCTCTCTGCTATTTGATCGTTCCCGTTTTCCCCTCGGCTATTCAACACGTCCTCACCGCCCTCGCAAACTGATCGATCATTTCCTCATTCCTCCGATGATCAAACACATCTCTTGATTACTTTCTCCCGTTTTCTCCTGGCTGGCACAGAGGAAGGCGACTCCAGCTCGTGCAGCGCGCCGAGGGCGTTTCAATGGCGTTTCTCCTGTCTGCACAAGGAAGCGTTACCCGTTTTCTGCTTTTCCTCTTGCTCAATTTCAAAACAACAGCTGCGGTATGTGTTTGTTCACGTGTTGTCTTAGATGCTAGGGACCTGATACCATGTGACAGGCTGGGGAAGTGTTTTAACTATGCGCTGCACGAATAAAAACAAAAACACGTCAAACACGTCATTGGCCCTCTGGGCTATTCCTGATAACACGTGAAAGACGTCATTGGCCCTGAATGAGTTAAAAGGACGAACAGGTATAGTGAGTTCAATAGGAATAATTACCAGATTTCCTTGTGTGACTCCACATGGACGAGCAACGCGCCGCGGGAGACGCACAAGGGAGAGGCCAATAACAGTAATAATATGCAGATTAGTGTCAGAAAGAGTTGAATCACAAACTGGGTAATCATCATTGGATGAGGCACACGGGTCATAATTTGACAATAGCCCAAGCCCAGGTTGGGCAACAGAGTGAGTGGGGGTACAAATCTGTGGGGCTGGGGGGCTTGGACTTAAAAAACATCATAAAGGCGGTTGCCAGAATAGGGAGTCCAGATTATGTTGTAAGTTTAAAGAGAGCAATCTAGCCCCCTCCCTGTTGAGATGAAGACCATCTCTATTAAATAGGTTACGCCTGTCACAGAATAACAGAAAAAAATTGTCAATATAGGGTATATTATTATAAGCACAGAAACCTTTCAACCACATGTGTAATTGACGAAGGCGGCTGAATTTCATATCTCCCCTATATACAGGGCAATGGACCAGAAACAATAAATTCTTTGCCAGTCCGGGCTAAGCTATCAAAGAGCTTGATAAAATCTAATTTTAGCAGCTCGGAGGCACTAGCCTGAGTATCATTTGAGCCAATATGCACCACTAACGAATCAACACGAGGGAAATCTGACAATATATGAGGCAGAATGTAGTCAATGTCTGCAGTTTTGGCACCTGGGTGACATCTAATTTCACAGCCATTTATTTCAACGTTCCTGATGATCGAGTCCCCAATTATGATGGCATCACATCCCTGCCGTGGGAGGGGGGAAAAAGGGGGGGAAAGGGGGGTTGCAATTTTTTTTTTGTAAAATAGCAACGTTTGTGGAGCAACGTTGCTATTTTACAATTTCGGCTCAGAAATTGTAAAATGGTAACGTATGTGTCTACAGCGGTGGGCGTGGTTTACGGAGATTTTCTGTTTCTAACCATTCCCCCTACCCTAACCCTAACCCTAAGATCTCAGAACGTTACCATTTTACAATTTTCGAGCCGAAATTGTAACATAGCAACGTTGCTCCAAAACGTTGCTATTATACAATTTTCTGTGAGACTGTGTTGGGTAGGCGTACTCTACTTCCGTGTTTAAAACCGGAAAGACGATTAAGAAATGATGTCATGCAGAAGCGTCCTTGAATGGGCAAAGAATAAGGTGAATAGGTTTCTTTGGTCTTGTTTACACATATGCACTTTATGATGTTTATACTATGGATATCTGTTCTTTTATTTTTTACACTTTTGTGCTAAATAAAGACAACAAATCCCACATCACTGTTCACACCAGAAGCCCTTTTGAAGAGCTGCATTTCCTGCTGTGGCCACAGGGAGAAGCAACAACTGCTATGAAGTTTTCTGCATCATCGATCAATGTACTGTCAATTCACTCAGTTCAGAATAAAAATCCAACCTGCAGTTTGCTTCTACAACAGCAGAGCCTTCATTCTCTGTAGCTTTACAGATTGTTTTTCAATGTGAACAAAAATACACTAATTTCCTCATTGGGTTGAATGAAAGGATAATTGTCTCCAGCAGAAATTGAACACGTTTCAGACTCTTTTCTGTGTAAACGTCTTTTCAGAGGAACACACATGTGTTGGATTGGTGGAGACATTTGGTCTCAGATCCTGTCTGGATGATACTGATGTGATGCTATCTGGAACCAAGGCAAGGCTCTCTCTGTGTCTAAATTGAGATGTATATTGTCTGCAACAAAGTGATGCAGTCACCTGCTTGTTACAGGAAGCAACCATGTATTTTGAGCAGTTTGTGTCTCTTGTTGATCACAACAATTTCCCCTCAAGACCACATCCTTCATACAAGTGCAGAGTGGGCAGGGCATTGCCAGCTAAATAATAGAGGTGTGTTTTTGATCTGACTATACTCTCATGTTATGTCCTGCTGATGTGTTTGACCGTCTCTGAAGCCTGGACAGAGAGAGGAGAGGACCAGCTACCATGACTTTCACCGCAACAGCCAGTGGATTTATTCTCTTCCTTCTGTCTGTGTCAGGTATATTTACATTCACATTTTATATGCTGCTCTAAGCCACAACAATTTACATTGAGTGGAACAGTAGAATAAGATTCACTTTAGTCGTGTTAGCTGTTCAGAAGGATCATTGCCTGATGACTGACTGCATTTATTTAGAGCTTTTATCCAAACCACTTTACAATATGCCCACATTAACCCATTCATGCACACATCGATGGCGGCAAGCAGGGTGCTGGTGCAATTTGGGGTTCAGTTAAAAAATTAAATACAAATAAAAATGTATTGTTTTTGCTGGCAATCGCCTTTTGAGTGTAGTCCTTTTTTTTTAAATTCAAATGGTATGGCCATGTTTTATGGCATTTTCTTTACTGGAAGAGAGACAGGAAGAGAGAGAGAGAGAGATATAGAAAGAGAGAGTGAGAGAGAGTGATATGAAGAAAGAGAGAGAGAGAAAAACAGAGAAAGAGAGAGAGAGAGTGTGGGGTGTATGTGACGTGACAAAGGTCCTGGGTCGGATTGAAACCCACAACCTCAGACATTTTCATAAACTCTGTTTTCTCATATCAACATGATGATGTTATTATTGTGTATCCTCCCTACCAGGTCACTTTATGATGCTCTCACATCAGTGTCTCATCTCCATATATGGTGATACTGAGCCTTTGAGTCGTCTGGGTGTGACAGGTGTCACATGATCAGCATTTACTAACAGTTGTGTTTCCTGCTGCGCTCACCAGCAACATGACTATAGTGTGAACAGAGAGACTGCAAACCAAGCAAAGGACACACTCTATTGGCCCTTTTCACAGCATCCGTTTTGAGATGGTAAAGCACGAGGTAAAGCAGGTGTAACCACATTAATGATGGTACTGGAACACCTAAATGGAATGGAAGTTGACCATCATTAATGTATTGTAACACCTGCTTTACTTCTTGCTTCGCCACCTCAAAACAGCTGCTGTGAAAAGGGTCTATTATTCTGTTGAGTCAAACTGTTGAGTCAAACTGCCTCATGGTCCACTGCTCCAATGGAGACATGTTCCTTCTCTACTCCTCCACACTGTAGCACAGCCTGCCTCCATCCACACAACAACTCACTGTAGACACAAGACATTCAATAATCTGGTCCAGCAGTTCACAATCACACTGATTGGCTAAATGGAGGTGCGACAACCAGGCCCGTATCCAGGGTTTCGAAATTGGGGAGGTCCAGACATGGCAAGGGGAGGTGGATGGGCGCCGCCGAAAAAATTAGAGGTCCCCCCCCCCTTTTTTAGCCATATTTAGAGTAATATATCATTTTAAATAAAAATAAGTTTTTTTTTTACCTTTTTTAGCCATATTTAGAGGAATATCTCATTTTTAATTAACATTAGGATACTGTTGTGATGTAATTATTCAGTATTTTCTCCTTTTCTGACTCATTCAGAGCAAAGAGGGAGATATAGAGCATGATGATAATCAGTGTTGGGAAGTAACGAGTTACTAGTTACTCGTTACTGTAATAATATTACTTTTTCCAAGTAACGAGTAGTGTAACGAATTACTATAGAATATAAGTAATAATATTACAGTTACTTCAAGATAAACGAGCTCGTTACGTTAGTCGTTACATCTTTTGTTGAGTCCATTCTGTGATGCCGCTGCGCTGCAAAACGACACGCAGTCGGCATTCACTGATCAAGCAGCATGGCTTTAACACTCCCAAAACAAGGTGACGTCACCGCAGAGCCCATTCAGAGCAGCAACAGGCAGGCAGGCAAGCACACCTGACACCTCCCTCTCTGTCCTGCTGAGCCGAGGAGGAAAATCCGTGGCTGCGGATATATTCCCATGACTTTGTTTTTGTCGGGAAGAAAAGTGACACGAACATCAAAGTCAAATGTAAACGGTGTCCAGGACAGGTAGGCTACTAACACTCTTTCCACTGTGAAAAACACGAGCTCAAACTTCCTAACGTTAACGTTACGAGACGAGAGGACAGCACAACAGAAACCAGAAAACTGTTCAAATACAGAGATAACGTAAAAACTCACAAGCTGGTGGACATCAAACATTGCTGTTATTATTGTCAGGTTAATGTTAATGTTGCAGAGCTAACGTTATTTGTGACACAAACTTGTTAAGCAAACATGTAGCCTATACGTATTGAGTTTGCATTGGCCGTGCATTATACTGCATTCTATAAAAACAGAAGCTGTTTAAAACATTGCATCTTGTCAGTCATCACTTTGAGCCAGGTGTGCTCTTCATCAAGCATCTCTGTAGGAAGCTGTGCTCTGGCAAAGCGATTAGTTTAAATGGAACGGCACATAATAGACCTAGTTCACACATTCGCACCGCAAAGTCTGCATTTTGATGAGAAAAACGCTATGGGCCTTTTTCACAACGGCCATTTGTGTCTAGAAGACAGAGTATACACAACTAACTAATTAAGGCTCCAGCACTGGAACACCTAAATGGACTGGAAGTTGGAAGCCCTAATTAACATCTTGGTGCACCTGTGTTACCTCCTGCCTTTTAGACACAAAATCGCTGCAGTGAAAAAGGCCTATTGCCATTTGTGTGGAATGTAACGGAAAAGTAATATAACGAGTATCTAACGAATTACTTTTGGCATGGAGTAATAAGTAAAGTAATAATATTACTTTTGAAAATAGTAACGAGTAATATGTAATATATTACTTTTTTAGTAATGAGTGCCCAACACTGATGATAATGCTCTATATCTCCCTATTTGCTCTGAATACACCAGTTAACATGACACAGACTTAACCCTTTAAGCCCGACGGACCCATATCCGGGTCCAACTGTGGTCAAGCCGACTTCACGCATTTGAAAAGTAGTTCAAATTGTAAAGTGGATTTTTTTTTTCAAATCCATCACACTTAGGAGGCCTGTCCCCCACTAAATCAGCCGTACAATTGTATTTTGTTCAAAGAATGGTTGTTTGTCAATGATTTTACCATTTTAGTGGAAATATAATCAGCATACCTTTATATGGGCTAAAATAAAAGAATCGTGACAGTAGATCCCAATCACAGCATGTTTACCCGGCCATGTTTGGTATTTTCTGAAAGCAGAGAGTCTCCTCTTTGTAATGGTACGCAGTATACCATGCTCTGATCTATTTACGTCATCTCAGCCTCGCCGAAAGCACACAGTCAAACTTCAACCTTTCACAGGCAACGTGTCAGATTTTGTGTTTATGTCTCAATATCGCCTCAAATCCGAACGGGATTGTCATCAAAAGCAACTGGTATCGTTTACTTACCGTTTCGTAGTCATTTGAGTCCATTCGAGTAATTATCGATCAGAATATCCTGGTCATATCGCCATTATTGGCGAGAGCACTTGCTGAGCCTAAATTTCATGCAGAGCCCTTTGCTTCCATCTGTTGGGTGTTTGGTGGTACTGCAGACATATTTTCACAATGGCATATTCTACAAAACATCACAAGCTTTCCAACAAGGGCCCAATTCCAATCCGCCCCCTTACTGACTCAAGCCCTTAGAGGCGCGTTCACGTGAAGGGAGTGAGGGCTTAGGGATGTCCCACGGTGAAATCGCAAAGTGAATGAGGGCTCAGAGTGAGCCCTTTCTGCCCCCTTACCGTAAGGGAGCAGCTATGGCCACTTACGGAAAGGGAATTGCCCACAATGCATAACGTTGTGACGTATAAAACGGGGAAGGCTGCAAATATCTGTCAAAAAAATAAAAGAACACACGCGCGAAACGAACGCGGTGTTTGCGAGTGCGCTGGAATGCCTTAATTGACAATGAAACATTACATTAATAGGGATTTCAGATTAGACAAAAATATTATATCAGAGGAATGCAAGTAGTTATTTTACACAATCCTAGAATAATCATCGATCATTTCTATTACAATTGCAATCCACAACTTTGTTGATGAATGAGAAATAGTTTTACCGAATCTGTATTGTACAGTATTGACATAGTGTATAATGTTGGGTGACATGTCATTATTATACTTATTTTAATTATAATTACACATGTTGCAGATTGCAGATTTTGCAGTAGGCTACATTTATTTTTAACACATTGAGTGCCAGCGACGCCATATGGCGTCATTAGAAATTTACCGTAGAGTGCCAGCGACGCCAAATGGCGTCAATAACTCGAAATTGTTTTTTTGACGGGGGGGTGTCCATCTCAGCTTCTTACATCGCCTCTTACAATATGAGAGCTATTGAATGTGTCTAACCTATTTTACAGAACCCTTAGGTGGCGACAGCGCTCTCCAGATGAGAGAACGTGAAGTAAAACACACAGAAGAAGTCGTTGGGGAAAAGGAAATCGCATCGCATCCGTCCGTATGCAGCTGCTTCATTGAAGCATAACGTTAGCTGTGCCCCTGCAGCAGCCAATCTGCTGTCACAATTGAGCACCTCGTGTCCGCTGCAACAGCCCATTCGCATGATCAGCCGTGGATTTGTTATTATTCTCAAGTGGAAGCATGGGAGCTGGTACACGCGGCTGTAAAAAAGCTGGATCTAGCGGACTTTTCAAGTGCTGAGCACAACGCAGAGCAAACAGCCGAGCAGAGCAGAGAGACACTCCTCCCACAACGGGGGGGGGGGGAGGAGGAGGGGGGGAGGTGGGCACGCAGAGCAGCACACACTGACCCAGACAGACCCAGACAGCAGGACAGGGTTGGCAAACGCAAGCCAGAATATCCGATGCCCACCAGCAGAAGCAAGAAGCTGCAACCAGCAGCGCACGCAGGGGCCAGCGCTGCTGGTTGCAGCTAAAAATATTATTCTTCCAAACTGGCCTTCACTGTTTTATTGAAGGAAATTATTTTTGAGGTGTGACTACATCAGAAAATTAGCTTCAGAGTCAGTGATGTGCTTGAAATGTTTAATTTCACAAAAGGCTCATTATCTCAGCTCGTAGAAAAAAAGGTCTGTTTTTCGTTCAATCAAGCTATCTTCTCCGGCTCATAACTAAAGAACGGAAAATGGGATCAATAAACTTTTTTTTGCAGGTGATAGAAGAGAGTCTCATCGTTATTTGTGCGTGTTCAGTGTTTACATAGTAATTATTAAAGAAATGATATGACTGTTTTAAAATGCATTGCGGCCTATGTGGCACAGCAAGCAACCTTTTGCCCAAGGGCCGTGGCACTCAAAGTGTTAAATGACCTGTTGTCCACTCTGTAGAGCCAGAGCCTGGATGAGAACAGACTCATCAGGGAGTCTATCCCTCAAAGCGTCTTGACAATAAACAATATACAGCAAGCCCCAAACCTGCCAGAGTCAACATCATCTTGTCAAGTGCAAAGGGCTCTGCTGTCCCAATCCTCCTATTTATCCAATGTGGATCCCTCCCACACTTGATGACTCAACCACTTTCAGATGGCGGCCATTAGAGGGACTGAGGGTTCAGGGCTTGAGTCTTTAGGGGCGGATTGGAATTGGGCCAAGGTCTCACACGTCTGTGTACGTCACTTCCTCACGGAGCTGAGTCCATGCGCCAGGCTGGTAATTTTCCACTGTGCTCTCCACCATTGCGCATGACGCATGCGCGCCCAGTGGTTAGAGTGTGTACTGCAGCTGTAGCTGCTTTTCTTCCGTCCTAGAGTTTAGTTCGAGTTGCGAATCAAATCTTACGATGTCCAAGAGGCAGCAGGAGAAATATAGCATCTTAGAAGCCCTCAAAGAGATTCAGAGGATTAAAAGTGATGTTGAAAGAGGACTCAGAAGACACTTCGACGAGGAAAAAAGGTTTTGGGTGGACGAACGGCGGTCTCCATTTCAGGAGTAAGTCATTTCTCTTACATTTTCAACATGGAGGGTAAACGCAGGTAAACACAGTTTACCCACCTCTTTGAAATGAGGCATGCAGTTTACTCGCCTATTTTCAGATCAACTGTATCAATGAGGAGCAAGAAGGTGGATAAACTAATAATGTTGGATCCACCTTCGATAGTTTACCCACCTCTGTATTTACCACTATGCACCTGGTGATAGGGGCATGCTGTACATGACGATGGTTTTTGTTGCATTATTTCTGCTGTACAATAATGAAATAATAATAAAAAAGAAAAAAAATGTATAATAATAATAATAAACTATTTTTGCTAAAAAATTGTTATAGTGAATTGGAAGGATTTTGTAACCAAACCAGTGTTTTAGTCTGTGGATTGATTCTCATTTTCACAGTCAAGAAGATCCAGAGGATGAGGTCTGTGTTCTGCCTGGGAGAACTGCAGCCACTGGTGTCAGGCCTCCCCAGGCATGCAGCCTTCCACCTCCAACTGAGGCATCTCCTCCTTCAAGGTTTGTGTATTGAGCAGTCTTATGTATGGATGTAGGTATTACTCTAAAACCCTTTGAGCAGTCGTGAGACTCATTCAAAAACTCTTAGGAGAATTTGATGTGACTTTGAGGATGTGACTTTGATAAACAATAAAAAATAAATGCATATTGAGTCTTCAACATCTATCTTTGTTTCCACAGAGAGGATGATGGAGGAGACAGGTTGGCTCTACCACCCACACCTCACACAGCCTCAAAGCCTGTGACACAAGGCACACATCCTTCCTCTCCTCCAAGGTTTGTGTTCAAGGTTTCTGATATTATCACAGATGACACTTATATAGCCTTAGACTGATGACATCATCCCTGATGACATAATCACTGAACTTACAATAGCTTTATCCTCAGACTGATGACATGATCACAGAACAATAGCTTCACCCAGGAAGGATGAGATCAATGATGACATCATCACGGATGAAATTGCTGATGACATTATCACTGATGATTACATCATCACTGGTACTTTGATAAATTGTTCTTTCCATAGAGAGGATGATGGAGACAAAGTGTCTGTGCCATCCAGACCTTGCAGAAGAAGCACAAGATCTACTACTGTTTCAAGGCCTGTGACACGAGTCACACAGCCTTGCTCTCCTCCAGCTGGGCCGTCATCTCCAAGGTTTGTATATTGAGCTGACATTATCTTATGATTTTTATGATAATTTGATGTGACTTTTGAGTGTTTACTTTGATAAACCTTTGAGTATTCAACATCTTTCTGTGTTCCCATAGTGAGGAGGATGAAGAAGAGTTGCCACCCCGATCTCGCACGCCACCCCGATCTCGCACACCACCACCACCTCGAACAAGAAGGACAGGACCCACAAGATCAAGGACTGCCTCAAGGCCTGTGACACGAGTCACACAGCCTTGCTCTCCTCCAGCTGGGCCATCATCTTCAAGGTTTGTATATTGAGCTGTCTATTGTGTGTGAATGTAGGAATGTAGGCATTATTCTAAAGCCCTTTGAGCAGTCGTGAGACAAATTCATGAGCTTTCGACTTTGAGTGTTACTTTGATAAACTGTGTGTGTTCTGTGTTCCCATAGTGAGGATGATGGAGAAGAGTTGTTGCCATCTTGCACACCACCACCACCTTGCACGAGAAGTACAGGACACACAAGATCAAGTACTGTCCTTGAATTTGAGGAATTGGATGTTGTAATCCTTGAAAGTATGTGAATTTGGAGAAAAATAAGAATTTGGTCCTTGAAAGTAATTGAAAAGTATTGAATTTGATAATTTGTAATAAATTACTCAATTTGGAGACAAAATGATCAATCTAGTTGTTGTTGGTGGTGTTTTTCAGTCTAGATGTGTTTTCATTAGTTATACTGTGCACAATGGTAGATTCTGATGATACACAGGGTAACTGTCATATCCAGAGGCTGCATTGTGTGGCAGTAGCCTCCTGTTATGGATATAAGTTGTATTTTCCAGCCAGATTACATTGGAAATCATTTGGCACACTTTTGGGTACTGTAGGTACCCAAATGGCTAAAATTAGTGTCCGCCCATGTGCAATCTTTACTAAAACCTTTGTAGAAGCTATGTCCTTTGTGCAAATGCTTAGCTTAGCTACAGTTGTAGTCAATGAGTTGCTGAATCTGCTCAGGGGCATCTTTTTGCATCTTAATTGTAGGCATGGTGTTATCCACTGTCTAATCTAAAAGAAAATAGGTGAGGATAGAAAAATCACATTTCTCCTTTGGTTTATTACAATTTACTCAGGCATAGTAACATCCACAATGTTGCTGACACTTGGAATGGATTCTCTGAGGTCCCTAGATGCCCCTAGATGCCAAGAACATGCAAATTAACCTTATAGTTGTGGAGCAATTCTTGATTTACTTTGGGTATGTCTTTTTAGGCGTTTTTTCCAAAAATATGGCCTGGGCCTATATTTAACAAATTTACCACGAGAGGGAGGGGGTTGTGGCCACATTTACCACTGGTACAGGGTTGTGGCACGAGGCGAAGCCGAGTGCTATAAACCCTGTACCAGTGGTAAATGTGGCCACAAACCCCGACCTCGAGTGGTAAATTTGTTTTCTACAACAGCTACCAAATAATATAAAAAATACACAATTGTAACATCCAATTCATTATTTACAATCATTACTGGTTTCAGAATACATTTATCCTTCCGCCACAGAATATAGTTCCATACACAAGATCAATGATTGCACTAAACATTTAGTTGCCTTTGAGCCAAAAAACAACTAACCTATTCCTTAATGGGATTCACAGTTATTGATACATTGCCTGTAAAAGTACAGTTATTTAAACAGTTATCTAAAGCAGCCCGTTTTGGTGGTGGTGTGTTGATATCTGGTGACGGCAGAGGGCGTTTGTTTGTTTGACAGTCCCAGGTTCGGGGTCCGGGCGCTAGTCCGACCTCCCGCTAGTCCGACCTCCTGCTAGTCCGAACTCGTGACAACTCAAGCTCAGCCAGTTCTCTCTCCCCAATTTCACCATGTCGTTCTTTGTTCACTTCACCTTCATCTTCATCTAACCACTGCTCAAAACTCAATCCACCCAGTAAATCAAACGTTACTAGGAAATCGGACATTTCCTTGTGTTACAGATCGGCCATTTCCTTGTTAGAGATTTGCAGACTGACAGGCTAACAGTGGGCGGAGTCAGCACAGGGAGCGGAGTCAGCATCAGGGAGCGGAGTGATACTGCGGTTGGAGCCGAACTGTAGATTGTTGGCGTATTTACCACTGTTGCTAGCCAATCAGAATCCAGTATTCACTCATGCTGTTGTAGAATCAGTATTTTCTCCTTTTCTGACTCATTCAGAGCAAAGAGAGAGATATAGAGCATGATGATAATGCTCTATATCTCCCTATTTTTCTCTGAATACACCAGTTAACATGACACAGACTTAACATGATAGAAATATTATCAGCAAACTTAATGACTAGACTAATTATTCTGATCTGAATGGCATATATCAAGAAACATTGACTCCTCTCTTTGCTGTATAGTGGGAGGTGCATTTTTGAGTAGGCTATTAAAATAGCATGTCAAGTTCACATTTCTTTATTGCCAGATTAAACAATTCGTATTGGTTGTTGGTTGGTTCAACACAACATGTGCGTGCATGCGCGCTTCTTCTTCTTCTCTAGCCTACAAGCATGTTCAAGATTCAAGATTCAAGATTCAAGATTTTTATTGTCACTCCATGGTACAAGTATCACGTGTGAAATTGTTGTGCTGTGGACTCCGTTTACAACAAAGTACAAATGTAACAGGGCATATGAGTGCAAAAACAACAATAGACACAACAAGCAATAAGGCAGTATAGTGATAAGACAAGTCAGAGACAGTGGCATATTCACTGCACATAGGTGCACATGTCCATACTTTAGCCGTGCTTAGACATTTTAAATTCGGCGTATTTGACATATAGGTGCAAATAGCATATTCCTTATTAAACATACAATTAAACTCTGCGTTTTAAATTTGGCGTATTTGACATACAGGTGCAAATAGCATATTCCTTATTAGACATACAATTAAACATTAGACATACGTAGTGGTAGCAACTACGGTACGTTACAGTACGGCTACTGCACTATTTTTGTATGTTAAGGAGTCTCGTGGCCTGCGGGAAGAAACTGTTCCTCAAGCGATTTGTGCATGCTTTTGGAACCCTGTATCTTCTCCCTGAGGGTAACAGGGAGAACAGGCTGTTGTGGGGATGGTTTGTGTCTTTGATGATCTTCAGGGACCTCCTGAGGCACCGCTGTTTATACAGTTCATGCAGATCTGGCAACTCGCATCCTGTTACGTGCTGGGCCGCGCGTCTCACTCTCCGTAGCGCCCTGCGGTCCATGGTGGTACAGTTCCCGTACCAGGTGGTGAAGCAGCCAGTCAGCAGGCTTTCAATGGTGCCTCTGTAGAAGTCCGTAAGGATTTCTGGCCTTAGCCCAAATTTCTTCTGGCGCCTGAGTCCGTGTATTCGCTGTTGGGCCTTTTTGACAACAGTGTAACAGTGTAACATGTAACTTCCTTGATTGTTATTGTTGATAATTCTATTTAAATAGGCTACATTTTCATTTCCCGAAACATTCTTAAACAAGAAAGGAACATAGTGCACTGCAAAATATTTTTAATTACATTTGTAAAAAAAATAAAAAAATGAAAAAATAAATGATTTTTTTTCTTTTTTTCTCTGAAATTATTAGGGAGGTCCGGACCTCCCTGTCGTCATAGCTAGATACGGGCCTGGCGACAACATGTGTTTACTTGTAACTGATTGGCAGAGCTGAGGCAGGAGGGGCATATGATTGGCTCATGCTGGGCCTGCATCATTGGTGGGGGACGACATGTGTACTTGATGAACTGAATATGAGAGTGCAGTACTGCTGCTATACTGCTCCACCCCAGAGACAAAACTGATTGCATTTATCTTGATCACCTGAGTGACAGAATGACCAACATGATCTGGCAAACAATCACTACCCGTCCCCTTTTTTTAAATCAGATATCCTCAATAACAACATTATCTGGCAATTGGGTTTTTTGTAGTTTTCTTCTTAAATTTACCCCCCCCCCCTTTTTAAATCAGATATCCTAAATAACAGCATTATCTGGCAATTGGGTTTTTGTAGTTTTCTTGTTAAATTTTACATTCAGATGTTAGGCATTTGGCTGACACCCTTAACCAGAGTGACTTAAACAGTAGAGTGCAATATTGTAGAATGCACTTGAATTCTTACATCTTAGATCTGTAATAACCAGCTGACAGCTGCTGATCAGCACTTGTCATTCTGAGGAGTTTTGAAGTTTACCCACAAAATGCCCTTTTCCTCTTGGTACTAAGATCCTCTCTGTTTGACTTCACAATGGAGCTGAGATGATCTGAGTGGCAAACTGGTTATGGGAAATGTAGTCCAGGTCCCTGCTCTGCTGCAGATGAAAGTTTGTCCTGTAAAGTGTTTGTGAATGTGATGTGGTTTGTGATGTGCTCTGTGTTACAGTGGTACAGCCTCAGGATGAATGGGGAGTGACTTACACTCCTACTGAGATCTGTGCCATCAAAGGCTCAACAGTGGACATGCTCTGCTCCTACACATACCCAGCCTACCTAGATGACCTTACTGTCACAGGTAAGAAGACACTGTGGTTTAAAGAGGAGGGTGGTGAACCTGTGGATGTGACAACAGACTCAGAGTATGCAGGTCGTGTGGAGTATGGTGGTGATGAGAAGAACTGCAGCCTGAGAATCACAGACCTGAGAGAGAGCGACTCCGCTGTGTACAAGTTCAACTTCACAACAAACCATCCAGCTGGGAACCATACTGCTTCACCTGGAGTTAATCTGACTGTCACAGGTAACTCTTTGATCAGATAATTTGTTACTTCAGTTACAAACAGCTCCACAATGAAGTGACTGAGGGGAGAATTATTTTTATATAGTAAAACAGTAGGTTATCAGCACTGTAAGCCAAGTTTGTATTGTCATAAATCTTTAATAAACATTGTGTTTTGGTTAGGCGTCTATAGAGAGCCAAAGTGAAACGTCACTTCCTGCGTCAGCACTGTACCAGAGATTGTCAGCCGCCATTTATTTTCCCATAACCATTTCATAAAATGCTTATAAAAATAGTTTTACTTGGTCAAACCAAACGGTTCAGATATATTTAGAAACAGGAGAGACCACACAACAATTCACTCAGACCAGAACGTAAAAAACTGTGGATTTAAAGAAAAAAAATCAATGTTTTTTTAAGTTTTGGTCCAAGTGAAATGTTCTATGGTCTCTCCCGATTCTAAATATAGCTGAACCGTTTGGTTTGACCAAGTGAAATTATTGTTATATGGATTTTACGAAATGTCTATGGGAAAATAAATGGCAGATGAAAATCTCTGGTACAGTGCTGAAGCAGGAAGTAGGCGGTCACACACCCACACACATCCATAGTCTTTCACAAACACAAACACAGAGCAAAGTGTTCACTGTTTTCTATTGTTGAATTGTACCTTTTTCCCTTTAACTTTATTACTGCAGAGAGAGAGAGAGAGAGAGAGGGAGAGAGAGACAGAGGGAGAAAGAGAGACAGAGGGAGAGAGACAGAGGGAGAGAGAGAGAGGGAGGGAGGGAGAGAATGACAGAGAGAGAGACACAGAGAGGGAGGGAGATAGACGGATAGAGAGAGAGAGAGAGGGAGCGCACGTGAGAGAGGCCGTCTGTCTCTTGCCCCTCCCCCTCTCTCGCAAAATGCGGGACAGACTCTGCCTCTCTCTCTCCCGCGCGCTCCCTCTCGCGCACATGCTCCCTCTCTCTCCGCTAGGGCGCCGCAGATTTTTTTTTTTTCCTTTTTTAGCCATATTTAGAGTAATATATCATTTTAAATAAAATAAAAATATATATTTTTAACCTTTTTTAGCCATATTTAGAGGAATATCTCATTCTAAATCAACATTGGGATTATACTGTTGTGATGTCATTATTCAGTATATTCTCTTTCATGTCACGACCTGCTCTAAAATATATTTGTCAGGTTGTAAATGATGGTGTGATGTGTGGACCCAAATGCAGAGGAGAGAGAGACAACAGGCAAGGCAATGCAGACCAGACAGGCAAGGGTTTTGGAGAAAAATAGTCTTTACTGAAAAATACAAAATAACAAAACTCACTAGCCAGAGGCTAGGCTAAACTCGGGACCAATTGTTAGAGTTATTCAGAGCACAAAGAAGACGATACGTACCAACCAGGGGACAGAAAGACAATGATTCAACAGGGACCACACACAGACTGAGACAATATATACACCAGGGCATCATCAGGAACAGCTGGGGAGGTAGGAACACAGGGGCAAACCGGGAGAGCTGATTGGTGGGGAGAACTCAGGTAATGGGACAGACTAACGAGACATATACAGGTGGGAGGAATTAAGACCGACTAACAAGGGAACATGGGCAACAAGTGGGGAGAAGACAGATTAATACACATGGGAAAATCATAACAAACTCCTTTCTCTATAAAAGGTCCACTGAGTTTACTCCTCAGAATTCACACACATACAGCAGGCCACACCGTGGCCTGGGCATTACAATATTATGTTGTTTTTAACTTTACACCACCTCTTTTTGTTACTTATTGGGTCATGAAACTGAAACCATGCATGAAACAGCCACCTGCATACCTGACTTCGGGAGCATGGCACTGATTGATAACAAGCCTTAATTGAGCCTTCATCATGCATGATTAGCGAGTAGCTTCCCAACGTGTCACAGGTAACGTTACTTAAGAGACAGACTAGACACTTACTTTCTTGGTTGTTGCTAAAAAATCTGTCAGTGTCACTCACTCACCTCGTCTGTCGTTCACTCGCTCACGGTCTCGCAGCTCGCTCACTTTCAATTATCTCGCCAGGCAGTCACCATGTCTTCCTGCTGCTCCTACCTCCTGCGCTTGTCAAGTGAAATCAAGTTACCGCGGCCGCGGCGTCAGATTACTTCCTGCCTGACGTGCCTTTCGTTTCAAAATAAAAGTGATCCCGTGTTTTCCATGCTTTCCATGGAGCTTTTTTTTTTCTTTTTCTGAAATTCTTACCGAGGTCCGGACATCGGTGACCTCATAGCTTGATACGGGCCTGCTAATGACATTTCTGTTCATGTTCACATATCAGATCTCCAGGTGCAGGTGGACACATCAACAGTCAGACCTGATCCTACATCTAAATACATTAAGCTGGTAGATGTGAAGTGTGTCAGCAGATGTCTTCTAGCTGCTCGTCCTTCCTACGTCTGGTACTTGAATGGAGCCAGAGTGGAGGAAGAAACTTCTTCTTATACAGCAGACTTTTTTCCTTCACTCAGCTATTCCTGTGCTGTAAAAGGACTTGAGGATTTCCACTCTCCTGCAGTGTGTGAGTTTACTCCACAGTGTGTCACTAACATAGCGCCACCTGGTGGACACCTTTACCCAATGCACTGTACCATGACTGCATGTATTTAAAACATGTCATTCTAACAGTGATGTTTAAAAACTCTTTCATCTTTCAGGTGTCGACGGTCAAACCTGCTACAGAGTGACTTACAGCAACACACACATATGTGCCTTGAAGGGCTCATCAGTGAACATTTCTTGCACATACAACAGTTATTATGATGTTAAATCTAAATTGTGGTTCAGTCCCACACATAGTCATCGATGGCAGGTTTCCTCACAGCCTGAGGACCTTAGTGAGGACTCAGAGTTTGCAGGTCGTGTTCAGCAGATTAACACAGAGGAGACAACAAAGAGAGGAAGCTCCACTCTGACAATCACTGACCTGAGAGAGAGCGATTCACACCAGTATCACTTCAGATTCAAAGATGTGAGTCATTATCAATGGGGAAAAGATTTTCCTGGAACAACTCTGAGCGTCACAGGTATGTTGAACACAAACTGATATATACAACAGCATGGTACATTTAAACTAACTGATGACATCTGAATGTGGACAATACTGTTGAATATTGTGACAACACTTTCATGTCAAATTGATAGAGATTATATTAATTTGTGTTCAGCTCATTCAGAGATTAACTGGATGATTACTCGTGTGTGTGTGTTTGTGTGTGTGTGTGTGTGTGTGTGTGTGTGTGTGTGTGTGTGTGTGTGTGTGTGTGTGTGTGTGTGTGTGTGCGTGCGCGTGTGCGTGCGTGCATACGTGCGTGCGTGCGTGCGTGCGTGTGTGTGATTGAAGGTTTAGTGTCTAATGACATTTAATCTCCAGGTCTCCAGGTGCAGGTGACCAGATCCCAGTTCTCTAACCAGGCAGAGCTGAAGTGTCACAGCAGCTGTCATCTAGCTGGTCGTCTTTCCTACATCTGGTGCAAGAATGGACAGAAAATTAAGGAAGAAACTTCTTCTTCTTATCCAGGCAGCTTTGGTCCTGAAGACAGCTATTCCTGTGCTGTAGAAGGATATGAGGCTTTCCCCTCTGCTTCAGTGTGTGAGTTTACTTCACAGTGTGTCACTGACATAACGCCATCTAGTGGAGCCAGATAAAATACATGATAAAACACAGCTTAATCTGAAATTTTATGTTAATCTAATTTCTTCCAGATGCCCCAAAGGTCCCCTCAGTGTTGGTGAGTCCCTCTGGTGAAACAGTGGAGGGCAGTTCAGTGATTCTGAGCTGCAGCAGTGATGCCAACCCAGCAGCTACTCTCATCTGGTACAAGGAGAATGGAGATCCAGAGCAGAAAGCTTTGAAATCAGGAGCACAGCTTGACTTGGTTTCCATCCAGTCCTCTGACTCTGGAGAGTATCACTGTGAAGCTGAGAATGAGCTGGGGACAAAGAGGTCTGCCTCTGTCTCTGTCAATGTGACATGTGAGTGAAACTAAAAGCAACAAACAAACAAACATGTTTAATCTGTCAAATTATTTTAGTCGTTATTAACCAGGGAAAGGTTTTGCTGAGCATGTACATTTTTTCTGCTTCACTTTCACAACTGGGAGCTGCCCAGTACAACCACAGTGTGTGACTCTACTTCACTGAGCAGCTCCACTGCAACACTTGGAGATGAAGTGCCTTGCTCAAGGGCACAGTGACAGCAGATTTTGAGGGACAGGAGAGTGTTACATAATTCACTGTTGTCAACAAGATCTTTCCAGCTGTTCTGGGGATTCAAACCATCAGACTTCCAGTCACAAGCCAACGTCCACATTTACAGTTGTTGCCTCCCACATCGTTACTACTAATTGTTTAATTACAGTATGTGTCATTGTTAAAACACATCCTTATTTTATATCATCCATGTTAATCCATGTTCTCCAGATGGTCCCAGGAACACCTCAGTGTTGGTGAGTCCCTCTGGTGAAACACTGGAGGGCATTTCAGTGACTCTGAGCTGCAGCAGTGATGCCAACCCACCAGCTACCTACACCTGGTACAAGAAGAATGACGCCTCTCCAAAAGCATCAGGACAGACCTTCACCATCACTGACATCACATCTGAACACAGTGGAGAATATTACTGTGAGGCCCAAAACAGCAGAGGGCGCCATAACTCCACCTTGCTGACTGTTGTGGCAGGTAAGTAGTTCACTCACTCTTTCTGTCTGTCTGTCTGTCTGTCTGTCTGTCTGTCTGTCTGTCTGTCTGTCTGTCTGTCTGTCTGTCTGTCTGTCTGTCTGTCTGTCTGTCTCTCTCTCTCACACACACACACACACACACACACACACACACACACACACACACACACACACACACACACACACACACACACACACCTCTGTCCTGTACCAGAGGTAATCCCATTCTTAATGTGAGACACCATCTTATGTAATGCAAACATCCCATAATTTCCCTAAGCACTGTGCATTCCAAAAAAAAATCCAACAACGATTCATTTATTTTGGAAAAAAAAAGAAAAGAAAAAGAAATGTCCCCCTAATTGCAAACTCGTTCCAGCGCCACTGACCGATTGCTTTCATTCCACTTGCTCTGTATCCACAAGCTCCCAACTGACATTTCTGTATGTGCCAAGCATGCTATAGCACCTGGCAATCAAAGACTGCGACCAAAACGCAAAAGTAGGGCTAATATTAACAAGCGCTAGGCCTAATTTGTCATTTGGCTGCGGTAATTTGGTTAAAGAAAACAACGAAACCCTTATAACTTCTGTCTATAGGCTATAATGGAGATGATATGACCACCTGAAAATAATAAGATAGGCTAATAATAAATAGCCTAATGAACAATCTTATCACAGAAGAAGCTGGCTCAAATGAGACCATGCCTCTCATTTGCCATAGGCTATACAAGAGATAGCCTACGTTAAATTGGTCTGCTGTCTGCTGACGACGGCAATCATGCAAAAAATCCCCCCAAAAATCCATGCAGTTTCACCATCACCAGAACACAGGATGTGAAGAATGAAGATGTTTTAACCATAAAATGCTGGTCCTCAACCTATTAGGCCTACGCATAGCGCAGCTGGCAACGGGAGCTTGTTTAATCAAAAAAATGCACGAGAGCTTAATAATGCATTGATGCTATATTTCATCTCATAGTGCAAGTCGAGGTGTTTGTGTGCTTTGCCTCATGCGTGATGCCCGCCTTGTGCTGCCTATGATTTTATTGACAATGAACATTGCTATTGACACTGTGTTTCCAGCAAAAATAGTAGGCTATAACATGCGTTGGGGGAGGGTCAATCACATTTTTCCAATCACTTGGGGAGGGCCAAAGAAAAATATATTCTGGTCACAAGAGGGTTACAGCTTTTTATTTCAGAGGACTCGAAATCCCTCCAGTGACCCCCCTTCTAAATAACGAACGGTCCCTTACACAGAATAATATTCCATATAAAAACAGAATACAGATTATCAATCTGTAATGGACGTAAACATCTTAAACCCCCTCAGCATTTTCATCTGATCTCTTCCCAGCCCCGAGGGAATCAACAGCCATTGCAGTAACGTTAACTATGACTATTCTCCTGGTTATCATTCTCCTCATAGGCCATTTGGTCTTCCTCTGGATTAGGTGAGCAATTCTGTTTCACTGTGGTTATGTTCACTTGAGCATTTAAAATACAATGTGTTCATTTATTCAGTTGTTCATTTATTCTCCTAACCAGAGAGAGGAGGGCCTCCCAACAACCATCTGGACCTGGAGGAAGACCAGACAACAGTCTGCAGGTGAGGAAGAGGAACTAAACAAGTCCTCCTGCAGTCTGGCTCCTCAGTTCAGACTGCAGAGTCACTGTCTGTCTTCTAGCAGGCTACAACTTGAAAGCTCATCTGACTGAGTATCACTTCATCTCTCTTTCCTCTTCTTCACCTAAATAACTTCTCCTCTCCTCATCTTCCTCTCTTCTATCTTCCTCCTCTTTCACTCAATCAACTTCCTCTCTTGTTTATTACAAACTTTTCTACCTTTTCTTCCTGCCTCGTGTTCCTTTGCTGACCTCTTCTGTCATGAAATTATCAAATTATTGAGACAAGAATCTTTATTTCTTCATCACTGTGGGTGGTGTATCTTTAACCCTTTCAACCCCGGGTTGCTTTTCATGTTGGTGAATTACTTTTGCATTCATTCATATTTGGTCTGAATATAATTCAGCTAAATGTCTAAAATATACTGTACAGTATGTCTGCAGTGGGGGGTGAGGTCCACCAATCAAATTGAAGAACACACTTCAATCCACAAATATGTTACTGTTTTGAACAGAAAGGCCATACATGGGTATTAATTAGTCCAAGAGCTTTATGGACCTCCATCAGCAACCAGTGGGAATGGCAACGATATCAAGAGGACGTATTTCTTCCCAGGCCCTCCCATCCTCTTGCAGTTTATTTGTCCGAAATGGCTTCAAATTTCTGTGCAATATATTAGAATATATCCTAGAAATCTGATCTTATATTCAAGTACAAACAATGGCCTTTCGGTGTAATTTTTCCGTGCCTTCCGGTGTCTGATAGTAGAAAACAGAACCCACTTGAAATGAAATTACACATTGTTCACTAAACTGTGGTTATCTATGTTTGTCTTTGTCATACCCCGCCTAGTAGATTATAGTATATTATATTATATTATATTATATTATATTATATTACATTATATTATATTATATTATATTATATTATATTATATTATATTATATTAAGTAAGAAAAAGGGGAGGGCTACAATTGATATTGTTGAATCGTGGTCCAAGCCTTCTCTGTCTTAGCATCATCTGCTGTTGTTGCACAGTTGAAGATGTAAGTAGGTTTAAGGGAGCAGACTGAAATTCCATAGGTGAAGGTTTTTTGTTCCTAAAGGGCCAGAAGGGAGTTTTCTAAAATGCAAACTCTACCATTTATATTTGGAAACCATACAGTCAAGCTCCTCCTACTTTATTAAGGATTTGTTGGGTTCGTTTTCTCTATCTTCACTTTTTAACAACCCCATAGTTATGGGAATGAATCAATACTAGGCATCTCGCGATGTCTCCCTCTGTCTCTCTCCCTCAGTCTCCCCCCCCCCCCTCTCTCTCTCTCCCTCAGTCCCCCCCCCCCCTCTCTCTCTCTCTCCCTCAGTCTCTCTCCCTCTCCTCTCTGTCCCTCAGCCTCTCTCCCTCTCCTCTCTGTCCCTCAGTCGCTCTCCCTCTCCTCTCTGTCCCTCTCCCTCAGTCTCTCCCCCCTCTCTCTTGTCCTTTCCCTCAGTCTATCTCTTGTGTGTTTGTGTTTGTGTTTGTGTGTGTGTGTGTGTGTGTGTGTGTGTGTGTGTGTGTGTGTGTGTGTGTGCGCGTGCGCGCCTGCGTGCGTGCGTGCGTGCTTGTGTGTGTGTCACTGATGACATCAACAGTGATGTCACAATGCTTATGTATGACATCACTAATCATCTTTAAAATGTTTAGGCTATATTCTAATAAATAGTACATGGATTTGATGTCAGTTAAGAAAGATTAGCTGCAAGAGGATGAAGGGCCTGGGAGGAAAGCAGTTGTCTTGATATCGTTGCAATTCCCACTGGTCGCTGATGGAGGTCCATAAAGCTCTTGGACTAATTAATACCCCTTTAAGGTAAAGTTTAATCATCACCTAATTAAACAATCCGGCTCCCCGCACGGGTTCTCTTCACACTTCATGAAAGTGTCAGCACGATCGCACGTAAAACAGAAAAGCCAAAATAGACCAAAATTATTGAAACTGACAGAGCCCACATTGACAAATTTATATATATTATTAATTGTTGACATCCCTATTACCATGTATTACCATGTATTTCAGGTGTGCTGTCATGTCTTGTGACCTTGCTAAACTTAATATTGTTTGTTGCAGATTCCTCTCTTTGCTCCAGCCTCCACATCCCAGCCAGACTCCACTTACCAGAGCCTCAGTCCAGCCTCCATGGATCAGAACCAAACATACTCTACTCTGCCACCAGACTCCACTTACCAGAGCCTCAGTCCAGCCTCCATGGATCAGAACCAAACATACTCTACTCTGCCACCAGACTCCACTTACCAGAGCCTCAGTCCAGCCACCATGGATCATCAGGACCAAACATACTCTACTCTGCAGCCAGACTCCACTTACCAGAGCCTCAGTCCAGCCACCATGGATCAGAACCAAACATACTCTACTCTGCCACCAGACTCCACTTAACCAGAGCCTCAATCCAGCCACCATGGATCAGGACCAAACATACTCTACTGTCAGACAGATGAGTTAGTAGTGGAGTCTTGAGATGCTAGAGTTTGAAACCTGTATTTGATTCCAGATACTTTAATAACCATAATAAGTAATCAGATTACAAATGATGAATTTGACTCAGTGCAAGTCTGCAGCACAGCAGTCACATCTAGAAGATGGAGCAATAGATGCATGGTTTTAACTTGACAACAATAACGAATGGTCACAACCCACCTGAATCTCTGCTTGCTCTATACAGATGAGCGCAGGGCGCATGCTGATATTCAGCTCATATTAAATGTTTGACAGACAGTAACAACGTAGCCTATTTCGGTCTTTATGTCTTGTAGTAGTTAGTAGTTGTTGCTGTTGTTGTTGATAGTTGCCATAACAACCACCCCTGTCAGAAAGACGTGCACACGCTGGGTAATAGGAAGCGTTGTCTGGTCCGGAGCTAGCCTGAGAGGCTAATAAAAGCTACATGTCTGACTATCAGTACGTTATTGCATACATAAGCATATATTTACATTTAAATGTTTAGATAGCACACAAAAAAAACGATTTGTTAGTGATTACCTTTTATTCATTTTGTTTTACCATTTTGTATTCATTCATGTTTATTATTCAACTGTTTTATATATTTGATTGTGAAAAACGCAGCATTGTTGTTTTTATTGTGCTATAAAAATAGTTTTATTATTAATATTATTACATTCTGCATTGTTGTTTTTATTGTGGTATACAAAATAATGTTATTATTATTATTATTATTATTATTATTATGATTATTATTATTGTTATTATGTGGAATTTAGCGCCCCAATGGTTCCTCAACACAGGTCCGCTCTAAAGCATACCTGCTCCCAAAATCTAAGTGAAGCAAGGAATCCAATTCTGCAAACTAGGCCTACTTATTATTTCCTACCATGGATTGTAAATATATTAAGATTTCGCTTTGCATAGTTTGTTTATGTATATTTTAAGATGAAATACATTTTCAGAAGCCTATTTCTAATAAAGACTCAAAAATATGTTTCTTTTTTTTTCACTGACTCCCAGCTTTGTCACTCAAAGTATGACTCACTGCTTGAATGAAGCACACAGCAGGTAGACAATATGTTTAATACTTCAATAGAGTTTGAGGGGAACATCTATTGTTATAGTTATAGTTATTTACTGGTCCTATAGCATATTAACCTATTCTTTGTCTCCATCTTCTCAATTTATGAGATGGAAAATGCTACAGCCATGAAACTTTGCAGCATGGTAATTACACCCACCAGAAATATAACCGCCATCAGCCTGATGGTGGTGCTATAATCAAGGGGAGGGGGGAGTTTAATGAGCTGTATCTCCCTCCCACACGTATAACTAACTGTAAGAGGAGATCAATTCAATCGTGTTTTTATTTTATGTTTATTTATTCAGGGGGAGTCTCACTGAGAGCAATGCTCTCTTTTTCATGAGTGTCCTGTTCACATTCACACACACATTCACACCTGGAAGCTGACCAGTACAACCACAGTCTAATCTGCTGCACAATGAGCAGCTCCAGTGCAGCAGTTGGGGTTAAGGGCCTTGCTCAAGGGCAGCTCAGTGGTGGTAATGAGGGAGGGGCAAGCACTGCTTTTCACTTTCCCCACCCAATTGTTGCAATTCCTCCAGATCACCTGTAGAGGGTTTTTTTTTTAAGATTTTTTTTAGATTCCCCCCTTCCTGCTCTCCCCAAAATTTCAATAAACCTTTATGGTATATTATTACAATACAACAATACTGGTGTTTGACAGTAATAGAAGGTGCCAAATCATTCAAAACAATACTCATTTTGCTTTTAGGAGCATTGTGCCAGCGTGCAGCGCTGTTCCAAAACGTGTCAACGTGTGTCGTTGCCTGGGAAAGGACATCCCATAATACAACTGTTCGCATCGCATCCCATAATAGTATGATGATACTTGGGATGCCATTGCGAACATAGATATGAACAGGTTAGCTACAACTTTAGCGTCGCCACAGCGACGGCCCCCACCGTTGCGGTCGGGGTAGGTTTCGGAATCCCTCCAGGCCTGAAAGATTTTCTAGGGGAAACTGGTATATATATATGTGTGTGTGTGTGTGTGTGTGTGTGTGTGTGTGTGTGTGTGTGTGTGTGTGTCTGTGTGTGTGTGTGTCTGTGTGTGTGTGTGTGTGTGGAAAACAATAAAACACAAGAAAATGGTAGGCAGATGTTGTTGGTTGGGATGGCTTTTGGTGTTTTGTGGTAAAAGTGGCTCTCCTATTGACTTTGTCCTGCCAGTGCGGCTCTCATCGAAGAAATAGTGAGGATCACTGCTCTAAGTGAATGTCAATTCTGGATGTGAGTCGCCTGTTATCCCCGCCATGCTGTCTTCCTCCGTTAAAACGTTTAATTAAAGATTCGCTCAGGCCGTTTCCAGGCATGCCATGCACCTATCGCATTTATTTTTATTGATAGCCATAACACAGACAATGTGCAATACAAGTGCCAACCTACTTCACGCAGCATGCTCGCACAAGGCCGCGCCGCGCAGGTCGGAGAGTATGCTTCAGCCCCCCTTGTGGGAGATAGGTTCCCGCGCGCCTGACTACGGAGTGCAACGGTCAAAGCCTCCCTGCCCTGACCTAACGTTGGTGTGCATTTTGCAAACAAACAAACAGTTATGGTTAAATTGTGCTATTTTAATATTTTTTAAATTGTATTTCACACATTTTGTAGTTCACATATTCTTTAGGCCAATTTCACACATTCTGGAAATCATCTGGCGACTCACCCAGTGGTGTCCCACGACCCCTCTGGGGGTCCCGAGCCCACACTTTGGGAACCACTGGTCTAGGCTTAAAAGCAGTTCCAGCGCGGCTGCATAGCATATGCCAGGCTGCTTTTCATTGATTTTAGCTCAGCCTTTAATACGATCCATCCAGACATTCTTTTTCATAAAGCAGCTCAGCTAAATGTGAACCCCTTTCTAATCCAGTGGTATTTCTCCTTTCTATTTAAAAGGCCACAAAAGGTGAGATTTAACTCGGTGTTCTCTGAGGAAACAGTATGCAGTACAGGGGTGCCTCAAGGAACAGTTAGTTCCTCTTTTTTGTTTACCCTGTTTACAAACGACTGTGTCAGCTCACAACCCAATCAACTTGTAATTCAGTTCTCAGATGACAGTGATCCTTAGTCTGCTCACGAGCAAGTCCCACATCTCTAGCCACACATCTGGAGTGGACAGCTTCATAGAATGGTGTGACGAACATCACCTACAAATTACTGTAACGTAAATAAAACCGAGGAGAACGTAGTGGATCCCAGGTCCATAGGAGACCACACTGCGATCACTATACACAATCATAACATCAGACAGGTCACCTCCTATAAATATCTAGGAGTGGGGAAAAGAGCTGGCACACGCATGTGACAAGTATCTGTGCAAAAATACATCAACGCCTTCACTTCCTTTGAAGACTCAGGTTAGTAGAAATATTATGCTGATTTTTTATAGAGCTAGTATCGAGTCCATCCTAAGGTATGGAATTAACAGCTGGTTTGGAAACCTGACTGTTAAGTATAAATCTCAAATCATTAGGCTGGCAAAGATGGCAGGAAAGATCATGGGTATGTCCACACCCCCCAAGTCATTTTTGAGCCAAGCGACGATGAGACAAGCTCACAAAATCCTATCCCACCCCTGAATTCTGAGTACGAGTTACTGCAATTTGGCAGGAGATACAGGGTACCTCTGTGTAGGTATAATAGATACAAACATGTTCCTCAGTCAATCAAACTGATCAATGAAATTAATTTGTGAGCAATGAGCACTTAATCTATGGAGGGTGGATTGTGCCTAAATCAAATACAATACACACAACTAAATACAATACACACATTGAAATACAATACACATATTGGAAATACAATACATATATTGAAAATACAATACACATCTGAAGAATACAATACATGTGTAACAATAAATACAATACCAAAATGCTTAAATACAATACACATATTGAAAATACAATACACATCTCGAAAATCCAACAACTGTATTGTATTTTCGATATGTGTATTGTATTTTGATATGTGTATTGCCTTTTCAATATGTGTATTGTATTTCAATGTGTGTATTGTATTGAATTTTGGCATGGGTGATTCGTGCCATAATCAAATACATACATGTATCGAAATACAATACACATATCGAAAATACAATACAGTTGTTGTATTTTCGAGATGTGTATTGTATTTTCAATATGTGTATTGTATTTAAGCATTTCGGTATTGTATTTATTGTTACACATGTATTGTATTTTCAATATATGTATTGTATTTCCAATATGTGTATTGTATTTTCAATATATGTATTGTATTTCCAATATGTGTATTGTATTTTCAATATATGTATTGTATTTCCAATATGTGTATTGTATTTTCAATATATGTATTGTATTTCCAATATGTGTATTCTATTTTCAATATATGTATTGTATTTCCAATATGTGTATTGTATTTTCAATATATGTATTGTATTTCCAATATGTGTATTGCCTTTTCAATGTCAGTCAGGAACAGGGCCGGTGCCAGGATGAAATGACTGAGGGGGCTGTTATAACTGGCGAGGGGGCTGATTTTTTTTTTTTTTCAGTTTTTTTTTTTTTTTTTTTTTATATGATATTTTTATATCGTAAAACATAGGTTATATACCCGCTATGCCTATTTCTGGACTTTTTAACCATAATAACCTCTGAAAAGCGCAATAACAACACAAGAAAGACTACTATTAAAAATCAAATAAAACATTTATTTCACAGCAGCAGATTAAGTGAGGGGGCCGAAAATTGAACTGGCGCCGGGCCTGGTCAGGAATGTTTCCCGTTTTTTTTAGTTGTGAGGTAATCACTCCATTCCCGCTCCACTCAGCTGGCTCGAGTGCACCACCCAGACACTTCTTTCTGCGACCATGTATCGAGAGACATTTTCTAAAGAGTATAAATTAAGCTTAAGTTGGCTACCATGGCTACCTTGCTGGCAAAATGTCGACGAAGATGTGGGCCGATCTGCTGCGGGAGGCAGCTAATGCCATGGATCGAATTCCTCCCCCCAGTACCCCTCCTCCAGCAGCTCATCCTGTGCCCCCAATGTCTGTAACGTTACCCTCACATAGATCAACTTCCATGGAATCAAGAGTCCGTGGTGCTGTGCAAGGTAACGTTAACGTCAAAACCACTGGAAAATATCTAGTTAGCTAGCTCAGATCGCTAGCTAGCATCGCGCTGCTCACTGCTGCCAAGACGCCAGCATGCATTAAGAATGAATGGCAGCCGGCCGGCTGCTCTCGTTCCTCGTGACGGTCCCTTTGTGAATCCACAGTAAACGCTAGCTGTTGGAATGAAAGGATAGTGCTAGCTAGCTAACAACATTAGCTAGCTAGGCTATGAGAAACCCAAAATACAGATTTGAGCTTGGTTACCGACTGTGCACTTTATTATTGTGCTCTAATGCTGCTGAATAAAAAACAAGTAATTCTTGCCGAAATGACACAACAGAGATTGTATTTTAATCATCATAATGTTTATTTGATTCAATATTGATGTAGGTGAGGTGTCCAGGCTGTTTCAGCCTTACAGCCACATTCAGGAGCCCTGCTGTCCCAGCAAAGAAAACCAAACTGCTGCCCTACACACACTTCTGCTGCCTGGGCGGTAGGAAGGACAACAGTGTCCCTTCGATCTACGAGAAGGAGGAGTTATTGGTAGCTGGTCTGGGCCACAAAAGGATAACGTTCCCAGGTAATTGATAGTCATTCATGAAACTGAATGACACTATTTGAAGGGGTGTACATAAGACTAACATGACACTGTCATGAACCTGTCATATAACCGTGACATGAATGAATCGAGATACACCATCAGATCTTTCTCCTCCCCTCTCCTCACCTCCTCCCCTGTCATATAGATAACTCTCAAAACCAATAACCCTATTCTTTCTGTTTAACCTGATATTCAGGTGGATGAGAACTACGGCATCGACTGGATTGGACCCAGTGACCCGGGACATGCTTCTGTTATTCAAGTGCCTGAGATTCAACTGTCACGCCAACTTACTCAGGCAGAGCTAGACCAGCTTCCTCATCCTGACAACACAGAGAATGATTATGGGGTGCGCTTGTATTTGCGCACAGTGGATGTCTTGACTAGATTGTTATAACATTGCTGAATCGATTCATAACAGTTAAGAGACAAAATGAACCCCCCCCCCAACAATCCATTTTGAAAAACAAGTTATAATAAATAAAAAAACTCTTGCGTATACTGTTCAAGTGTGCACATTCTTTTGTTAAAAAATAAAATAAAATAAAATAAACACCAAAAAGAGGCAACAGGCATACAGCTATAAGATTCCGAACCCTGTGTCACAGGTGTTCACAGCAGCTGTAAGATCATCAGAAAAATCCTTGAAGGATGTGTAGTGGCCAGGGACTTTCAGGAGTTCGGTGCAGGTGGCTGAAGTCGGCATCTTGACCCAGGAGCAAATTTTGATGTTGAGGGCTTCAGGCAGGACACACCCTACCCAGAACCTGACCAGTTTGGTGAGTTGTTCAGATGTCGCTGCAGGGAAAAAGACACATCAGAGTCAGAATCAGAATCAGAAAGACTTTAATGATCCCGGGGGGAAATTGGGACAAGTTACAGTAGCTCGCTCACAGAACACACATAGCATAAAATAAACAGTAGTAAATGCGATAGAAGCAAAAATAAGTAGAATGTCTAAGTAAGCAAAATACGTAGAGTAAGTAGCCTATACATTCCGTGCCAATTATCATTATTGCACCCTGGACTTATATTAAGTCGGCTTGCCCTATCATGAGCAATGACTCGCACCCACTCCACGGCGTGCTAGTCAAACACAGGAGTACGTTCAGTGAGAGACTGATTCCACCTAGATGCAATACGGAGAGGCACAGGAAATCATTCCTGCCTGTGGCCATTGGTCTATTTAATGCCTCTCTTAAAAGAGCACCTCGGAGATGCTCAGTCTCCCTGAGACTGAGCCAGCCGATAGGTTAACTGTGCCTGGCTGAGCCACGTGTAACGTATAGGGCAAGCCGACTTAACACCTTGATTGCCAGCGACGAGTGTACTCGTCAAACACAATCCAGCTGTTAACTGCCAGCGACGAGTGTAAATCGATTTTTTTTTTTTGACGGTAGGTTGTGCATCTAAGCCTTTTACATCTCTTATATAGGTATTGGACGTGTACAACGTGTACAACCCATTCCACCGACCCACTAAGTGGCGACAAGGAAGGAGGAAGGCAAGCAAAAAGCAGTGTGACTGAAGCCATTCTCATGAAGGTGGATTGGCGAAGGCGCTTTCATTTTCGCGCTGATTGCTGGCGATACGGGATTGCAAATTTACATAATACATTACAGGTGGAACACACTTTGAAACACGCAGCATAAATATGACCAGAATCGCAAAAGCTTCTCTCAACCAAAACTCCAAGAAGCAAGCGAGTCCATGCCGACTTCCTCAAACAGCAGCCGTGCAGATCGACAGGCACAGGACAGCAGCAAAAGCACTGAGACTGTGACGGCCGCTGCAGGCAAGAAGAGGGAGGAGTTGAAGCAACTCTGCCTCTCGCTCTCTCCCTCTCTCTCTCTCTCTCTCTCGCTCTCTCTCTCTCCCTCCCTCCCTCTCTCTCTCTCTCTCTCTCTCTCCCTCTCCCCCTCTCACTAGGATTAAACCTAGTGCGTCTCCCTCCCGAGAGGGAGGGAGAGAGAGAGAGAGGGAGGGAGAGCGAGAGCACTGAAAGAAAAACGTCGTTGGATTTAAGTGATTGAATCAATTCAACTGGTTCCACAGGAATCGTTTGCTTTGTCAGCAACCTATACATTCATGTTGATTCAACAAATCAAATTAAAACCATGCAATGTAACTTAGTATGGAAGTGTTAACTTGGTTTGGTCACTTTACTGCAACATCATTTAGTCACTTTAGTTCATCATAATTCATTTACTTTACAACATAATTCAGTCCCTTTAGTCAAACATCATTCAGTCACTTTAGTCAAACATCATTCAGTCACTTTAGCCTAATGTAATTCAATCACTTTACTACATCATTCAGTCACTTCACTCTAACATCATTCAGTCACTTTAGCCTAATGTAATTCAATCACTTTACTTCCAATGTAATTCAGTCACTTTACCACAACATAATTCAGTCATTTTATTTTAACATGAATAAATTACATTGGATTAATTTAATTTTTATTTGTTGACACAACATGACTGTATAGGTTACTGTCAAAGCAAACACTTCATGTGCAACCGATTTCTATAATTCAATTAAATCAGTTTTTATTTATTTTAGCTACATGTTTGTGCACTTATTCAAATGTCTTATCAAAATGTTCAAAGTAACTAAGTAACTATTGTCACTGTACAAGTACAGTGAAGTTATTACATACTTTGAACCATTTGATAAGACATTTGAGTAAGTGCACAAACATGTAGCTAAAATAAATAAAAACTTTGATTTAATTGAATTATAGAAATTGGTTGCACATGAATTGCAAGTTAATAAAAACAAAATACTGTAAACCCAAAATATGATACACTGTTCATGATTCAACAACCACGACACAATGTTATGAATAACAGTTCAGTGACACATTCTAACTGGGTAGAATATTTTTATTTATTTCCGAACTATGGAAAAACCATCTGATCTGTCAGAAGTAAACAAACGAAGCACAATTTCCAACAAACAGTTTTGACCCATATGACAAAAAAACATTTAAATATTGCAGGGGTTTTCAAGATGGAGAGTGGGGCGGGGGTTGGGTTCAGTGAATGAATTAAACATTACATTAGTTATTACATTAGAATAAAATATCTATATTAAAAGATGGTTAAAGGGATAGTTAAATTGGCTCAATTTGTCAGTGGCAATGCGATCAAATAACAATTGTGATGGGGAGGCCCAGATTCTCAGACTTTAAAAACCCCTGCCCTATTCACCTTATTCTTTGCCGATACAGCTTTTTTTTGCCCAGTCATTTCGTAATCGTCTTTCCGGTTTTAAACACGGAAGTAGAGTACACCTACCGCAGTCATTTAGACTTGCCAGAAAGCCGTTTTCAAGCTAAAAAACCCCCAAACTGTTTTAAAGTTTAAATATTTGAAATCTTTAACGAGCAGCGAAGACCGGGAGCGCTGACACCGGTCGGACTAGCTATCTGTCAAACCCTACTCTAGGCTACTGGCAGTGAGAAAACACTGTCGACGTGCTTTTGTAACTAACATTAAATGCCGACCGGGTACAGCCATCGGCTCCTCGCAGCAGTAACTTTATGAACATGTAACTGAAGTTGGCCGCAGTGTAGCTTAATTCTGGATGTTGCCAAATTCAATAGACCCTTTTACAATGGACATCGCAGTGTTGCGCACGCGTCGCAGTATCCAAAACTCTGTGGAACTCAAGCCAAAACGAGAGACCCCTGGAACACAGGGAAAAGACGTCTCGTGCTGTATGTGCGTGTAATCTAGAAAATAATATTTCACAGAATGTAAATTTATACTATTTATAAAAATAGTAAAAAAAATATAAAAATTGTGTTTTATTTATCTCAAAAAATATAGAAATAAAGTGCTATTTAATTATTTAAAACAGAAACTTAACGTTTGTTCAAGTATATAACATAAAATATTAAGTGCTTATTGCTTCATAATTTTAAGACGGTGGGTGGTGTCTGTCTGTGTCTGTCAGTCAGTCAGTATAGAGTCTCCACCCTAATAATCGGTAGGCGAGGGAATGGACCGCCACCCGGGCCGCCGGGAGCGTCAGTAGTGTACACGTTCCTCAGAGCGGAGCGTCAGTAGTGTACACGTTCCTCAGAGCGGAGCGTCAGTAGTGTACATGTTCCTCAGAGCAGAGCGTCAGTAGTGTACACGTTCCTCAGAGCAGAGCGTCAGTAGTGTACACGTTCCTCAGAGCAGAGTGTCAGTAGTCTACACGTTCCTCAGAGCAGAGCATCAGTAGTGTACACATTCCTCAGAGTGGAGCGTCAGTAGTGTACACGTTCCTCAGAGCGGAGCGTCAGTAGTGTACACGTTCCTCAGAGCGGAGCGTCAGTAGTGTACACGTTCCTCAGAGCGGAGCGTCAGTAGTGTACACGTTCCTCAGAGCAGAGCGTCAGTAGTGTACACGTTCCTCAGAGCAAAGCGTCAGTAGTCTACATGTTCCTCAGAGTAGAGCGTCAGTAGTGTACACGTTCCTCAGAGCAGAGCGTCAGTAGTGTACACGTTCCTCAGAGCAGAGCGGTTACATGCTGCCACTCCGACGTGCTGCCACTCCGACGTTCTGCCACTCCGAAATATCGGCACTCAGAAAGGGATCATATCTATGTTCCCCGGGTTCTATATTCCCCGTTTTTCACGCCAAACCTAACCTCCCCCCATGCCTAAACCTAACCTCCCCCAGACCCTAACCCAAAACCTAACCTCTCCCACCCCCACGCCTAAACCTAAGGTCGGCATTGCGGCTTCTAAGGTGAACGACCGCCAGTCCGAATAATGAAAGTTAACGTTCGGAGTGGCAGGGCTTCGGAAAGGCAGTCAGTAGCCGAGCAGAGCGTCAGTAGTGTACACGGTAGCCTGAGGTGCAGCGCCTATAACATTTCAGATGATCCTCCCACGTGCTACATCCTACCCGTGAAGTTCACACTGTCAGGTGAAAAGAAGCGGCTGGCTACTGCACAAGTCTCGGAGGAAGCAGTACTCACCAGATCAGGAGAGGGCGGAGCAAAAAAACAAACAAACAAACAAACAAAAAACACTAATCTCCACCTTGACTGGAGTTGCTCACTGGCTCAGTTTAATCTTCAAGGTTTGAAGCTTGTCATTGAGCTCAAATGCATCCAACTCCAGAAGGAACTTCTGAAAGAACTGCAATGTGAAGCGCAGCTTCTTGGGGTATTGCAAGTTCAATGCGTAGATCAGGCCCATCAACATGGCACATGCAAATGGGATGTTGTCCAGCTCCTGCAGCACTGCCACACCCTCGATAATAACCCCAACATCATCGAGTTCAGGGGTGGCAGAATGCTTGGTGGTGAAGATCCCCAAGGTTGTCGCTTTGATGGCGAGCTCGATTGAGGCTGTATCCTTGTCCTAGTGTTGAGAAAAAAACAGAGCGGCATTGTCACAACAACAAAACAAACGTATCATCTGCCTGTCAGCGTGTGTTATCATGAAAAGCAATACAGTAAGATAGGCATACCTACAGTAATAATACTTCACATATCGAGGTGTGTGTGGGGGCGGGGGGGGGCACACGACCCTACTTATCTGTTACTTATCTGGATGGTGAAAATTAATATTACGATTGTTCCTCCTCTGTCCCTTTGCTACATACTGCACCACATGTTGCACATAATTAAACAAGACAAACATCTTAACAGCAACGGTATTAACACTTTCATTGCATTTGAGATGGCTTTGGCTCGCCTGGAAAGCAGGCGAGAGCAGCCGTGTAGCAGCCGAGTGCAGTCAGCCAATCAGAGGCAGAGATGGGTGGGTTATGCAGCATGGGGAAAAACATATCGCATACAGTACAGTCAACCTAGTGACATCATCAAACAGCACCTGGTTAATCTATCTAGCTGAGGTGAATAATGTCCTATGTCCTCCAAGTATTCTTATTGTGTCACTGAACACACGGTGCAAAAAAAATTGATACATAAATATTTTCCTGAAATATCGATAGTATTGTTGAAATAAAATTTGCCCTATCAATTATTGGACAGCTCTATAACAGCGGAACATTGCCAGCACAACTCGAGAGAAAACCAACTGAACTCCTCTCTCTTTCTCTCGGCGTTTCCTGCAGAGCCGCAGCAAGAGGACACAGTATTACGCATGTACATAAGTTTTAGGTTGCTAGACAGTAGACTTAATTGTGTTCTCTTCAATAAGAAAAAGGCCATCAAATTACTTTTATTATTTACATGTAATTTGATTTTCAGACATGGCAGACGTGAAGAATTTAGACTTTATCAAGCACATAGCTCAGAGAGGATTACCACTTAAATATATTGTGAATTACGGATGTCACGGTACTTTTATTCGTCCTGTGACGTCATGGCATGGGCGTCAGTTCGGTGCGTGTAGCTTTACGACGAACACATGAATACTAACTCCTTACGTTTGGCATAATAGTCAATATCCAAATCATCTTGCGCTGTTTATGAACAGTGCACATCAGAAAACATCCCCAGGGGGGCTGTAGTGGGTGTTTATTATGATTATTTAATTATTCATTTAAAGGAGAATTAATTTTTTTTACACCCCGGACCTTATTTCCAGCTTAAAATATGTTTTACTCACCCAAATAACTTTCATTTCATTCGGAAGCCTATAGAAGACATTCTCTTCCGAGTAGAGTCCTCGAACAGGCTATGACGGGGCATGCATAATGCACTCTGTAAACAACATATTTTTTGTCACACCGCGGTTCATTATGGTTGTTATATAATATAGAGAACATGGATTAGCTATGTAACGAACCTCCGTGCTGCCGACAGCCTGATCTGTTTGCTGTCCGAGTGTCCGTCACTCAGCTCCTCACCCTCCCACTCCATGTGTATATACTTTATTCCAGACGGGCTCAAATAAATACACGCAGCCATTGAATTCATCGTCCATAATCTCGAGATCAGATATCAGCCAGCGGTGTGTTGTGTATGTTGTGTAGCATGCTACAGATCTACTAACCTGCGCTCTGAAATCTACCTTGCAGGGCAGAGTTCGAGCTCAGAGCAGTCAATCTACAGCTCTGTAGATCGACTTCTCTGTAGACATACAGAACATACACAACACACCGCTGGCTGATATCTGATCTCGAGATTATGGACAATGAATTCAATGGCCATGTGTATTTATTTGCGCCGGTCTGGAATAACGTATATACACAAGGAGAGTGAGGAGCACTATCAATGTGACGGACACTCGGACAGCAAACAGAGCAGGCTGTCGGCAGCACAGAGGTTTGTTACATAAATAATCCATGTTGTCTATTATAGAACAACTATAGTGAACGGCAGTGTGACAGAAAATATGTTGACTCTACTCAGCAGAGAATATCTTCTATGGGCTTCCGAATGAAACGAAAGTTATTTGGGTGAGTAAAACATCATATTTTAAGCTAGAAATAAGGTCCGGGGTGTAAAAAAACTGAATTCTCCTTTAACCGACTAGTATTTTGGTGCCGACTAGCAAGGATGTTCAAATGTTTAACCGACTGCTTCCCCATATGCAGTCGTAGAGCCAGCCCTACATAAAACTATAACCTAATGCAAGAGAGTCTCACTGTTAGTGTTTACTGGTTTAATACACTACAGGGCCATGCTGTACCAACTTATGACACTAGGTGGTACACTATATTGTTAAAAATCAACACCATAGGTTCAAAATTAATGAAAACAAACCTACCCTTGTGAATTTTTTCCCATTGTACCGAACCGTGACACCGAAACCGAGGTACGTACCAAACCATGACTTCTGTGTACGTGACACCCGTGATTTCTGTATACCGTGCACACATATGTATACATACAGTACATCAGTACAGTAGGAGTGACTTACTATGTACTTCTGGACAAGGAGATCAGGATCCTCGTTGAGGTAGAGGCAGAGTCCGTTGATAACATACTCCCTTCCCGCATCAATATCATCCTTAAAGATAAATGACAGAACAGACTCACGTTTCAGCCAGTGAATTGCACAGCATGCCTTTCAAGAGCAACTCCACACCCCAACACTTTTGTAAACTTATATTTAGCGGTATATTTAGCAATATGCTGTTCAATTACTAAAAGGAGCACATGGTGTTCTAAGATGTGTGGGGTTTAACAAAACAGATATAGTTTTAGATCCATCTTTATACAATGACCAACTTCATTTTGGGATGGGTGCAAATGAGCCATGCTAACTAATGCAGACTAATGTGATTTAAATTTACAGAGTCCGAAGTATTCAGTGGCGATGTCACAATTTGACATACGCTTTATAGGCAAAGGAAGTGAGAGAGAAACAGAGAGAGGAGGGGTGATGACTTGACTTGGAGCCTACAGGGCTGCCTGTCTGTATCAGCAAGGTCAACCTCATGCAGTGGGTGAAAGTGTGTTTTGACCTCTGTGCAATTATTAGCTTATTGATTACGAAATGCCAATGGAACTTCAATTTTCTACAACACAGACTTTTGCACACTTCTTAGGGCGGGTTCACACCAGAAAGTCCGGGTCATTGGTTCGGGCCGGAGAAGAGGATGATACATAGTTTCGTTTTTCAGCTGGTTCGGTTTGCGTTCACAAGGCCAAAATCCACTAGTCCTGCCCACACGAACCAAAGTCACGTGGGCAGAAATCTCGTTCTGTTATCCACCTTATTTTTGTGAGGCTCCGCTGTAAAATAATTCTGGGAGCAATATCCGGACTAGAACGTGAGCAGCTATGTGTTTACGATGGCTTGACGCTGCCTGGATACTACTGTGCACTGTATGAGCGAGAAGCGCCCGGCTACCGGGGTAATCTGCACTGCAGCACATGACTGCAGCGCGTGCCTCCTCGCATCGCATTTCCTTGTCGAACTCCAAAATAACACTAGTTTTGGGAATGTAGCCTAATAATGTTTTCTATCACATCCGCTAACCTGTTGCTCGTTGAACAAGTCGGCATTTATCAGCTCAGCTGCAACGTTTACAGACGGGTACATTAGACGGGCTGTGTTGTGTCAAGCTAGACGTAACGGGGGAAGAGGACAGCAGAAGGAAGCAGCACCCATGGTGCATCATGGCCGCCAAAATAAGGTGGATTGGCCATACAATTTGTCGGGGCAAAAGTAAACAAACCCTGCCACTAGTCCTTTTTGTCTGTTTGTAATGTCGCTGGTAATGAGATGAGATAAGCTAGCTAACTGCTACAGCTAGCAAGCAGCTTCTTCTTCCGCGGTATCTTTTAAAACAGGAAATAACCCAAAAAATCAACCCAAAAAATCACGTGCTTCCTCTGACTAGTCCGGGTGGGGTTCACACCAGAAATGGGCCGCTCCAGAGTTCGCTTGAGCGGACCGAGACCACCTCTCACAGGCGAACCAGAGCGCGGTTTTTAGTCCGCACCAGAGTTCGAGTAGGAGCGTTCACACCGACCCTACGGACCGTACTAAAGGGGAAAGGTCCGATAGACCGGACTAAACAAGGCTGGTGTGAACCCGCCCTTAGATTTCTATTTAATGTATTCTCTGATGACACTGGGGCTTGAAATCCCTGCACCCTCAACCATGACTTTAGTTTTGTTAAAGTTTATATTTGTCAACATCCCCTCCACACAATCTAGACGTGTTGCTAACAGATCCCTGATATAACATCCAAGGGTCTGTGAGCTAGACTATAGGTTGATTTATGGCAGGATGCTCACCATTTTTGACAAGTGTCTCTTGACAGAAATAAAATATTCACATATTTTTTATTTATACTTTGGTGAAAGGTTTCAGTCGTCTACAAGGCAACAGCGAGCTGGCCCTTCCATCTTGCCCCACTCCTAAATGCAAACAATAACCACAGGCCTCCGCTCCTCCGGACCTCCACACAGAGCCCTGTCTGTTTTCCCTGGGGGAGGAAGTTAGTGGCCCAGGCAGGCTGGCTGTCAAATACCGCTACACTGACAAATCTCTCAGCCAATCAGTGTACGACAAAATATGTCTTACACTGAGCCAATGAAAACCGGGAAATTTAGTCATTTCTTACCGAGACCATGGGATTCAATTCCTTCAGCCTGGTCCTTCGCTGCCCCTTTTCCATTGTAAACACCTTCAGCAGGTTTTCAGAGTGCAGGTCCAGTTGCGATAGGAACTTCGATTGTAGAGGGATGGCCGTGATGCGTTTGAACTCTGCATTTATCTTAAATCACATGCATACCAATTCATTAGACCATTTCCACCAAGCACATTGACATACACTCAAGTCTACCATTACAGTAATGAATAGGGTTGTCATGGTGTTGCCATTTTTGCACTGGTGGTGCTTCTCTTCTCAATCCCTGTAATACCATTAATATTGCATTTGGCCGCTGGACGGTGGTAGCACTACCAAACTCAGTCGCAGATGTGATTTCCAAACAGAAATGTCTGGAATAGCCACACTGAAACTCAACACAGAGTACACGTATGTACAGTATATATATATATAGAGAGGGAGAGATATATTAGGGCTGGGACTTTAACACGTTAAATTCGATTAATTAATTACAGAGATTAAAATGCGTTAAAAAAAATTACGCATTTTAATGGCACTTTTTTTTGCACTCCAGAGACCACGTCTCTCAGTGGACGGATTCCAGGCATAGCAATCATACCACTTCAGACAACAAATCCCCACATATGGGAAGTGCGCTGACAAACATGGAAGAAGCAGATGAGAATGCGTTGCTTGGCCTGGTGGATGGGAATTTTGGATAAAAAAGATACTCCCTGATGGAAGTGTGGATAAGAACACTGTTGTTCAAGGCAGCCTCCGGTATCACCTCAATGCTAAACATGTTGCAGCTGCCTGGAGGCCAGAGCTAACGTTAACTTAGCCGCTCATCATGCTTGCAACAGCAACAATCCCACTTAGCTGCTAGTCATAGCATACACGTGTTCAGTTGATAGCTTTTAATCATCCACTCCAAAGTCCGTTGTAAGGTTGGAAAAACACAAACAACTTTTATTCCACACCCACAAGGTGTCACAGGTTACACCCACTGTTCTTTCTCTTGCTGGATAATATCAAACTAATCAAAAAGGACACTGTATAAAAACAGTGCGTCACCACGGCTAGTCTCTGCCTCAACTGAACTGATTCCACCGTACAACAGCTTAGCTGAGGGTGCGGGTGCAATTCTCTTTAAGTGACAGTACACGATTGTCAAAATAAATGAAAAAGCCAATTCTAGACATACAATATGTAACTTGGAAGTTAAATTTAATGGAAAAACATACTTATGAATAATCGTTAGCTTACTTTTAATATTCTAAAGGTCAAAATGTATAACTCAAAATGTGCATCTATTAGGAATAGAACAGATAGTTCTTTAACCAATCTGGAGAGAGGATTCCACACATTTTCTGTTTACTGCAGAGCGGCAGGACTGGGAGACCCACGTTACTGTTTTGTAACAAAATATTAGATAGATATATAGGGAGATATCACTTCCAGCACTTATTCAGTACTAGTAGTATTGAGAAGATATTTTGGGGGGTGGGGACCAAATCCGCTACCATAATTAAGATCCAAGTGTGACCTGTAATCTGGAGAGTATGCTCAATTATTGGTAAAATATCAATGATAACATGCTTAATTAATTGTGATTAATTGTAATGCTCAGTAAAACAAAAAGTTACACACAAAATGAACACTAATTTTATTAATTGAGTACGTTATTGGTACTGTATGTTCAACATTTAGTGGGCTACATTCTAAATGGAACCTCTGAATATGTAGGCTACTTTTTTCTTTCTTTTTTAACAAACATAACGGTGTTCCCAGTGTGGGGCTAGTAAGACCAGGATGAATCCAAGAACATGCCACCAGGAACACGGCCCACCACAACAACCCTAGTACAGAAGACCATTTACTAACCTCAGTCTCGTCGAAGAGCGCTGGCCATCTCGTCATGAAATCGATGACCCGGGGTTCAGAGGCAACAACCTCTTGTCTTCTTAAGGTGAATGTTCTCTCCATTTTAGCCCTAACAGTCTCCCTGTTGTTGCGTATCTTAACATCTGACAGGAGTTCAACCCTAATGTTCTCTAGGGTCTGATCACTCACTCCACAGGGATTGGAGGGGCAGTAAGCCAATTCCCCCCTCTTTGGTTTCTTAACACCAAAAGCAGGACTACGTTTATCCTCTGGTTTACGGTTCAAGGCATTAACGGTAACTTCAGGACATCCAAGTTTCTTGAGATACGTGCGGTAGTTTGCCACCTTGTGTTTGATGCGTCGTTTCCATCCTCCACACCCAGTAAATGAGCCTGCTTCTGCTAAACATGGATGTTTCTGGATGAGCGCCGCTGCAACTGTGTCAACTTCCCCACCTTTGAGATAGACTTTGTATTTGACTATCGCCTGAAGCAACGCCTCAAGTATGTCACTCTTGAGCTTTGGATCACTTTCAATGATCAACAGTGTTCCTTCTTCTCTGTAGGCCTTGTTGTGCTTCTCAAGCTTCAACTCTGCATCGTATGGAAAAGCAGGAATAGTGAAGACTCCTGGCCATGCCAACCTCGTGGGAGTGGACGGTGGGGAGAGCATGAGTGTATCGCCACCAGAAGAAATAGATCCATCAGAGCAACTAGGAACATTTGTTGTAGTTAATTGGGAACTGTCCCCAGAGCCACCAGCAGCAGCATCCACCGGTCTGAAGGGCATGTGGATCACTTTGACGTGAGCTTTGTCTTGAATTTCCTCGATGTGAGTCAAGTTCATAAAGTCGTTTCCAAAAAGTGGATCCATGAATTGCAGTCGAACAGGGTTCTCAATTTGACACTGCCTCCTTATCTCATTCTCCAGCTCAGTCACAGTTTCAGGTAGGCCACCGGCAAACACCACTCTCTGGCAGTTGTCCTCACCCAGGATGACCTTGAGAACCGCTGGGGTTGTCATGGTCAAACTTCTGTGTCTGTGAAAACACACAATAGAAAACATGATGCAAGCTGTAGAGCCGATATCAATTCAAGAGGCATCTTAGCTGGAAGTTGAATGACGTGAAATGTGTGTTGCCACTTCAGGGTTTAAACAAATTATCAAAAGTATTCCTTTCCCAATGGTAGACACTGTAAGGATGTGTGATTTATATTTTAGATATAAAATAATGCAATTAGCCTATTTCACTTTTTTCACTATTCCCAGTCAATTCACCAACAAGACATTAATTACGGCCCGGCACTGGAACACCTAAATGGATTGTAAGGTAGAAACACTCATTAGTGTTCTGCTTGCAGCTGTTACTTCCTGCCTTTTAGAAAGAAAATGGGCGAATTAGGTGGGAACTGGGAGTGAGGCGAATTTAGGGTCTTACTGCAAAGCAACAGTCATTCCTGTTCTAGAAGAGCATGAAGGATGCAACTCTACAATTGATGCATATAATACAGACACACACACATATTTATATATACACACATATCTCTATATATCTATCTATATATAGATATAGATACTTTTTTTTATGACACTCCCCAGAGGAAGGGACCACATGTAGGCCAATTGTAATTGGCAGAAGATTTGAAAATAGTTTCTTCAAAAATAAAAAAATGTTTTCTTTTTTTTTCCATTAATACACAAGTTTAGGTTTTGAACTATCCATTCCACATAAAATGCAGTCGTTTTAGAATCAGTAAATGTTTGTTAAATTGTTAAATAAAAGTCCTTGTTGTCCAGTCCCCCCTTACGTGCCTGCCTAGGTGTGAAAAGCTTCTCCAACTTTGAGGGTTGTTATCTCTAAATGAAACTTTTAGGAGTGTGAACATTCAAATAAGCATATCTCCCTTCATTCTTTTCAGATTACAATGTATGACATAATTTGAGAGTTTACAATCAGAAATGTCATCATCTGTAAAAAAATAAACAAATTAACTCCGCCTACATGTGGGTCGAAATACCAGCAGCTGTCACATATATATCGTACAGCCCACAAAGTATGTATGCCCCCACCCATAATGTTTAAATTTGTTACCTGACCTTGGACACAGATCGCCCTCTTTAAGGTCACCATCCGCACATGTCCAACTAGATAGTCAGCCAAGGGGTAATCATCAGAAAGTTCACAGATCTCGACAAGAGCAGTTTCTCGTGTGGGAGATGAAGTCAGCTCATAGGCTCTGTAGTGCTCTGTATACCACCCACACAGAACTTTCAAAATGAAAAACAACTTCTGGTGCAAAATACACATTTGATGAATTTCCCCAAATTCAGGTAGTCCACCTTCATCCCCATGGACAACTATCATCCCTGTTCTGTAGTTTATCCCCTTGCTCCAAACATCTTTTGCGAGCTGGATTTCCGATAGGTCAGGATATCTGTGCTTAATAGCTTGAGCGATGTCCTCCTTCAAAATATCTAGTGGGACTATAGATACATTTGAGACATCCAGTGTTGGTTTATCAAGACTTGGAGATGACAAGTGGTACCCAATCATTAGTTGATGTTTCACAGCCAGCGAGAGGGCCACATTTTTAAAGCAACTGGTGTGTCGAATGGCCTGTTTAAAGTAACTGTGCTTTGCCTCAAACCTGATCGTCCAAAGCCCCACAAGAGGACCATACAATCTAATCATTAGAGGGTAATGTTCCAAGTAGTGGTGTTTGGGCAGCAGTCTAGACTGAGGAAAAAGCTCTTGATATCTTTGTCTGTGCTCAGAGATTTTGGCATCTAGGTATCCAATGGACTCATCATCGTGGACTGGGGCAACCACAAGCTCAAGGATCTCTTTTAAGTCCATTAGCACCAGCCATGCTGGATCATGCTCAGGAATCTGGGGCCCAATAAGAAATGGAAGCAATCGTAGCAAGCTCCAATTTTCATGGGCATTACCACCTATGGTTTTCCTCTTTGAGAGATCTTGTGGCAAAACATGTGGCTTATTAGTCTTATCCGTCCACTTGTAGGGGAAATGCAGAATGGAATTGTTAATGTCCGCCACAGTGATGTATTTCTTTGATATTAGTAATGTGAGACACTTTGCAAGTTCGACAGGTACAATCCCTTCAAAGATATCATGGGCAATGTCAGGGGGGTAGCCAGTAAGGACATCAAAATGAGAAAGTGCTTTAGTCAAGGGACAAGATTTTTTCACTCCAAAACAGCTAGTGCCACTCTCTTCAGCTGATCTGACATGAGCTTCATGAAGCTCTTTCCTTCTGAGGCTAAAAGCCCCTGATCTCACCTCTTGCAACTGGAAGTCTACGCTTTTTGCAGTACAAATCCGACAAACATAAGGGCCTATGAAACTTTCAACAAAGCCTGCAATCCCGTGAGCCCCCAGATTGTCGGCTGCAACAGTTTGAATTGTACCTTTTATCGATTTTCCTAAGTGATGTACGAAAATGCCATCTTGTTCCAATAAACGAATATCATTTAGCAGTGGCTCTAAAACTTTTGCATACCCATAGGTCTTAACGTGATTTGATTTGCACAAAATGGCTAAGTAAATTGAGGACAATGAGGAATGAGAGCCTGGGGGAAGGTTACTGAGCACCCAATACACGCCACAGAGCTTGTGTTTCTTACGGGAAGTCCCAAGAGGGTTGCATAGCTCATAGTCATCCACGTATAAACCAATAGATATTCTCAAGTCCTCTCCTGAAAGGAAACTGTTTTGCTTAAAATGTTGGCCGTCCCTGAAAGACCTATAGAGTCCTTTTTCGTTCTCCGCTTCCCCTTGCGTTCTGTGAGTACCAACTATCTTGTCCAAAACATCTTTCCTATTCAAAAGCACTTGCAGGGATTTAAGAATAGGAACATACTGAAAGGTTTTATTTTCTTTATCATCCAAAATGTACTCGACTGGTTCCACAACATTAAATTGAGCCTTATAGTACTGCTTACGTAGATGGGTAGAACTCAATGGACCACCCTTCTGTATAGCTTTATGTATAGGGTTCACTGTGCACAAAGTAGCTGTTATTTCCTCTATGATAGATCTGTCAACCTGGAGATTGTGCTTCTGAAAAATGTCACCTAAAACATTATCAATGAAGGGACTAGAAACAGAACCATTTAGGTGGTGAAGCTCTTGTAAAAAATCATTGATTGCTGTACCTGGTACATGGGAAAAATGTTCTAGCTTCAACAAAGCAGCTGCAAAGCTGTGTTCTATGATATTTGGAAGGTCCGTTGTGGCATCTGTATTAGAATCTGGTTGTGCATCACTGGATGCCTCGCCTAAATCATCATCTGAAGCGTGTTCGCTGGACTCTTGAGAAGCTACTGTGGTAGATGTCACAATATCTGGTTTGAAATCTGCTAGTGAATGAGAATTATGTTTTCTAGCCTTGTGAGATTTTAAAGTTCCAGAGATACACGTTTGAAAATTGCAATCCAAAAACATGCAAGTAACTATTTCATTTTTCTTCAGGTGTGCATATATGTGAGCCCAATAATCCTTTTCTGACGCAATATCTTTACAAAGACAAATATGACAACTAAACAGACAGCTCCCCGATTGTCTCTGACTGGTTTGTGTAATGTGAGATCTATTTAGATGACTTCGAAGAGCATTCCACGTTCTAAAAGAGCAAGGACAGCTTGAATATGCACATGGATAACGTCTATTTTGCCCATAATGGCCATGGGTCACGCGATAATGCTTCAATAGTTGGGACCTACTTGATACAGCTATTCCACAGGCCTTACACTGCCACATTCACACCAACATTATCTGAAACAGAAGACATGCTACAATTAGCCAACAATATAGTAATTAAATAACGTCAAAAGCAGTTCTACTTGTATTATTATTATTGTGATTTCCAAACATTTCCTGCATATATGAAACTATTCAAAATGTGTGTGGGCATATTTGTGAAGCATAATGAATAGCTGTTTTTGCAAATGTATTACAGGGTTTCTCCCAATAGAAAACAATTGTTTTCTGATATTTTCTTTTTACTCTTTAATTTAGGTAGTAGTGCATAGATTTGCTCCACCCATCATTGCTCAGTGCGTGCTCTTGCTCCATTTCAGTCTCTCGCTTTGACCAGGAAGGAACACTCTGTGCCGTTTGTCCCTGTATCTTATTGTTAAATTACTAGCCTTTAACATTACACAAGCCATTTTAGCTGCATCCATCAGCTATATCGAAGTCGATCGGACAAACGGTTCGAGAAAAAGTTTTTTGTGTTGCCAGTAGGTGGCGCTATACCAAAGAGCACGGAACTAAGCACTGCACTCCATCAGGTCCCACTAAGTGCACTCCCCAAGTTTGAAGTCGATCGGACAAACGGTTCTTGAGATAAACCACTTTTTGTGTTGCCAGTAGGTGGCGCTATACCAAAAAGCATGAAATTCAGCACTGAACTCCATCAGTTCCCACTAAGTGCACTCCCCAAGTTTGAAGTCAATCGGAAGAACGGTTCTCGAGATAAACAGCTTTTTGTTTTTGCCAATAGGTGGCGCTATGCCAAAGAGCACGAAATTCAGCACTGCACTCCATCAGTTCCCACTAAGTGCACTCCCCAAGTTTGAAGTCGATCGGACAAACCGTTCAAGATAAACAGCTTTTTGTTTTTGCCACTAGGTGGCACTATTCCTAGTTTGTTGGTCATGATTGTTGGTTCTATGTCACGCCCGTGGAGACAATCTTTCTCAAAAGAAACTTAACATTAGCGACACATCTGGAGACTTTTTCGGACATGGGATTAACAAGCAAGCAGCAGTAAGCAGACAATGACTGAATGCTGGTAAGTCCTCCCTCCCTCCCGCTAGCATTGATGTTAGCTGACTTTTCGCTGTTGAAAAAAGGCACATTTCCAGAGATGGCCTGCAGTGACAACAGAATGCACACGCAGGCTTAGTTAAGGGTCTTACCTACATGTGTATGAGGAGGGCATAATGTGTGTTCATAAGATGCATAGCGTTAACTAACATTATACCATGGTCTGGGTGAATACTCGATTCTGATTGGCTGCAAGGTGTCCATTAAAAAGTGATAATGTACAGTTGATAAAGTCGTTCAGCCAAATGGTCTGTTCACCATTCATATCAATGCGCCATAGATTCAACAGAGTTATCAAGAGAGCAGTTTGAGCTCTATAGTCCCGTTAAAGTTGAGAAAAAAATGTAGTCGGTCAAAGTAAGTATTTAAATCACCCCTGTGTGCTCAGTTTATCAAAAATAACTCTTATTTACAATTTTGATTTTTGTTTCGGAGATTTCCCTCCCCTGACAGAAGCCGGCTCTGAGCCATTAAGTGACGCGCGCGTGCAAGCTGAGCGGGGGGAGCTGCGCCCTGCGGGGGCGAGCCCGGCCATTTGAGCTTTATATCACCGTTAACGCTTAATATGGCACTTTTATAAGTTTAGAAAAAAAAATAGTCAGTCAAAGGAACTATTTAGATTACCCCTGAGTGCTCAGTTTATTAAAATAACGGCTATTTAGAAATCAGATTTTCGTTCTGGTCAGCTGACAGAAGCCGGGCTCTCAGCTGTCAACTGTCAAACCCTCTCTTTACAACTTACAGCAACCAGCAGCCAGGCACTCTGGGAGAGCGTGCGCTGCCTCTTATCACTGATACAAATCAAGTCAAAGAGGAAAAAGACGAGATCAACAAAAAGAAAACGACGAAATGGGGAGTTAACAGCAACACACTGAGAGACGTCCTTGTACAAAACATACCTGGACTCAAACATACTGAAAGCAGATAGTTTTCACTCTACTCCTGCCTCGCGCCATTTACGTCTTATAAGACCCGCAGACGTTAACGCAATTCCCTGGAATGCAAGTTTAAACGACCCAGTTACATGGCGTTGCATTCTTAGATTTTGCCGTTTTATTTTGTATGTTGTTAAATAGGCTAGAATTGGCCAAATTATTAGTTAGCTTGACTCTAGAAGAATTGTGCCGTTTGTTTTTCTTCCATAGCGCAAACAAACCCCAGCAAGAACTGGTCAAAACCAGGTTTGTGTGTTTGCTTGTATTGATGGGTAAATGAATGGTTGAAGCTGAAGCCATTACAGTCTCCCCCCCCCCCCGGCTGGACCGTCCCGCATTCCTTATTTCCATTTCAAGAAGTTGGCAACCCTAGCTTGGGTGGACTAGGTGGACTTTTCCCTGCTCCTTCTACTCCTTTGAGTCTGGTGCGTGCGTGGACTTGAGTAAAAAAGAAAACAATGACAAAAGCACAGCGTCGTCCAAATGACGGACAATATTGCCGTAAAGAGTGTGATTTGCAACACGATATAAACAATACACCTTCTTAAGAAACGAAATACAAAACACATCAAATGAAGTACTCTATTGGTATCGGTATCCCATTAAGGGTACTAGTATTGGTACTACTACTGGTATCATTTTTATTTTAAATTAATGTAAACAATACCCAACCCAATCCTAAAAAAGAAAAATACACCAGAGAGAGGGAGCAACAGAGCAACAGAGAGTGGAGCAATTTGGGGCTTAGCGAATCAATGCACAATTACTGAAATACAAATACTGTTTTGCATAAATGTAACTCCACATCTCCAAATTCCAAGTTATCATGTGTTTAGGGCCATATGACAAAATTGAAAATAACTTAAAATGAAAATGTAATTTGATTTGATTTATTGTGGATTATAAAAGACAACACAATCCAAGGGATAAAACATGTGAAAGTGTCTGTAAAACATGGAATATTGCAGAATGTTCCATAATTTGGCTGAATTTGATAAAGGTAGGCCTAATTATCACAATAATAAGTAGATCTAATGATCGTAGCTAATATTTAGCTATACTAAATGATTTCATAATTGTAAAATACGCATAGAGAAATGATTCAGTTTTCGATTCGGGTGTTTTGATAGGCGGGTCGGTCTTGCGTGGGACCCTTACAGCACCTCACAACTTAAGTTTTCACCTTGAGAAATGTCCCAGAGGCTGTCTCAGAGAGTCAAGTCATCAAAAGAAAACAAATGTTCCTAACCCCTAAATTAAAATTATAAATGGAAAAAACAGAATTCGGGGGAAAATAACAGATTTTGTGTTGTGTTATGTGTTTAAGTTAGAGTTCCATTTGTAAACCTAGATTTGTGACTCCACCTGTTTTCACTATTGCAGAAAGTATAGAGCCCTACTACCGGCATGGGGCAGCCTCCACTGTTACAAGCTATGACACTAAGGCCCAATTCCAATCCGCCCCCTAAACACTCAAGCCCTGTTCCCTCACTCCCTCTTCTAATGGCCGCCATCTGAAAGTGGTTGAGTCATCAAGTGTGGAAGGGATCCACATTGGATAAATAGGAGGATTGGGACAGCAGAGCCCTTTGCACTTGACAAGATGATGTTGACTCTGGCAGGTTTGGGGCTCGCTATATATTGTTTATTGTCAAGACACCTAAGGCGTTTGAGGGATAGACTCCCTGATGAGTCTGTTCTCATCCAGGCTCTGGCTCTACATAGTGGACAACAGGTAATTTAAAAATAAATGTACCGTATGCAACATCTGCAATCTGCAACATGTGTAATTATAATTAAAATAAGCGTAATAATGACATGTCACCCAACATTATACACAATGTCAATACAGATTCGGTAAAACTATTTCTCATTCATCAAAAAAGTTGTGTATTGCAATTGTAAAATAAATGATCGATGATTATACTCGGATTGTGTAAAATAACTACCGTAAATTCCGGACTATAAGGCGCACCGGTGTATAAGCCGCACCTTCAAAGTTGACTATTTTTTTCTTATATAAGCCGCACCGGACTATAAGCCGCGGGTGTTTTAATGGTATTTTTTTTTTTTTTTTTACAGTGCACACAGTGTCCGCGGTGTGGTGAAAAGAGGGCAAGAGAGGAAATTAAAACAGAAGTGGATTTATAGTTAGAAAGAGTGCTAAAGAAGAGAGAATTCCGTTTTTTATTTTTTTATTTTAGTTACTCACAGTACTATTGACCAGTCCAACTCAAAAGATATTCGGCAGTTTCACTTTGAGCTCTTGTTCCGCCGCTGTCCATCAATGGTTATGACGAGTCTCGCTGGGTACAGTACGCCAAAGCGCTATCCATTGACTTTAAACTTTTCGATGATGCTGTTGTATGTTGCGCGTTTCTGTTGCACCAACGCGGAGAGGTCCTGCCGGACGAAAAAGCGCGTACCCTCCCAGGTGAGGGGCTTCTTCCCCGCAGCCTGGAGGATGAGTTGACGGTCGGGCCAGCGGAGTAGGCAGATGAAGATGGCCCTCGGTGGCAGGTCGGGGTCTGGACGTGGCCGAGGCGCCCGGTGTGCCCTGTCCACCTCTGGTGGTTTCTCGCCTTCCTTCAGGTCCAGGATGTAACACAGGATTTTGCCACGAAAGCGTCCATGTCACCAATCTCAGCTCCCTCTTTTACATTGATCAGGCGAATGTTATTTCTTTTACTCCTGCTGATTAAGTCATCAACCTGCGTGTGCAGGGGTTCGATTTGTTTTTGCATTTTATCCACTTTCGGACTCACTGTGTTGTTTTTGTCCTCCAGTGCGCTGATGCGCTTTTCCGCATTAGAAACTCTGTTCGCTTATTTTCTTTAGTGAGTGAGTGGATGGACTTCTGCACGTTTTCAAACTTGTTTTCAAGCTGCTCAAACCTCTGAGCGATGTCGGACTTAATCGATAGTGTTTCACGGAGTAAAAGTTTAGCCCAAGCCGTGTATCTCCAGCCTCCAGCAGGTGAGTCATTTCCTCATTCATGGCGGTGATTGCTTCGTCTTTTTCTTTCTGCTTACCTGTGTTGTGTTATGTTATGTTATGTTGTTAAAAGAGGGCAAGAGAGGAAATTAAAACAGAAGTGGATTTATAGTTAGAAAGAGTGCTAAAAAAGAGAGATTTTTTTTTTTTTTTTTTTTTTAATCCATAGATAAGCCGCACCGTTATATAAGCCGCAGGGGCCAAAAAAGGCCAAAAAACGGGAAAAAAGCCGCGGCTTATAGTCCGGAATTTACGGTACTTGCATTCCTATGATATAATATTTTTGTCTACTCTGAAATCCCTATTAATGTAATGTTTCATTGTCAATTAAGGCATTCCAGCGCACTCGCAAACACCGCGTTCGTTTCGCGCGTGTGTTCTTTTATTTTTTTGACAGATATTTGCAGCCTTCCCCGTTTTATACGTCACAACGCTATGCATTGTGGGCAATTCCCTTTCCGTAAGTGGCCACAGCTGCTCCCTTACGGTAAGGGGGCAGAAAGGGCTCACTCTGAGCCCTCATTCACTTTGCGATTTCACTGTGGGACATCCCTAAGCCCTCACTCCCTTCACGTGAACGCGCCTCTAAGGGCTTGAGTCAGTAAGGGGGCGAATTGGAATTGGGCCTAAAACACCAGCTCTGCCTTTGGACCCGCCTCCTTCACTGCCTGATGTTGTGGTGGCAAAACTTTATATTTGTGGTAAACACTTGAACCATTTATACTCAATGCAGGCTACCACAGATAATTTCAGTCATTCAGGTAATGGGATCCTTTAATGTCTATATACACAATAAGAAAACGTCTGATTTGTGTGGGATGTGAATTAGGCTAAGCGATCAGTTTTTTATATTATGTATGGGAAACACATATCTTAGCCAAAGCCGCCCTCTAGAGGCCATCTGACCAAGCAACAGATGATACGCTTATTAGTCTGGTGATTCATGATGAACCTCACATCTGATGGGTGGATATTTGTGGCACAAATTTCTACAGGATAGGGTTTGAAAATGGGGTATAGCCTATCTCATAACTAAAACTATTATTGGCTAAATGTAGCCTACTCTACACATTTGTAAATGCCTGTTTCAAATGCATACGCCTAAACATTTACTGTAGTTGAATGATTGTCATTGACACCCAAACCATGGCTGCTCAGGTATTAATAGGGATGCACGATATATCGGAAACTAATAGACCACACCAACACTGGCAAGCTTCGTAATGTATAGCACTGTTGAAACCTAGGCTGTCACTAAATTAGCATTAGTTAACAGCAAGGAACTTCTATATTAACGATTGACAGCTGCAGAATAAGTTCTATAAAACGTGTTTATAAATAATTAGCTAGAGGAAAACTTTTTTACAGGTGGAAGACCCCCCAAAATAGACTGTCTTATATAATTTATCAGGGTTTATGGTACTTTCCATTGGAATATAATCTTTGATTATATGAACAAACAAAAAATATACTCACCAAAACAAATGAGCCTGAGGGAGGGAGTGTGTGGGATGGTTATCTGTAACAACATACAACATCAAAAGGCATCATGATGAATCGTAGAATCAAACTGTTGACAGGTGAATCATAATCTAATTGCGAGGCCAGTGAAAATTCACAGCCCGAGTATTTAAGGTCACTTTTACAGTAATTCTCAACCATTTCCATATTAGGATTTAATTTAGCAGGTCTATGCATTAGGGCCACAGACCCCCATTTGATGATGATATTGTGTCTCTCTGACCCAAATTTCTAAATATTTTTAAGCGGGGCTGTGCACATACAATGCGGTTTTGGAGCTGCCAGCGTCTTTCTGCAAATCATTCTCTATGTAAGGACCCGCTTAGCACACTCCTCTTTCAAGGAACACACCTGCAGGGCCGTAGCCAGGGTTCCGAAATAGGGGAGGTCCAGGTTTTTCCCCCCCTTTTTTAGCCATATTTAGAGTAATATATCATTTTAAATCAACATTAGGATTATACTGTTGTGATGTCATTATTCAGTATATTCTCTTTCATGTCACCACCTGCTCAGCTCTCCTGTCAACATAATTGTAACTAACAAACACAAACTGTTTTAGCCAAATTCATATCAAAATGACACCTACAAACACAGGTACACAACCCAAGCCGTACACAACACACAAAGTCATCATCGATAATAAAAAAAACATACAGAGGGACATTTATTTATTCCTGATAGGAACGATTGAAAAATAAAATAAAATATATTATGTTGTTTTTAACTTTACACCACCTCTTTTTGTTACTTATTGGGTCATGAAACTGAAACCATGCATATAGCCACCTGCATACCTGACTTCGGGAGCTTGGCAATTGGCATCATGCATGATTAGCCAGTAGCATCCCAACGTGTCACACAGGTAACATTACTTAAGAGACAGACTAGACACTTACTTTCTTGGTTGTTGCTAAAAAAATCTGTCAGTGTCACTCACTGTCTGTCGTTCACTCGCTCACTGTCTCGCAGCTCGCTCACCTTCAATTATCTCGCCAGGCAGACAGAGAGTCATCACTCACCACCATGCTGCTGCTCTCTCAGAATCAAGTTACCGCGGACGTGGCGTCAGATGACTTCCTGCCTGACCTGCCTTTCATTTCAAAATAAAAGAGATCCCGTGTTTTTCATGCTTTTCCATGCAGATTGTTTTATTTTTTTCTCTGAAATATTAGGGGAGGTCCGGACCTCCCCGTGCTCATAGCTAGCTACGGCCATGCACACCTGGCTTTTAAACGCTGGTGGCATCTAGTTTTTTTGACAGAGCGCTCTGGGCGTTTAAAGCTGAAAAAAATTGAACATTTGGAGGAAAAGCGTGCTGCTCGTCTTTTCACTCCTCCTACCTCTCCTCCTCCAAGAGCAATCCTCAACCTCTGCTACTGCCAGAATTGGCAATAATCTGGCTTTCATCTTTACAGTCAATAACATCAAACAGACAAAACCAGCTGGCTCCTGTCCAAAGTTTGTGATGAGTTCATTCACTATAATAAAATACATTTGTTGGACGACTGGATAATAGCTTTTGTTTTTTTGTGTTTTATTTATTAATCTTAATGAGTCTGCAAACCCGAACCCAATTAATTAATTATATAAGGAGTGGTGTGCAGCACTGAATAGTTAGATAATTATTTTTAAATAAAAATATTATTTAAAATAAAGATTTCGTTTGCTAAAAGTTATGCAATAATATGTTATGTATTTAAGAAATGATTAGGCTACATCTCTCTTTTTTCAATAGGCTACATTTTGACTGGGCCAGTAAATATTCTATAAGGCCGGAATTCTGGAATGTTGCTCCATTGGCCGGCCAGAAAAAATGGTAGCGGAACAATCCCTGCGTTGTATGTGCACCTAAGGCTGCATTTACATTGCACTTGGAATGTAAAGTGCAACTTTTTTGCAGGAATGTTTTCACACAAGTTTGTGAAAGCAAAATAAATAGCCTATCAAATTAACGGGCTGCATCCAAGGATTTCCCCCCCTAAAATAAAATTAATTATCATCTTAATTCAAGATGTTTTATTTGGAGACAACTTGAGTTTTAAAATAGCACTGTTTGGATAAAGAATCTTCTGTGCATTGGGAGATGAATTTCAGGAGGCATTTTGAACAAAATTGGACTTACGGTGTTTGAATAAAGCCTTCATATGGTTGGAACGGGAGCAAGACACGCTGCAGTCAGCCAATCAGCAGAGTACAGCCTCTGGAAATGGGCGAGGACACACACACAGCATTTTCAATCATGTGCGACTCACAACGAGAGGCAATATCCCATGTGTCCACTTAGATTACAGTCACATTGGGCCATGTCTGATTCATATCAGACTTATTTCAACACACAACACATTCAGAAGAATCTGATGAAGGTCTCTGGACTGAAACGTTATTCTGTTAAATGAACATTTTGCATTTGGAGAGCAGTGGGGAAGTGTCAGAGCCTTAAAGGTATTCTGAGAATACCATGAATTCTCAGATTGAAAAAATAAAATAAAAATAAAATAATAATAATAATAAAAAAATGTATCTATGTGGGTCTTATCTGTGATTGTATAGTGTTAAAACTTGTTTTTTGTACATGCAGGCCACATTTGAGTGGTTTCTGCTGGGAAAGCATTTAAACCAATCAGATATTTTCTACGGACTAGTGTCTGGGGAGAATATCTTCTATCCAAGGGATGCTGAGCCTTGATAGAATCTGATAGAATTCACTGACCAATGAATGAAAGCATATGTGTCGATTGACAATTGACTCAACCAATCATATTTGAGTTTGTAGTCAATGGGCGTATTCTTTCATGCTCAGGGGTATTCTAGCTGACCTCGGTGCTCATGTGACTTGAGGCGGAGCTATTGCCTTTGGTGTGAGATGCGGGGATTTCCACATAGCGAGCTGGTTCAGCACAGTATTGAATAAGAATATTCTGATAGGCAGGGTTTGCCACTGTTGGAGAGTGTGTGCGGGAGTTTATTTCTTTTGATTCAATCAGGTTTTCCCTCCTCCAACCACCTGTCGTTTTTAGGTGTGCGGAAGCTTTGCTTCTTTTTTCATTTTTCACCATCCCTAAGTAATAATTACAATAATAATAATAACAATTTGATTGATTCAATATAGTGTTTCGACCACTATTTGACCACACTTTTGATGGCATAGATTTTCGTTACCTTTCTTTGTGATGTAATTAAAAAAGAATTAGCATTTTTGATAATACATTATTTCGATGTTTGAAGTGCGGAGAAATTAATTGGAGCTACGGCTTTTGAGAAGCCAACACAATAGCTTGGGGTTGCATCTCCAAGTGTTTTAAAATAATAATAGGCTAATAATAATAATAATAATAATAATAATAATAAAATTACGTTTATTATAATCATTGTGATTATTTAATAAAATTATGATAATTATACCAATTACAATATTCAATTAATGCTATTATTACTATTATTATTACTATTATTTTAATAAAATGTTAATTATAACAATATGTGTAATGAATGCAGTGAGCCTATGTGAATGTGTGTGTGTGGTTAAGAACAAGGTACAGAAGGCCCCATTCTGCACGGTTCGCCTATAATAATAATAACAATTTCTCAGCCAAATGGTGTTGAGATTTGTTTCTATATATGAGTGCTCCCATTTCCTGCGTCAGAATGACAAAGATCCTTTGGTCGAAACATTAATGAAATAAACTGAACAGGACGTTCAGCTTATGTGACCTTATATTTTAAAAAATGACATCACCATGAGTTTGTGATTAAAATATTAACAGTGATATCAGCAACTATCAAAATGCACACAGACCCACAAATCTATATGAGTAACAGGAAGCCTACCGTTTCTGCCTGATAAAACAGTCTGTCTGGGTCACCCTATAAATGAACAGACACAATGTCTGATATTAAAACAACCATCTGAATTTAGACACAATTTGTGTGTGTGTGTGTGTGTGTGTGTGTGTGTGTGTGTGTGTGTGTGTGTGTGTGTGTGAGTGAGTGTGAGAGAGAGAGAGAGATACTATGAAATAACTTACAGCAGACTAACCCTTTGTATTTGAGATGTCTGTCTCTCTGATCACTCACACACACACTGTGTGCCAGACAGCCCCAGCCGACCCGTGTCAAGCCAGGCCACGGGGAGGGACCGCAGCGGCCATCCAGAGTCAGAGATGCTCAATGCGCGCCCGCCGCCACGCAACCTCTCCCCAGGGGGAGAGAGACGTGACGGACGGACGCGGCCTCGAGCCAGGCCGATGCAGTGGGGGATACCCTCTGCACCGGGCGAGACGTGTGTGTGCGTGCATGCGTGTGTGGAAGAGCTAATTTGGCCTGTGAAATGGCGCTGCAGTGCATCCATTGTGCGCTCTTTCTCTCTCCCTCTACACGTGGTGTATGTGTGTGTTTGAGTGAGTAAGCACTAGGGCACGTAGAGAACGCTCGCGCAATGGACGCACATTGCAGGCCCTTTCACAGGCTAAATTAGCGCTTCAACAGCGGAAGCTACACACGGTACGGTAGGCTACACTAGGCTACAGACGGCCCACACCAGAGTGGACTGACACGAGAGTGGACTGACAGTGCCCGAAGACTAGACAGCTTAACAGTGAATTGGCGGCGTGCGTGGCTGCGTGGACCACTTGACTGAGCCGTGGGCCATGGCTGTGCTAACAACATCGAGTTTATGTGATTAAAATATGAAAAGTAACATATCAACAAGTATCACATCGCACATAATATGGCCCCATTATTATCACAAATCGAATTAAACAGGCAAACTTACCTTGCAACCAAGATATGTGTAAGCTCCAAAAATGCCGCCAGCCACCTGCTGTTCCCAGTGCACCACGCTGCTGAAACCGGAACCAGATCTGTCTCGTGCAAATGCGCATGCGCATTCAATAAGGCTCGGCTTGATTCCTTTTGGTTGAAGTGTAATGTGATTTGAACAGTTCATCAAGAGATGATTAAAAGTCTTTCAGGTTAATCTAATCAGTTTAAGCTTAATTTCAAACTTGCCAATGAGATTGAAACAGTTCAGCACATAGTGATCAAATGGGTTCCAGGTGAATCTAATCAGCTTGACCTTAATTTTTTACTGCCAAGTTTATGTTGAAAGAGATTCAAACATTTTATCAAAAGATGATCAAATTGCTTGCAAAGGAAATGAATTAGCTTAACCTTACCTTGAAGGAGTACAATCATGTTCCAAGCTCAAACATTAATTAATCACATTGAACACATGAGATCGAGTTTAGTATATCTGTGAGAGGCAAGTTCCCGTTTTTTCAGTGAGGGAGGGAGAGAGAGAGAGAGAGAGAGAGAGAGAGAGGGAGGGAGAGCGAGGGGGAGAGAGAGAGAGAGAGAGAGAGAGCGAGAGGGGGAGGGAGAGAGAGAGAGAGAGAGAGCCAAAAATGAATGGTTAAAGTGACAGTTCTATCGAATTTCACAAAAAGCTGTTTATCTCTGAATATTCTTTCTGACGCTAAAACCATGCTGTATTCAACTGCTAATGCTTACATAACTACTAACTCTACAAACTAACTCTTTTAGACAGAGAAAGTACACATTCTATTAGTACTTTTGAGATATTGTATGTTCACAAACTCCAAGCAGAAAATAATTCTCGGCTCCTGTAAAATGAGCCACAATCCTCAAAAAACGGCTTGGCAGAAGCTACCTACAGCAAGAAAAAAACGGCTGGCAGTCAATGTGTTAATATAAGTCCAGGGTGCAATAATGATAATTGGCACGGAATGTATACTTACTCTACGTATTTTGCTTACTTAGACATTCTACTTATTTTTGCTTCTATCGCATTTACTACTGTTTATTTTATGCTATGTGTGTTCTGTGAGCGAGCTACTGTAACTTGTCCCAATATCCCCCCGGGGATCATTAAAGTCTTTCTGATTCTGATTCTGATTCTGATGTGTCTGTTTCCCTGCAGCGACATCTGAACAACTCACCAAACTGGTCAGGTTCTGGGTACACAGTAAAATTTGCAGTGTTAAATCAACACTTAAAGAGTTATTTTTAACACTGGCTCGGATAACATATGGTCCCACACCACAGGGTGTTAAAGTTACTCTTGACATAGTGTTGATATTTCAGAGTTAATTCAACTCTAGAAAGAGTCCAAATTTAACACTGCATCACCCTGCACAACACTGAACAGTGTTAATAAAATATTACACTATGAGGTAATTAACACCCATAGTGTTACTTTTAGTTCACTCCGAGAGTTAATCTTAATTTAACTCTCCATCAATGTTAGAAGTGGTTAACACTAACACTGAGTGTTAATTTAAAGCTTACTCTCACCAGTGTGAATACAAATTAACTCTTATTGTATTTACTCCTTGTGGGAGTTATTCCAAGTGTTGATTTTTAATTAACTCCTGTCAGTGTATATCTAAATCTACTACTATACTTTAAAATGTGCATGTAATGTGAAAAAACAAACAAACACAATTCATTATGTCAATGTCTTCATTTATTGAAAAGCAAAAGTAGAAGATACCAACTTATCATCTGTCTGAATCAAATAACAAAGGCATATTGCGCAATAAGCACCAAGACTGTATGGCATTCATTTCCAAATCATTACTTCCATCCAACAACTTTACTCTTGGTGGACGGTTTGGCTGCTGGTTGTAAACAGTCAAAAGCATGTATTCTACCAGCCAGTTGTTCAGCATTTAGGAAGTTGCCCTGAATGTACTGCAGAAAAAGTTTCAGCTCAAATGGAGGGACCCCCTCTAAAACAGCATGCATTATGTCTACAGAAAAACTGTTGGCTGTGTGGAATTACTAAAGTGAATTTAACAGACAAGTGTGTTTCACACAATATACATAGTGTAGGATCTGTTTGCATAGTTTGACAGTGCTGTGTGTGCATATCGATAGTTCTTAGTACAACTTCCGGATCATCTTCAAACAATGCTTCTCAAGGAGACAGCAACATCGAGCCCCAAATGACTCCACAAAGCCAAACAGACCATGCAAACCTATATTTTCCACAGTGACCTGAATAATAGTAGCACAAATCATGTGTTTAAACATGGGAATTTGAAGTCCCGCTCTTGAGCGAGTACTTTCAAATCATTAACAAGTGGCCTTAAGTATCAAATTAAACCATAACACTCTATGTCCTGTGCATGGAATAGAGCACACAAATGAATATTCGTCTTTGACAACAGTCCAGATGTTATGGCTGTCTCATCTACATTAGCAGTCACCACCTCTCCTAGATCATCTAGGTCTACACTGCTTAAATTAACATCAGTGTCAATCTGTTGGTCAACAGTCTGTATGTTTGGTGTTTAAATGTTTCCTAAAACCAGAAAAAGTACCAAACAGTCACACGGCCGCATCCAGTCTGAACACATTGAAGGCAAATATTTCTTCCATCCAAATAACCATGAACTAACCGGAAATGCCTAACAAGCGCATTTGAACTAGTTAACTCAGCATGACAAACAGAACACTTCATTCCTAAGCAGCCTTGCCCGGACTTCAGCAACACGGGAACTCTGCTTGACTTCGCAAACATCAACATTGTACACTGTGGTCTGGATGAATGTGAACATGTTGTGGAGCATGGTGTTGTCTGTTGTGCCAAAGACAAAATGTGCCTCAAACAGTTCATCCACAGCAGCAAGGGAAGAGGTTGACCTGTAAGGTGTGTCATTCTTGTCAAGGATGATGAAGAACTGGCGGATTGCATTCTTCTGAGGTCCAACAGCCAGGAGATAGGGTTGAGCACTAGTGATGGCATCAAGATGCTCTTGGATGTTTGTTCCGGTCTGAGAAGACAAACAACACAAACAGACGATTAGAATTACATGGTTGTAATATCAGTGTTATGCCGTGGAGTGCCGTCTCTAACCAGGGACAGCGCGCCCCTTAACCAGCAGACCTTGCTGTCACTGCTCCTTGGCCAGGGCTGTGGACTGGCCTGACTGGCTCCCAGGTTGAAAGCTGTAACAGAAGCTCACGCTTCAGCCTGGGAGGCAGCAGAGCGTAGCCAGCTTTCTGGGTCCCACCACGACGGGGACGGACTGTCTACAGTGCAGCTGCGGTCAGAGAGAGAGACATGTATGGCGATTTGTCTGGGATGCATGTTGTGGTGAGCCGATTGCATATTCCTTTGCATCTTCATTAAGTTTGCATGTTATTAGCGCAGAGCCCAGACATTAAATGGAAAAAAACAAAATGCTGATTTATTTTGAACCTGATCTCACACATACCTGAAAACTGTAAACAGTTTAGCAGCCATTCATTTTCTTGGACAGTTATTGAGTTGATTTGAGTTAAAGTTGCTGCTTGTGTTGTCATTTGTGCACGAATGAAATCACTGGCATCAACTTTGACCTCAAATCAACTAAATAACTGTAAAAGTAAATGAAAGCCTGCAAAATGGTTTACGTTTTTCAGATGTGTGAGACCATGTGCAAAATAAATCAGCATTGTCTTTCGTTTAAGTTCTCCTTTCCTATAAGAACCATCCTAACATAATGTCCACGTGATCTCACATCTTGTTTCGCTCTAGGTATAGTCACATATAGGATACACAGAGATTTCCTAAAATTCCAATGCAACTCAGGGTCTCTGCTGGCCAAACAGTATGGTTTCTGGAAGCAATGAGCATTAACAATAGTAAGGGTAAACACAGCCATAAGTGTAGTTAAGGCTGAAATGGACTCAATAACAATTAACCAACAAGAGTGTGCACCAGGGGAGTTTCTCAGTGGAAAATACATTTTCGCCGTTCGACTTGATTTGGTAACGCTGATTGGCTGAAGGAGTTGTCTGTCAAGGCAAGTACTCCCTCCCACTGAAATCACTGAGTGGCTGGAAGTCCAGACTGATACGTAAGCGAAACAGAATTTGAGGTCACGTGATCAGGATGTTTTTTTTTTTACCAGGCTATCATAAATTACAGTACAGTACAAACCTTCTTGAAGAGCACAAGATGTTTCTCTGCTTGGGATGCCGACACCTTTCCTGGTCTCTTCTGACCCTGGGCAGTGGGTGGAATCATCAGGTGTAACAGCAGTAAAACTGATGAGGTCACTGTCCCAACCTGTAACAACACAAGTTTGAAACACTTGAATTAATTTCTGTGGCCCTTCAACAAAATTCAGTGCATGTGCAATGTCAGCAGCATTTTTACAAAATACAGAAGATGTAGCAGTTCTATATCATCACAAGAAGGTCTTCCACTATTTTTTTATACAATATCTCAATCCAGCTTTAACACATTCACTGCCAACAGTTTTTTTTTTTACTGTAGGTAGCTTCTGCCAAGAAGTTTTTTGAGGATTCTGGCTCATCTTTCAAGAGCCGAGGATTATTTTCTGCTAGGAGTTTGTGAACACAAAATATCTCAAAAGAACTAATAGAATGTGTGCTTTCTCTGTCTAAAAGAGTTAGTTTGTAGAGTTAGTAGTTATGTAGGCATTAGCGGTTGAATACAGCATGGTTTCAGCGTCTGAAAAGGAAAGCTCAGATAATTGCATTTTTGTGAAATTCGATAGAACAGGCAGAACAGTCACTTTAACCATTTATTTTTTTTATCCGCCATCCGAAAAAAAAATCATCGCACACAGAAAACCTTGCACACTGGTCCGATGCCTTTTATTATTATGTTCGTTGTTCTATTAGCAATACGAAAAAATAGTCCTCTCCTGTATCCACGTTACAATGTGACTGACAGATAGCAGCAGCAGCTGATCTGCAGCAGGCAGCAGTGACGTGGACTGCAGCTGGTCAGGGAAGAGGGGCCAGTGAGGTGAAGCGAGCCGCTCAGACTGGAGTGGACTCCAGCTGAGCGGGACTCTGCAACGTACCCTGCCCCTCCGTGTGTGACAAACTAAAATTTCCACAATGAGGAGGACATGCTGGCGTGTGTTTCCTTTTGGCTGCTTGGGGTGCGCACACGTCACGTGAATGCGTGCATCGTGCAGCTGCAGGTAATTAACCAAACAAAAAAAGGGGAAAGCCGAACGGCGCACAGTATGTGGACTGACCGGCGCCGGTCACCGGTCGAGGCCGATTAGCTGAAAATCGGCCATTTCCGGTCACGTGCTGATTGATCGGTGCATCCCTATTTTCAGTTACTTGGATTAGACCAACTTTTTAGAAGAAACTCAGTAAATTATCTCGTCACCGTTTCGTTCCATACATGTTTCTACTATTATTACAGTGTTACCTCCAAATGCTGTTTGTCTGTCTTTAGTCCTGCATCTCTGAATCGTTTTAATCCTCCAAGCAAGGTACCCAGCGCCACTCTCGCCATCATAGAAATGCTCCTTGGAGGGTGAAAGGACAACACAGACACTTCATTAAAGAGACAGCTCACCCTTAAATCCAAAATACATATTTTTCATGAAATCTGTAGTGCTATTTATGCATTGTTTTGTGTTAGATGTATGAGTTTGGGAGATATTGGCCGTAGAGATGTCTGCCTTCTCTCCAATACAAGAACTGGATGGTACTCGGCTTGTGGTGTTCAAAGCACCAAAAAATAAACAAAACCTCTTGTGTGTCTTTCCAGAAATCATGACCCCAAGATAATCCACAGTCCTCATTGTGAGCAGTTTCATGAGTATCCGGGTCATGATTTCTGGAAAGAGATATTGCTGCTAAAACAATGGTGCAATTTTTACTGGGGTCCGTCCGTACAAAACAAGCATGTTTGTCAACTTACTTGCTTGGCTTCTGTATCCAGCCTCTGGCGTTTTCTGGAAGGGCTCTCTGAAAGGTTGACTATCCGGGAGTCCAACGAATCAAGGGGTGATCGCTGGGACGCTCAGGAGAGGCTACCCTGGAGACAGATTATACCGTGGAGACAGCTAACCATGATTGGAGAAAAAAACATTATGTACAGTTCCTTCATAAACCCACCCCTTATCTAATGAACAGAAGCTTCACATGACAAATAACTGCAAAAGAAACAAACCTGTTTCATATTTGATGTTTAGCACCCCAGTTGATATTCATCATCCAACTCAGTCCCCGAAGTGTGGAAAACTTTGACACCCTCTGTTACAGCTGGGACACCAAACTTTGCAAATGCTGAAAACAGGCACAAAAGCTTGTGTAAACAGAAAGGTCATTGATATATCTAATGAGTCCACATTAGTCTACTAACTAATATTCAATGAAACTGGAATTACCATAAAAGGCTCAAACAAACACTATAAGAGAAATAAAATTACTGCATTTTAAGTAATGCATGCAGCCAAAAACCTCATCGCCAAGTTTCACTTTAAGCAACATGCTCCCTGCAGAGAGGAATGTGATCAGCACAACATTCCTCATGTTAAAAACTGCATTAATTTGCAATATAACAAGCTCATACATTTCAACAGAACAGCCCTGGTCAACTTTTAGGTGACTTATGTTCATTTTATTAGAGAATAAGGTTGTTTAAAGCCACCAAACAGCTGACAAAGTATCAGCTATTTTGCAGAAATGACCAGTAAGGTTGAATTCTACTTCATGTTTAACCATGCAATCTTGCTGAAGGTGCCACATCATGTTTCTCTACCTGCGTTGACAATGCTTGTGATTCCATCAGACTTTTCACAGCACGATTCAGAAGCTAAAATAGTGTAACGTCCTCTTGGGAGCTGCGTGTTTACGTCTCAAAGCATCGTGGATGACTGAACACCACTCGTTCTGGCTCTGATTGTGACCAGCCTGCTAACGTTAGCGTTGATCAGTGTCAAGCTACATGGAGTTAACTACAGACACAGTCAGATTTGCCCCGAGCAATTTTCAAAGTAAGGCACCAATTTAAGTGGACTCCCCGACGAATCTGATAGTTTATCACATCAGTAACGTTACATCAGCGTCATGACGGTGAATATAAAGCAGCAATATCACACAGCCTGTCGCAGCCTTGCTGGCCTGAATGTATAGATTACCCCAGCAGTGCATACGAGACTCCAGTCCTCCGTTGAGGCAAACAACAAGCGCCCAGCAGCCGCGGAACGCCAACAGGTGCTTCTTATTCACCTAATCACAGACTCTTCTCCGGCTGGATCAGCCCACCCGCTACGTCAGTGACCACACTAGTGGTGTATCCCTACGTCACCCCACTAGGCTACAATATAGACACGAAAATAATTATAGGCAGGCTGCCTTGGATGCAAAATCATTTTAATCCTTGAAATAATGTGATTGCTGACTCATAACGTTGAGGAAACATGTAGAATACGACTCAGCAATTTTCAAAGTAAAAGACTACTGCTGCTAGCGCTAGTCAGCCAGGTAGCCTAATGCTAGGCCGGGGTGGACAAAAAAGGTCCATTTTGCACCCTATAACATTACTGGACTCAGTGGACGTTACATAAATAATACAATAACTCAGCCAACAACATTTACATTAGGTTACCTCTTGCTGATATTGTCCAGTTTGATGTTAGTGTTAAGGTTAGCTGACGCTAATTAGCTAACACTAGCGTTAGCTTGCTGCCCGCGCACATTTAAGCTGCACAACTCATACTAGTTAGTTAGCCCGTTGAAATTCGGAATTTTAAGATACAAAACCAACTGAAGTATGGTGAGCAACAACATTAAGTTATTCTAACATGCTGCTTCTGTTTAAATGCCAAATAATGTGTTTAGGGAATGAACTTACCGAGGTCTTCTGTGCTTTTGCGTGGAAGAAAATGGCGGTCCTGCAATGTGGAGGGTAGCAGAAGGTGGGCAGGGCTTCCCAGTGTAATTAAAAGCTAACTCTGGAAATGTACTCCAACACTACGGGGTATTTTACTCCACTGTTGTTAAAATAACTCCCAAAGTGTCTAACAATTTTGACACAGCACTTTTAACACTAGGGATTTTGCTGTGTAGGGTGGTGTGTCCTGCCTGAAGCCCTCAACATCAAAATTTGCTCCTGGGTCAAGATGCCGACTTCAGCCACCTGCACCGAACTCCTGAAAGTCCCTGGCCACTACACATCCTTCAAGGATTTTTCTGATGATTTTACAGCTGCTGTGAACACCTGTGACACAGGGTTCGGAATCTTATAGCTGTATGCCTGTTGCCTCTTTTTGGTGTTTATTTTATTTTTTAACAAAAGAATGTGCACACTTGAACAGTATACGCAAGAGTTTATTTTATTTTATTATAACTTGTTTTTCAAAATGGATTGTTGGGGGGGGGTTCATTTTGTCTCTTAACTGCTATGAATCGATTCAGCAATGTTATAACAATCTAGTCAAGACATCCACTGTGCGCAAATACAAGCGCACCCCATAATCATTCTCTGTGTTGTCAGGATGAGGAAGCTGGTCTAGCTCTGCCTGAGTAAGTTGGCGTGACAGTTGAATCTCAGGCACTTGAATAACAGAAGCATGTCCCGGGTCACTGGGTCCAATCCAGTCGATGCCGTAGTTCTCATCCACCTGAATATCAGGTTAAACAGAAAGAATAGGGTTATTGGTTTTGAGAGTTATCTATATGACAGGGGAGGAGGTGAGGAGAGGGGAGGAGAAAGATCTGATGGTGTATCTCGATTCATTCATGTCACGGTTATATGACAGGTTCATGACAGTGTCATGTTAGTCTTATGTACACCCCTTCAAATAGTGTCATTCAGTTTCATGAATGACTATCAATTACCTGGGAATGTTATCCTTTTGTGGCCCAGACCAGCTACCAATAACTACTCCTTCTCGTAGATCGAAGGGACACTGTTGTCCTTCCTACCGCCCAGGCAGCAGAAGTGTGTGTAGGGCAGCAGTTTGGTTTTCTTTGCTGGGACAGCAGGGCTCCTGAATGTGGCTGTAAGGCTGAAACAGCCTGGACACCTCACCTACATCAATATTGAATCAAATAAACATTATGATGATTAAAATACAATCTCTGTTGTGTCATTTCGGCAAGAATTACTTGTTTTTTATTCAGCAGCATTAGAGCACATTAATAAAGTGCACAGTCGGTAACCAAGCTAAATCTGTATTTTGGGTTTCTCATAGCCTAGCTAGCTAATGTTGTTAGCTAGCTAGCACTATCCTTTCATTCCAACAGCTAGCGTTTACTGTGGATTCACAAAGGGACCGTCACGAGGAACGAGAGCAGCCGGCCGGCTGCCATTCATTCTTAATGCATGCTGGCGTCTTGGCAGCAGTGAGCAGCGCGTGGCTAGCTAGCGATCTGAGCTAGCTAACTAGATATTTTCCAGTGGTTTTGACGTTAACGTTACCTTGCACAGCACCACGAACTCTTGATTCCATGGAAGTTGATCTATGTGAGGGTAACGTTACAGACATTGGGGGCACAGGATGAGCTGCTGGAGGAGGGGTACTGGGGGGAGGAATTCGATCCATGGCATTAGCTGCCTCCCGCAGCAGATCGGCCCACGTCTTCGTCGACATTTTGCCAGCAAGGTAGCCATGGTAGCCAATTTAAGCTTAATTTATACTCTTTAGAAAATGTCTCTCGATACATGGTCGCAGAAAGAAGTGTCTGGGTGGTGCACTCGAGCCAGCTGAGTGGAGCGGGAATGGAGTGATTACCTCACAACTAAAAAAAACGGGAAACATTCCTGACCAGGCCCGGCGCCAGTTCAATTTTCGGCCCCCTCACTTAATCTGCTGCTGTGAAATAAATGTCTTATTTGATTTTTAATAGTAGTCTTTCTTGTATTGTTATTGCGCTTTTCAGAGGTTATTATGGTTAAAAAGTCCAGAAATAGGCATAGCGGGTATATAACCTATGTTTTACGATATAAAAATATCATATTAAAAAAAAAAAAAAAAAATGAAAAAAAAAAATCAGCCCCCTCGCCAGTTATAACAGCCCCCTCAGTCATTTCATCCTGGCGCCGGCCCTGTTCCTGACTGACATTGAAAAGGCAATACACATATTGGAAATACAATACATATATTGAAAATACAATACACATATTGGAAATACAATACATATATTGAAAATACAATACACATATTGGAAATACAATACATATATTGAAAATACAATACACATATTGGAAATACAATACATATATTGAAAATACAATACACATATTGGAAATACAATACATATATTGAAAATACAATACATGTGTAACAATAAATACAATACCGAAATGCTTAAATACAATACACATATTGAAAATACAATACACATCTCGAAAATACAACAACTGTATTGTATTTTCGATATGTGTATTGTATTTCGATACATGTATGTATTTGATTATGGCACGAATCACCCATGCCAAAATTCAATACAATACACACATTGAAATACAATACACATATTGAAAAGGCAATACACATATCAAAATACAATACACATATCGAAAATACAATACAGTTGTTGGATTTTCGAGATGTGTATTGTATTTTCAATATGTGTATTGTATTTAAGCATTTTGGTATTGTATTTATTGTTACACATGTATTGTATTCTTCAGATGTGTATTGTATTTTCAATATATGTATTGTATTTCCAATATGTGTATTGTATTTCAATGTGTGTATTGTATTTAGTTGTGTGTATTGTATTTGATTTAGGCACAATCCACCCTCCATATTAATCATGGGTGTATGTGCAATGGTATAATGTTGTGGTGTAATGGTGTATGTTGTATTGTTAAACTGTATGTATGTACTGTATGCAGCTGGCCCTTACTCTGAAACACATTTCTCCCTACGGAGACAAAATAAAGTAACCTTGACGTTGACCTTGCATGCCAAAGAGCAGAGATTATGTCATAGGCACTGAATACCTTATGCTAATGAAGTCATAGATGATGTCATAGGCACTGATAACACCTTATGCTAATGAAGTCGTAGGCCCAATTGCAATCCGCCCCCTTACTGACTCACATAGAGCAGAGAGGAATTCAAACCAACCAATGGGATATCTGATATCTGAATGTGAAATGTTATTTACGCTTATCCGTCTTACCTGTTGGTGTCGCTGTCTATGTTGCACTGTTCTGCTGGCTCTTTGGGGCCGATGACGAGGTACTGTGAGCCCTGCTGCAGAGAGAGAGAGAGAGAGAGAGAGAGAGAGAGAGAGAGAGAGAGAGAGAGGGAGAGAGGGAGAGAGAGAGAGAGGGAGAGAGAGAGAGAGAGAGAGAGAGAGAGAGGGAGAGAGAGAGGGAGAGAGAGAGGAAGAGAGAGAGACAGAGAGACAGAGGGAGAGGGAGAGGGAGAGGGAGAGAGAGAGAGAGACAGAGGGAGAGGGAGAGGGAGAGAGAGAGAGAGAGAATGTGGTGGAGGAAGAAGATGAGGGGGAAACACATGTAATGTTAATTAAAATTATTTTGAATGTGTTGCGTAACTTTATTTATAATGTTAGCTATTAGCCTGTTCTCTTGTCATTCAAATGGTGATGGTTTTTAGGTCTTGAATCTAATTCAGTGAAATTGTCATATTGCTAATAAACTTGATGATTTACTGACTGCTTTGAGCTCGTTGAGCATCAATGATGGCCGTGGCATCAGGACGAACGTAGGTGGTGTACGCCGAAGAAGACCAGCGGCCCATCTGCTGCAGGGAAGCCGTTGACATGCCTTGTAATGCTGCAGAAGTTGCCGCTCCTATTCTAAATGAATGCCCTGAGTAACATTTTGGGTCAATGTTGCATCCACTAAGCACCCGTTTTAGGTGAAGCCTAAACCAGAAACTAGACATGGGATTGTTTTCTGGGGTCAAAAACAGGGGGGCAAGAGGGTCAGAAAATAGCCTCAATTTCAGAAATCTAGACATAGATTTGAAAGGGCAAAATTGGGAACCTGTGCTAGCAATAATAATAACACATGAACCACCTGTTTTTGAATGTTTGAGAGTGAGCCTAAAATTACCTGGGTAAAAAATGATATCTGAAACGGTCACATCTTTGCTAGGGTCGAACCTATTTGAATTAGTAGTGAATTCACCAATCCTTAATAAACCATAAAAGGCTAGGAGAAAGGAACAGTCCAACATGGAATCAACATGAGGAGAAATATATCCTTTTCTCAAAAATGACAACAGTTTGTGCAAAATGGAGAGAGTAATTGGTAGCCTATTGTCGATTTTTGAGGGGAAAACCTTTGCAATACCTTTGAAAATTAATTTTATGGAAGGATTGGTAAACAAACTGGGAAATGATGGATCGAAGCATCTTGCATAGAACTGAATGCCTGCGACCAAACCCTTGATATACTGGGGTTTGAAGTGCCGTACCTCAGCACAATGAGAAATAAAAGCACAGACTGCAATGATAGAAACTGGCTTTAACTGCAGATTTAAAGAACAGCAAAACAAAGCAAAGGTCTTCCATGCAAAGTCATAAGTTCTCAGAGTGGAGGTCGCTAACCCTTTTCTCATAAAGAACCTGGCTGACTCTAAATAAGCTCCCAGGGAATGAGGCATCAGTACAGCACTAGAGCCGCTAGAGGGGGTACTGCAACTGGCCATGGGCTGGCATCTGGGCACAGCGTCCTGAAAACCTGGAAATTAAATCGAGATAGTGAGTCAGCAATGGTGTTAACGTGACCAGGTACATGACGAGCTGTCAGAATAAAGTTATTTTTTATCGAAAGCCATGTAATATGGCGCATGAATGGCATGATTGCAGGACATGAAGACCGGCCTTTATTAATGATGGCCACAACTGCTTCGTTGTCGCACTGAAGCGCTATGCGTTTACAACGCCAGAACTTTCCCCATACGTGGCAGGCTACTGCTACAGGATAAATCTCAAACAGAGCAGAGGAAGGAGCGATGTGAGGAAAATCAACCGGCCAGCTACATGAAAACCAGTCATTCTGGTAATAACCTCCGAAACCCGCAGAGGGCGCTGCATCCGTGAAAAATTTAATAGAATCGGAGGATTGAATTAAATCGTCATAGAAAAACGTGACACCGTTCCAGTGCGCCAGTAGGTACGACCAGAAGCGAATGTCTGACCGACAGCCTTCGTCCAGCACGATGACGTCGTGCAATTCATTTACTGAGGAAGCCAAAGTTAGCAGTCTAGAAATGAACGAGCGGCCCTGGGGAATAACACGGATGGCAAAATTGAAATGGCCGAGGAGTGAAAGCATTTGTTGCTTAGTTACGGATGGGGAAGATACAAAATACTTTGAAATGTCTCGAATCCTCTCGAGTTTCTCCTCTGGGAGAGAAGCCTTCATCTCGACAGAGTCTAGAATGATGCCTAGAAACTCAAGCCGAGTGGCTGGGCAGACAGTTTTCTCCTCAGACAGAGGAACACCCACATGCTTGAACATGTGTTTTAATTTCCCTAGGGAGGAGCCGGAATTGTCATGAGGGGGATCAATCAACAGGAAATCATCGAGCAGATGCAGCAGCGAGGGGACCCGTACTCTGTTAAGGAGGATCCAGCAGAGCGCCTCGGACATCTGATTAAATATGAATGGACTACTCCTGCACCCAAATGTGAGGTGCGTGGCGAAATATAGATTGGCTTCCCATTTAATGCCAAAATAGTGCCACTGAGAAGGGTGAATGGGCATGATTTTGAAGGCGTCGGTTATATCGGCTTTGGACAGCCATGCGCCCTGACCAGCTAATTTAATTAGCCTGATTGCATTATCCACGGTGGAATAATGCAGGGAAAATGGCTCTCGGGGAATCAAGCTGTTGACGCTGGGAGAGGGCCCTGAGTGAGGAGCGGAGAGGTCGTAAATCAGCCTTTTCTTACTAGAATATTTACGAGTGGCAATGCCAATAGGACTAGAACGAAAAATGGGATTAAATAGCCTTTGTCGAGCTCCTTTTGAAGAAGCTGAGACACCATCTCCGACTCATTTAATGCTGATTGAAGATTTTTACGCACAAGTGAGAAGACCAGGGGAGAGACCAGACAACAGGTGATTTACAAATACAGAGTCAGGATGAGTCGATAGTTCATATGCCAGGGCGGGGATGTTTATTGGAGTGGAGGGGTGAGATTTCAGAATCTCCTTGAACCACGACCCCGCTTCTGCTGAGGCTGAGGCAGAGGGCGGAACTTGCGGGGACACGCTGACTTGGGGTGCACATCTTTGCAATAGCTGCAAATATGGAGGAAAAAACAATTGGCGAAAGAACATACATTTTCGTTAAAGTTATTACATATGGGTTGATTATTATACAACAGCACCTCGCGCCCACGGGAATCGACATTGGTTTTTTCTGCTTCGGGAGGTTTAAACGCTGGCTCAGGTGCACCAGAGAATGGCTCGGGTTTGTGGCGAAAAGGAACTGTGGGGCAGAGAGCGGCCGAGTGGCCCATGTTTCCGCACGTGAAGCAGGATATTGCTTGGGCGCCTCCCACCAGCATAACCAGCAGATCAGCTTCCAGGATAGACCAATCCACACGAATGTTCGAAATGTTAATGTACCTAGCTGCTTTGCTAGCAAAGGCCTTGTGGTGTTGGTAAAACATATTCTTTCCATACCGTAGATTTAAATCCCCAATCAAAACCAGATAAGTGTCCAGCTCCTGCCTGCGTTCTGGATGAACTGAACAAATAATGTCGCGGTAAATACTAAATGCCACCAAAAATTCCCCAATGGATAAATCCCTCGTGAGCCTTGGGTCTGATGATTTGAAGATCGTAGTGATAGTGTCGCCTGCCAACACGCTACTTTCGCACTCGGGAGAAGGTAGAATCAAACTAATCAAGTTTACATCCTTACCTTGCAGGATTTTATCCCGTACGCGGGGAGATACGTTTGCACTGGTAGAAATGTAAGGCCTACCTAGCATGGATGGCACCGCAGCCGCGGAAGCCAGAGAGTGCGACACAGACACCACAGGGACCGGAATAATTGGTGGAAACACGGGGGGAACAACAGGCATTTGCAGTGGCAAAAAAGGAGCTGCAGATTGCATGGAAGACGACTCCTTGTTTTTTTCCAATAACTGGAGACGAGCATCTACGGTTTGTAGTGTGTTTGTCATAGCCCGCAGAGCTGCCATGGCGGGCTCATTGTCGGATTGAGCGGAAGAAGCCGCTGGTTTACGTTTTGCTTTCTGAATGTGCTTTGCTTTTGATTTGCGTTTGCCCGATACAGCTGGCTGAATGAGCTGCTGGGGAGACAAAATGGGAGAGCCGGGAGGCTCGGAACCGAGTTCGTCGGAAGACTCAAACAGCTGAGCGGCTAACTCCTGTAGCTGGCTAAGCCCCAGGCCTGGAGCTGCTGCTATCCCGTGTATACGGAGGATATCCACAATTTCCTCAGCCGACGAACATTGCTGAGCCGCAATCCTCAGGCTGTGGCGAGATCCCAAGCCCTCAACGTCAATGTTAGCATCGGGGTCAAACATTTCCTCTGAACTCATGGTGAGTAAATCCAGTGAAAAAATTGCACAAACACAGAAAAAATATCTGAATTGATCGAACGCCATACAACCTGATTTTTGTCGAAGTAGAGGCACTGAATGATCAAAATGTTCTGTAGAGAACCACCAAACACCAGTAATTTGTAGCAAATGTCGCTAGCATGTGTGTCAGCCAGCAGGATGAGAGAGACTGAATGAGACACAGAAAAGCATATTTATGCTCACATCAACCATGTGATAGGCTGCCTAAAGGGGAGTGCCACAACGTGATAGGCTAAAAGTGCAGGTGAGCAAAGGTGAATGAGGTGATGTGTTGCTATGCCATTGGCTTATGGGAAACTAGGAGGCAACCACTGATTATTCAATTATCACCAGGAAGCTGACAGGTTACCAGGTGAGCAAGCAGGAGAAGTGCAGTGACTGTGGAACCGGTGAGGATCAAGATCGTCCTGTCTGAACCTTCGTTAAAAACTCCACTAGTTCCACCTGCGTAGTTCCTACTTGGTGCTTGTCTACAAACTGTATGATCCTGCTGTCATCATTAAATGAACAGAAGAAAACACACAAAGTGAACTTGTTTAATGAACCAATCCTGTACTTAAGAGACTTTGGACATGCCTGATTTTAGATACATGATGAGGCAAGGAACTCTGGGACTGCTGCAGACAGGACTGTAGTACCACTGTTGTTGCAATTCCTCCTGCTCACCTGTAGAGGTCGTTCATCCTTTACTCAAAGTCTCAATGAGAATCTTGAGAGCATCTTGCTTGCTTGTAAATACATAATTTCCTGTTGAAATGATGTTGGGGTGGGACATGAAGCAGGGAGGGATTATTCAAACCAACCAATGAGATATCTGATTTGTGAATTTTCTGATCCCTGTCACTTACATTATCCTTCTTACCTGTTAGTGTCGCTGTCTATGTTTCACTGCGGCCAATGACGAGGTACCGGGAGCCCTGCTGCAGGTTGAGGCTGTCTCTGAGAGAGAGAGAGAGAGAGAGAGAGAGAGAGAGAGAGAGAGAGAGAAGAGAGAGAGAGAGAGAGAGAGAGAGAGAGAGAGAGAGAGAGAGAGAGAGAGAGAGAGAGAAAGAATGTGGTGGAGGAAGAAAATGAGGGGGAAACAAATGTAATGTCAATAAATGTTATTTTGAATGTTTTGTTACATAACATTTGATTTATGTTTGTAGCTATTCGCCTGTTCTCTTTTCATTCTAATGGTGAGTTGTTTAGGCTTTGACTCCAATTCAGTGAAATTGCGAAATTATTTAATAAAGAATATAACACATGAACATGTTTCCTTTGAGCAAGCTATTATTCAACTGTCCTGCAATGAAATCAACATGGCTGTCCTGCAGTTTGGTCATTTTGATTTGATCACCCTACACCCAAACCACAACAATTATATTTATCTTTTTCTATCATCATCGTTTTCTCAGAAGATGTGTTATCATGGCAGATGCACATGGTGTTTCTTCTGTGGATGATACAGATAACGCTCTCTCTCTCTTTTCTATAGATAGACTGATATTAACACATTGAGTGCCACAGGGCTTCAGTAAAATTGTCTGGAGCCTGTGCCAGGTTCACTTCCATTCAGTTGAAAACAGCTATATAATTTTTTCTATTAGGGGTATATTGACAGGACTGGACTCAAATGAAACATTGGACACTCCTGCTTCTCTCAAAGAAGAAATTTTGTTTCTAGACAGTTCCATTATGAAATGACAGCCTCTGCAGGAAGAGCACTTTCAAGGGTTTTCTGCTGTTTTTTTTTACTTTCCGAGATAAACACACTTTTATGTAAACAAAGGTCACAGAATGAATTCTGCTTCAAGTGTGATAAAATGCTATACCTAAATGAAAGGTTGGAATGTCTACTTTACCTTGGGGGAAAAAGTATGTAAAAAGAATGTTTCATTGATTTTTTACAAATATTTGAACACCGCTTAGTCCAACTTCAAGACGCTGCTTTTTATGGCATCAAGGTGTATGTTGCAGGCCATCTCTCCATAAAGAAACATGATATCAACTTTTTTTTTTGTGATGATGAAAGTACACTTCCTAAGCTTTCATTTGGTGTGTAACAATCAAATATTCCACGACAACATTTCATGCAGTGTATTCTTTTCTTCAAAAAAACCTTCAAAGTAGTTTCAAAATAAAACACATTTTTATGCATAGTATTTTCATAATAGCCCACAGAATGAATTCTGCTTGATAAAATGCTATTCCTAAATGAAAGGTTGGAATGTCTACTTTACCTTGGGGGAAAAAGTATGTAAAAAGAATGTTTCATTTATTTTTTACAAATATTTGAACACCGCTTAGTCCAACTTCAAGACGCTGCTTTTTATGGCATCAAGGTGTATGTTGCAGGCCATCTCTCCATAAAGAAACATGATATCAACTTTTTTTTTTTTGATGATGAAAGTACACTTCATAAGCTTTCATTTGGTGTGTAACAATCAAATATTCCACCACAACATTTCATGCAGTGTATTCTTTTCTTCAAAAAAACCTTCAAAGTAGTTTCCAACTAAAACACATTTTTATGCATAGTATTTTCATAATAGCCCACAGAATAAATTCTGCTTAGAGTTGAACAAAATGCAATACCTCAAACGAAAGGTTGGAAACTCAACTCAAGTCAATAACAACAAGTATGTGAAAAGAATCTTCCATTTATTTTCTACAAATATTTGATTCCAGCTTTTTTTTTTTTTTTTTTTTCAAAAGAACCAACACATTTTATGAAAAAAAGGCATACACATGACTGATGCTATTACTGTGTTACAACTGCTACTATTCTTGTTACAGTAATGACACTGCTATTGGACGGCTTGACAACAGTCAGACAGCAGGCAGTTTGTGTTTGGAGGTAACGTTACTGTAGTCTTGAAGGACTGAATCCCGCTACAGCTTTCTCTCCAGTGTCTCTACTTTTCAACTGTCAAAGCAAATAAACATACTAAAGCTTGATGGACTGCCCACACACTCGTTGACACTAACTAAACTAAACTAAACACTGCATCACTGGCTGAAGCGGGGGTGGGGGGGTGGGGGGTCGGGGAAAGTATCACTGTGAGTGATACTCAAAGTAGCACGGGTAGAGGCAGAGAGGTACGTGGTCACAGCCAGGGCAAACGTACTTGGTCTCTTTTCTGAGTCCCTGGGCTGCGCAGTGCGCACATTTTCGATAGATTGTTTTTGTTTTGGTGGCTGGGTCTGCCACTGGCAGTGGCACGTGCCCCGCGAAGTCCACATCCAGCCTCGCTGAAGCGGACCTTTTGCGTGGGTGGGCTGGTGCTCTTCCTGGAAGAGGAGGTTGGGGAGGGGCTGGAGGAGGAGGGGGATCTGCGGTCCAGGACTTGAGCACAGACAGGATGAAGTCTTTTAGGGTTCTGCAGCTGGTCGTTGGGTTGCGTGCCTTGTACACAATGAAAGCATTGCTCATTGCGATCTGCATCAGGTACATGACGAACTTAGAGCTCCATTTTGCAGTCTTCCTGATGAAGGGGTAATAGGAGATCTTCTGGTCCAGGCGATCCACACCACTCATGTACTGGTTGTACTCCACCACGCATGCTGGCTTCCTCTGGGGGACTCTCTCACTGTTTCCTTTTTGTCTCACCGCCACAGTTGTCATCTCATCCTGGTGCAACGTCGAAATCATCCGGACGATGCGTTTGTCTCGCCATGCCAGGACCATCACTGTGTCATTGTGACGAGCGCGGTGTTCACCTACTGCCAGGTCAGACGTGGTTACCTCGCGGATGGACGGCGGTTCTCCCCTGTTGACACGGAGTGTGCCAGCTGAGTGGATCTGGAGGCCGAGGAGAAGACGACACATTGACTCGCTGTTGTAGAAGTTGTCCATCCACAAGCGATATCCAAACCCCTCGAGGCCGGCAATCAGGAAGCGCACGGTGTCCTGCAGGGTACTGTGAGTTCCACAGTATGGCTTCATGGCGTAGCAGTAACCATTGGCTGAATCACACAGAATGTAACTCTTGATTCCGTACTTGGTGGGTTTGGCAGGATTGTATACACGGAAACGTAAACGTCCTCGAAAGTGCATCATCCCTTCATCCACCGAGATGTTTTGTGACGGCTGGTACAGCTCCTTGAATTTGGAGAGGAGCAGATCAAGGACAAGACGAACCTTGTGGAGCCGGTCGCTGCCATCGACCTCCCGATTGTCGCTGAAGTGGAGAAACCGCCAAATGAGCTGGAACCTGTTGCGTGGCATTGTGCTCCCGAAGTATGGTGTTTCAAGCGCCAGATCAACAGACCAATACTCGGCCCAACTCGGCTTCTTGACGATGCCAGTAAGGAAAAGCAATCCCAGAAACCGCTTCAGCTCCACCAGGGTCAGCGGTTGCCAGGCGTTTACCCTGGAGTATGGCAGACGCAGCTCCTCTATGACAGCAATACACTGTTCCGCGTACTTGTTGGTCTGATCAACAATCAGCAACATGAGCTCGTCACAGAGGAACAGTTCCACAAAGTCGACAGGCTTGTCGGACTGCAGTGATGCTGCCGCACTGGGACCTGGCACTGCGGTGAATGGCAGCGTTTTGGGGCTCCAGTCAGCCATATCCCGCCAGCTCGGAGGATCCAGGGAGGGACGAGACTTGCCCGCTGAAAACAATGAAATAAAAGGTTTTTCTTCAGACAATTGTGATATGTAAACAAGCTGTCTTTTTGACAAAATCCAATAATCTTCTCACCTCTTTTGCTTGAAGATGCCGGCAGATGCTGCTCTTCTTCCTCCTCCTCCTCCTCCTCCTCCTCCTCCTCCTCCTCCTCCTCCTCCTCCTCCGACTCTTCTGTATAGTAAAAGTGAGTTTATAAAAATATATTGACATTTCTTGAAGGAAAAAAAGTTTGTTTTCAATATCAGATGAATAATTGTAATTCTAAAATGGCCTTCATCTCACCATCACTGGAGCTCAAGCGCGCACGACGTGTGACGCTGGGGGGACGTGTGACGTCGTCGTCTTCTTCCTCCGAGCTGTGCTCCAACTCTGAAATTGAATATTTTACATGGTATTATTAGTATGCTAACTAATTGCAGGATGGTTATTCTTACCAAGCTTTGTGTTGACGAAAATAAATTGATGAATAATAAAAGGTGTGTGGGTGTGTTTATTTTATTTTTTACATTTCTACCTCCTATTTTTCTCCTGCTTCTTTTTATTATTAGACATTACATTACGGCATTTGGCAGACGCTTTTATTCAAATCGACTTACAATATCAGAACTTACAATATCACATTTTTGTCAACAATCGAGAAGTCATCTATGCATACAATCGTCTGGCATTTACAGCTTTAGTAGTAATAGTTTCCTGTAAAGGATCAATAAAGTAGGCTATCTATAGCCTATATGTAGGTTCTAACCTCTGGAAGCCGCCTCGTCCAAGAATGTTCGCCTCTTAGGTCCAGGGCCAGGGGGCTGCCATTCCTCATCTCTGGCGTCATCAGGAGATGATGAAGCCGTCTCCTCGGGCTCATCCGTGTCTGTTTCAGGGAGATCTCTCTCCCGAACAGCACGGCTGAGAGCCTGTTGCAGTGTGAGCTGCCCAGGCCCTGGGAGCGGCCCACCACGCTTACGCCTGGCCTTGGGCATGACAGCTAATCTAACTAACGCTAGTCTAACTGTACACTAACGCTAATCTAAGACTAACGCTAGTCTAACGCTAGTCTAACACTAACGCTAGTCTAACAAAACAGACACACAAGACAGACAGACAGACAGAGACACACAGACAATTTTTTTTTGTTTTTTTGTTTTTTTTTACACAGATGCTATCTACCCTGACCTAACTAACGGTAAATGCTAACTGCTAAATCTAACACAGGCACACTCGCTAGCACACTCAGACACACCCGACACAACCCACCCACGCACGCACTCACCTCACACCAAGCACTCGAATCCACTCACTACACAATCTCACAAACTAATCTAAAATCGCTATGCTACTAAATTCTACTAAATGCTACTAAATGCTATAAATCTATTCTCTTCTTCTGCTACGGATACTGCTAATGCTACTGCTACTGACCAACCTACTCTACAAAGAGCCTCTGAGCGTCGCAAGGTTTTAACGTGGCTGCACTGCGCAGTTGCGATGTGATTTTTAAGGTGGCGCCGTGTGATCCCTTGAAGGGATTCATGCTCACTGGCTGGGTACGACCTTAAACAGAAGAATTATGGAATAATATGAATTATGATTTTAGGACGTCCACAGACGTCCTTGGCACTGAACGTTACTTTTTTTTAGGACGTCCACAGACGTCCTTGGCACTGAATGTGTTAATCACTTCATCAGTTTTCAAAACACTCAAACTCATTTCTGCTAATAAACTTGTTGATTTACTGCTGCTGCTTTCCTGTATGTCAGTGAGGTAAAGAGGAAGGAAGCCGACACCCTTTTCTTTCTTTCTTTCTAACCAGCGTGTTTCTCTCATGCTACAAGTCAACCACAAAAGAGCACATCATTCTCCACTGTAAGCTCTGTCAGATACATTGTGTTTAAATGTTTTATTTCATGGCTTATTGCTTAAAATTTAACAGGCTTTTGAAAAGTTATCATTAGAATAGTTAGGATTTAATATTATTTTGGAGAAGTGCCAAAGTGCATTAATAGTTTGTTCAATGACAAGTGTAATGACAGACCAGCCCACAGTAGATGGCACATTGCCAGCTAAATATGAGTGATTTGTTGTCTTCCTTCTGTCTGTGCTGTGATGGAAAGGGTTTCTCTGTACCTCGTTCAACCTAATTAAAAACAGCTCACTCCAATCAGAAGGTGTGACATATGTTAATACCTTTCCAGTGTCCAATCATTCCAGATATATGAAAAATCAATACAACAAGCAATTCTGATATTTAGAACATTATTTTATATAGAGAATTTTGCATAAAGTACAAAGCAGATCAAGTATTTATATTACCCCATTCAGAGATCTCCGAGGTGGATTTGCAGAGGTCTTTCCCTCACAGCTGATATGAAGCAGGTCAAGAATAGACCCTTGTAAAGCGACCCATTCTAATATTTTGCGTGGACTTTTAAACTGCATTTTCTTGTGGGCTGGTCTCTCCCCGCAGGTTTCCTCCTCCATCTGGGGACATCCTTCACTGCTTGGGCTGTCATTGGTTGGTCATATGATCTCTCCCTTCTGTCACTCCTATTTGGCAGGCGTGTTTTTCTCCTCCTCCTCCTCTTGGTCCGCATCGAGGTCACAGTACTAACCTTCACTGAATACTGGTCACTTATTTTATTTCCTATCTACCAAAGCAACTGTTAATATATTTACTTTAAATTCCTATTTTGATTCTTATAATTTGAGTCAGCTAATTTAGCTATTTACCTATTAAAGTCCTAGTTTAGAACATTATGTAAGGTTATTGTTAGACTTGATAAACTAAACTATATTCTGGATAAGATCAAATTCAGCTAAATCATGGGTTAATCCCAGTCTGAACTGGATTTAAACATCTTACAGTTCAGACTTACTGTCTCTTGGTCTGTAACCACCCTAAGGATGTAACCAGAATAAGAGCGTATTCTTCAATCAAAACAGAGAAAAACTCACCCTGTTTAAACCGGATGAGAAACTCTTATCAATTACCACTTATCAACTAATTTGACTATACCTTTATTTTCCATTCTATAGTTACAATAATAACAATAGGCTATTATTTATCTAAATATGATAGCACTCTCCTATCGTGCAGCAAGTGGGACAAATTGAAGTTGATCAACACACAACATCAGACTCTCCTCTCATTGGTGCTGTGTCCTTGAGCATATCTTCTCTTCTCTGTGGAAAAATCAGCGCATCCAATGTATGCTCTTAAACTTTATTTCATATCAGATATCCAATCATCTCTTTATTACCATTTCACATTCTATTGAACCTCTATTTTCCCTGAGACCCAAAAAAGCCTATTTGAACCCGTGCCCCTCTTGTCTGCTCTGCTCTTGTCCTTTGAGCCTGTCCTCTCTTCTGGAGGAAAAATCAACACATAGTAAAAGCATCAAAATACACAGTGCTGTCCTTATATGGCCGATCTCTGTGACCTCTGCCCCGACCCTATCCTAAATGACCGTCCTTGTGCAGCTTTATCCACTCGGCCACCTCGTCCACTAACCAGTCGGCCAAGAAGATCCTGTGTAATGTTTTCCCAGACCGGCCATAAACAGCACTAAACCTTCTAATGGTTAATCCCTACGGCCACCATATCTCCTGGCAGGAAGGAGAGACGTTTATCTTAAAGTTTAAAGGTTCCTCAGCAGCTCACCCGATGACCTACAAGTGTACTTCAGGAATCAAAGATATATTTGAATTAACAAATGACAAGATCATCTCTGTAATTGCATATTTTCATATCAGCATGCAGGGCCGCCATGCTGAAGTATCTGCCTCCTGTTGAGTCCAAACTGGGCCTATGGAGAAATGTTTGATCAAAATACCATAGATTGGGGAGAGAAATCTATCAATCCCCCTATTCACACCTCCAATAGAGGTGTGAAACCACCTACTCATTGATCTCGTCCCATGGCAGCAGTCGGCCAATTGCATTTTTCCTGAAACATAGCATATTATATTAGCACTGTGATTTGAGTTATTTTAAACATATTCTTCAACTTGGCTCTTCATCTTGGCTCCTTATTGAATCTAACATAACCCCCAGTTGAAACCCCCCTAACGACAACATTCAGTTCATTCAGTAGCATAACTGTTCCCATATCTTTCCTGGAACCCACTTAGACAACATTAAACCTCAGCACAAACACAACTTAACCCCATTAATGCATCTAATCATTTCCAAATTTGTCATAATAATGGTTGCCCCCTTGTCCCAAGTTGCACCCAAATAAGTGCATAAGACTATTTGCTTAGATCGCACTATGCAAAAATGAAACCCACATACTCAAGATTGGACCTGTGCTGCAAACATTTGATTTCACAATGTGCCTGTATTTTAGACAAAATAATTTCTTCTATTTTTATTAGTACAACAAGTCGCTTGTATGGCAGATAATGTTTGAGATACTCTGTGAGTACATATCCAATTGTTTACTTTATAATTTGATTGCAATGAATCCTCATAAACAAGATGACTCCTGAGTGAACATTCACAGCTTACAGAGTGACAATGTACTGACCCTGTAGACTTGTGGCAATAAACAATGGGGCGGAGGGTAACCCCAGAAGGTGCTGTGAGTGGGGGAGGGGCGGGCTAGACCCCTGGCAGTTCACTTGAGTAATTTTGGGGATGGCATAACCCCACTAGGTAAAACAGTGAGGGCCAACATTGTTCACAATACTCCAAACGCAAACTCAAGACTGTCTGTCCTTAGAGGAGGCCATTGACTTATTTATAGATACTTTTGAAAACATCTCCAGCGTACTTTAAGTATAAATTTAACTATGTGTAGCTTTTCTCAAATGGAAAAATGATAGTGTATCTTACCTGGGTCTGAGCTAGTTCTTCTATAGGGACGACAGAGAGAATTTTCAAGTTAATCAACAAACCCTTCATTTATGCAAAGTTGTCAACTAAACATACTTATTATATAACTATTGTTATTTTATGTGTCACTGCAAACTTTCTATTCAGTACGTATTACTATATAATGTGCAGTGTTCAGTGTTCCCCACTTCTGTAATTTCCCAGTCCAATCTATTTTTCATAACTCATTATATCTGACACTTCGTCAGTGTGTTTTTTGCTGAGATTTAACCCTCCATCTGGGTCCATTCTATATTCTATGCATTCATTCACCATGCATTCCACAATGTATGGGGACCCCCCTTTGGTCTAAATTAATCAAACAACTATCAATAATCATCAGATCAATTGACACCTCAAACGAATAATCATTAATGAACCCTCCCCGCCAATCGATCCACACTGAAACTCCAGTAGGCTACACCAACCACAAATGATGTCATCAAGAATGTTCCAAAACTGAACAGACATCATTTCACATATCACAACCACACCGACAAAACACAGCACCATTTCGCCAATCTAAATATTATAATCAATGCTTTCATTCTCCATAGAATCAATGAACGTTCACGCCCCATACTATCAGCATTATCAACAATGACATCCGTTTCTATCAAATTTCACACCCAGCATCCAACCATCACTCATGCAGTATCATAAAATCCTATCTATCTCAAATTATCACACTCACATCAACTCAAACATGGAACTTATAGCCTACATAATCAGCCACTTACAGCAGCGCTGTCCTGATGTAATGCCTTGCTCAAGAGCCTACCCCACTCGTGCAGCCCCACCCTTAGGAAAGGGCTGACCTCTTTGACACTCCTCAAGGGACAACATTCTTGGACATGCTGAGCTTTCTAGGCACGCCCAGTGCTCGCGCATGCCCAGTTCACTTATCATATAGACCTTGAACAGAACGGAGCTCCCGACTGGAGCTTCACGGAGCAGCCCCCCTCGAGCCGGACCCGTCAGCATCGCTTCTCTCGGGGTTCCGCGGCGTCAGCAATCCTCTCCCTCCGCTGGAAACAGCCGGAAACTCCGCTTCCTCAAACAGCAGCCCACACACACAAACACACACACTTTCTCTGCCCAACGACATGGGAAGTTTGCACTACGAGCGACCCACAGATAAAAAACAACCAAACAGACAGACAGACAGACTGACGGACAGACAAAAACTAAATAAAGGTTGTCGATGTCTGTTTTGATTTAACAGTCAATCGTTTACTACATACAGACATTGTTCCATTAGGCTACTATGGAACCGCACACTTCACAGGTTCAAACCCGAGCGCTTTACCAACTGAGCTATATTTCTTTGAATGCGTAAAGAGCCAGTCATGCTTATAATCTACCCCGTCTCACGTACACATGTCTACTAGTTGGGAGGAGATATTGTCTATGTGACGCCTATTATATCTATTTGCATAATCCATAGGCCATAGGCCATTAATCCCATTCCATATCTTTATATTTCTAAATAAATCTAACGTTAAAAGCATACGCTATTATTTTGAACTGTCGCGCGACCTTACGCCAATTTGACGGCAAAATAACTCATAGGCTATCTACAATTCTCCGCTCTGCAGCCCAACTCCGCCAGACAGACTCACAGGCTTCTCCTATATGGACGCCAGAGCCCACTCAGACAGCAAAAGTGCCAGCACCATCACAGCCGCGGCCATTTGCCTGCACCCGGACCCTTGGTTAGAAGCTGCGCGCATCAACTATGGTGTATTTTCTTCCACAAACAGTTTTTTCATAAGCGTCAAATTACTGTTGATTTATTTATATACTATACTCTTACATATTACCGTTTCACTGTGCCAGGCGTCCCTGCACAGTGAAAACTTTGTTTCAAATAGCACTCACTTGACAAATCAAGGAGTGTAACTAATTATACAACCTATTTATCCCTTTATATTATATAGAAAATGTTCCCCTATACTGCCCTGCAAAGCTAAAAGGGGGTAACTCAATTTTTGTCAAAAATGAGTTTTTGTCATTTTTGGAACATTGAAGATCTGCTTTATCATGTGGAAAAATATCTTGAGTCAATTGTGTTGTTTTTTGGAGAAAATAGGGGGTCATATTTACAGTAACTTCCAAAAGCCCTAGAAAAGCCAAGCAAGACTGAGGTAACATCAGTTACGGTTGTTTGGTTTGGTTTGACTGCACTCTGAATGCTCTGCCCTGCAACGCAAAAAGGGGGTAACTCACCAGAATGCTCAGGTTGAGTTGATGAGTTACATTACTGGGCAGGCCTAATGTCATGATTGTGACATCGGACCAATTACCACCCCCCCCCCCCCCACACACAGACACCCACACCACCCACATTAACTCCCAAGGTTGCCAGCTCATACGGCATTAACCCCCTAACCCTTATACATTAACCCGCGAGGCACCTCATATGACATTAACCCCCGAGGCACCAGCTCATACCACATTTACCCCCGAGGCTCCAGCTCGTACAACATTAACCCCAGAGACGCCAACTCATATGACATTAACCCCTGAGGCGCCAGCTCATATGACATTAACCCCCGAGGCGCCAGCTCATACAACATTAACTGCTGAGGCGCCAGCTCATATGACATTAACCCCTGAGGCGCCAGCTCATACGACATTAACCCCAGAGGCGCCAGCTCATACGACATTAACCCACGAGGCGCCAACACACAGACACACAACGGGCCAACAAGAGTCCCACCAAACTAGGCTTTAAGGATGTGTAGCAGCCTGATAATCTAGTTATATTATATTTATACGTATATTATATTAAGCGTAATTGTGCCATGAACATGAGACTTCATGTCTATGTTATCATTATTATCATATATACTGGTTTTATATAGTGATAAGCAACCAAATGAAGGATCAAATTGAAGTTACTGTCTTTTTGCTTGGCATCACCCCTTATTATTTTGCAGACAATGCAAAGCCAGAGTAAGGTAACTTCCAAATAAGGGTCAAAGGTCAAGTTTGAGCTAAAAACAATTATGTAGATAAATAACTACATTAAAACAACATATAATTAACACATGTCCAGTTTTCTTCCTACAATACATTTGGCTGGACAACAACAAAACTTTAAAGTCATTTTTCTCAGTTCTACACTCTGGCGAGTTACCCCCTTTTAGCTTTGCAGGGCAGTATATCTAAGGATCATTTACATTCATTCTCTTCTTCTCAAACTTACAGCAAAGTTATGGATCATAAAGCAGTATAACACAAAAATACAAAGGAATACTAACCCAACGTGACCTAATCTTGCATTAAATTCACCTTGTTGTTTGAATTTATAGCATAAACCTTTGTGTCTAATTTACATAGCAACATAAATTGGAAGAATCTAAAATTCAACTCAAAATATGGATATTGATATTACTATTATTAGACATTTCTGTGTTATTTCTTCCCCATTAAAAATAATCTTTTATGATCTTTTCTATAGCTGATTTTTTCACAATTCATATTATAGCAAAACCTTCAGAGCTATATTACAGTAAAACACAAAAACCTGAGCATTAATGCTCTCTGTACAAAGCGGATTTCCCCAGAACACGCCGGTTCTGTATAAATAACATATTTTCTGCTATGATCTTGGAAAAGTACTGTTATCCCTCACACGCACTCGGTCAGCTGTATGGTCTTGAGAAAGTTACTGTTATCCCCTCACATATGCTCGCTACGCTATTATGGTCTTGAGAAAATTACTGTTATCCCCTCACATATGCTAGCGGCCTTGGGCAGATGTTTTTGACGTACAATCTCGCCCACAGGTCTTTCCAAAATATCAAAACACGTGTCTGACCAGCTTTGTACCGGTTCCTAAATTTGATTGATAAATTACAGCATTTGTGGAATCCAGTTAGTGTAACAATAATTTAGAATAGCCAATGCAGATATTTTTATGAAAAAGGTAATCCGTAAACCCTTTATTGATATTTTCCCGGGATGTTAAGCCACTGTTTTCCTGAAATGCTTGATCAGAATGCTTACTTTTTTCTCTGGATCACGTCGGGGTCACCATTTGATGGAAAGGGTTTCTCTGTACCTCGTTCAACCTAATTAAAAACAGCTCACTCCAATCAGAAGGTGTGACATATGTTAATACCTTTCCAGTGTGTCCAATCATTCCAGATATATGAAAAATCAATACAACAAGCAATTCTGATATTTAGAACATTATTTTATATAGAGAATTTTGCATAAAGTACAAAGCAGATCAAGTATTTATATTACCCCATTCAGAGATCTCCGAGGTGGATTTGCAGAGGTCTTTCCCTCACAGCTGATATGAAGCAGGTCAAGAATAGACCCTTGTAAACCGACCCATTCTAATATTTTGCGTGGACTTTTAAACTGCATTTTCTTGTGGGCTGGTCTCTCCCCGCAGGTTTCCTCCTCCATCTGGGGACATCCTTCACTGCTTGGGCTGTCATTGGTTGGTCATATGATCTCTCCCTTCTGTCACTCCTATTTGGCAGGCGTGTTTTTCTCCTCCTCCTCCTCTTGGTCCGCATCGAGGTCACAGTACTAACCTTCACTGAATACTGGTCACTTATTTTATTTCCTATCTACCAAAGCAACTGTTAATATATTTACTTTAAATTCCTATTTTGATTCTTATAATTTGAGTCAGCTAATTTAGCTATTTACCTATTAAAGTCCTAGTTTAGAACATTATGTAAGGTTATTGTTAGACTTGATAAACTAAACTATATTCTGGATAAGATCAAATTCAGCTAAATCATGGGTTAATCCCAGTCTGAACTGGATTTAAACATCTTACAGTTCAGACTTACTGTCTCTTGGTCTGTAACCACCCTAAGGATGTAACCAGAATAAGAGCGTATTCTTCAATCAAAACAGAGAAAAACTCACCCTGTTTAAACCGGATGAGAAACTCTTATCAATTACCACTTATCAACTAATTTGACTATACCTTTATTTTCCATTCTATAGTTACAATAATAACAATAGGCTATTATTTATCTAAATATGATAGCACTCTCCTATCGTGCAGCAAGTGGGACAAATTGAAGTTGATCAACACACAACATCAGACTCTCCTCTCATTGGTGCTGTGTCCTTGAGCATATCTTCTCTTCTCTGTGGAAAAATCAGCGCATCCAATGTATGCTCTTAAACTTTATTTCATATCAGATATCCAATCATCTCTTTATTACCATTTCACATTCTATTGAACCTCTATTTTCCCTGAGACCCAAAAAAGCCTATTTGAACCCGTGCCCCTCTTGTCTGCTCTGCTCTTGTCCTTTGAGCCTGTCCTCTCTTCTGGAGGAAAAATCAACACATAGTAAAAGCATCAAAATACACAGTGCTGTCCTTATATGGCCGATCTCTGTGACCTCTGCCCCGACCCTATCCTAAATGACCGTCCTTGTGCAGCTTTATCCACTCGGCCACCTCGTCCACTAACCAGTCGGCCAAGAAGATCCTGTGTAATGTTTTCCCAGACCGGCCATAAACAGCACTAAACCTTCTAATGGTTAATCCCTACGGCCACCATATCTCCTGGCAGGAAGGAGAGACGTTTATCTTAAAGTTTAAAGGTTCCTCAGCAGCTCACCCGATGACCTACAAGTGTACTTCAGGAATCAAAGATATATTTGAATTAACAAATGACAAGATCATCTCTGTAATTGCATATTTTCATATCAGCATGCAGGGCCGCCATGCTGAAGTATCTGCCTCCTGTTGAGTCCAAACTGGGCCTATGGAGAAATGTTTGATCAAAATACCATAGATTGGGGAGAGAAATCTATCAGCTGACCCCTCCCCCCCAGCTCATAAACTCTTTGAGGGTCTGGTGGTACCAGAACCTCTCGTCACAGAGACAGTTTCTACCCAACTGCCATCCACCTCTACGACAAGACCTTTATCACTCCCCCCCTCCCCCCACCCTGATGCCCCCTGGGTACAGCTGGCACAGTAACAGCCTGGGGTCCTCATCACAGAGATTACCCCCCCCCCTCCCCCACATATATTTCACTTTAAAGGACTTTATTTTGTACTTTATAATTTGTGATTGTTGTTTTTGTATTGCTTTGTCTTTCACTATTGATGTACACTGCATACTTGCACTACTGTAAGTCAAATTCATGGAAGTTAATGAATGTTAACTTAGGTTCAGGAGCAGGCCACGCCTCAACCACTCTAAACCACTCCTCTAAACCGCACCCCAATTACCTGGCAGAGTTACATATACCTGTTGAACACATCCTGCCCTGTTTGTCTGAGCTCTGTAGAGCACAGGCTGCCCTGTTCGTCTCAGCTCTGTCGAGCACAGGCTGTATATGCATTGCTACACGATTGATAGCATTATACTAGCTCTCAATCAAACAATCTACTCACCGCCATGGATGTTCCTGAACTGCAGATCAATCCGGCAATATCCGACGATGATCTATATGATGATCTGTACGAGACAGGCTTTCTTCGTGCAGCTCAAGAAACGCCACCCTCACGTCAAAGCCATCAGAGCCAAGCGTCCCAGCAGAGTCGCGTCCGCTCGGTGGTAACACCTCAACAAGGCCAGCGGCTTTCCCAGTCAAGCTTCAGGAATGAGATTTCTCCGACTCCCAGCAGATCTCATGCCTCCTCTCCTGGTTCCATGAGGGATGAAAACCATGGACGCAGCAGATATGACCGTCGGAGCCAGCTCCAAACCGGCTCGCGTCGGCAGCCGTTTTCCACGCCAAAGTCCACAAGCCCCCGTTCTCCACAATGGCGTAGACGCTCGGCGTGTTCATCTGCCATTCCACAGTCTTCCCGTGCACAAAGTCAGCCAAATATCCGTGACTGGACAGTCACTCGCCTTCAACGTTTCCTGAAGGGAAATAACATTCCCTTCCACCGCGGAGACAATAAAGCTACGCTATTTAGGCTTTATTCAGCGCATTCAACGCTGGAACAACAAGCCCAGCGCTTCCTGCTTCTGCCTCAGCAAACCCAGCCCCCGCCCGTGTCGTCAGGAGTGACGTCACGCAGCCTCCACTGCTGCGGCGGCCGGAAACTCCAGCTCCCCCTGGCGGGGGACAGGTCGTATGTCCCCCTGTGCCTGCTCCCTATGTTCCCCACCTCTCTCAGCTGACCTCAGCTCCCCCATTTTCCCTGTCTTTGCAGGCTGCACAAAATCATCCCTGTACACATACATCCTCGCATCCCATCATCCCTTCCTCTACTCTTCCTTCAAGCTATCCAAGCAACATAGCTTCTGCTCCCCCCTTTTCTTTCTCAGCCAACGTGGCGGCAGCAGCAGCAGCTCCAGGGGCCCCGCCACAGTTTAACCAGCTTCAACCTCAGATTTTTCCAACTGGTCTGTCCTACCCCCCTCCCTTCCCCCCTCCCCTCCTTTCCCCAACACCCTAATGTGTTTCTCCCCAGTGTGAATAACTACACTCTAGCCCATACATGGGCAACATAACGTATGCGGCCCGCGGGCGCCCCCTGTGTGGCCCGCGATGGAATTGCAAAAAAAAAAAAAAAAAAAATTATACAGTGCACCTGAACGCAACATGCAAGATACCCGCTGAATAAGTGTCCAAATGTTCATGTCATTCTGGCCAATACTCTTCTGTTATAGCATTTCAGTCTGGAATATGGAATATCTTTCAATAATATTTATGACTAAAAGGCTAAAAGTAATCTCATGTGTAAGAAATGACTGTTCTCCATTGAAGTATAAATTTAAATAATTCACTTGTTGGTTTTGGATTTATTTAGCTTCAAGAGTGCATTTTTGTTCTTGTGTGACCCTCAACACAGGCTTTGAGAATCCCGGGCCACTTACTGATACTTGTGCTTAAATTTACCCACTCATATTCTGGTTTATTTCAAGAAAAACATTTCGGCTAGTGGAAATTCTAATTGGCTGGTAACTTTAAAATCTAGCAGCCATATTGGCAGGTGGTGAAAAAAGTTAATTTCGGAGAGCAGGTGGTGACATAGGAGTGAGTGAGAAAAGGATCAAATATTGGTGGTTAAGACTGAATAATGACATCACAACTGTTAATTTAAAATGAGTTATTCCTCTAAACCTGGCTTCAAATGCCCCAAAAATTTTGCGCTGGCGCCGTTCAGCCCTCAGCAAAAACTGGTAGCGAGGACATTTTTTTGTGGCCCTCTCTATCATCAAAGTTGCCCATCCATGGGTTATGGCATGACAATATTTGTTCGGCCCCCGGCAACAATCTGGGTTTCTCATGTGGCCCCCCATGAAAAATAGTTGCCCACCCCTGCTCTAGCCCATACATGGGCAAAATACCCCACCTGTGTGGCCCGCGATGGAATTGCAAAAAAAAAAAAAAAAAAAATTAACACACACTGCACCTGAACGCATTCAGTCTGGAATATGGAATATCTTTCAATAATCTTTATGACTAAAAGGCTACATTGAAGTAGACATTTAAATAACTCAAATAACTCATTGGTTTTGGATTTATTTAGCTTCAAGACTGCATTTTTGTTCGTGTGACCCTCAACACAGGCTTTGATCATCCTGGGACACTTACTGATACTTATGCTTAAATTAACCCACTCATATTCTGATTTATTTCGAGAAATACATTTCAGCTAGTGGAAATTCTAATTGGCTGGTAACTTTAAAATCTAGCAGCCATATTGGCAGGTGGTCAAAAAAGTTAATTTCAAGTCCTGAGAGCAGGTGGTGACATAGGAGTGAGTGAGAAAAGGATCAAATATTGGTGGTTGAGAGTGAATAATCAAGATTAAAAGAGACTCGCGACACTGATTTGCTCCCAATGTTTTGTTTAATTTTGCATTTTAAAAGACAACGTTTCGAGCCGATGCAGGCTCTTCGTCAGGTCAGGCAGCAATAATCAAGAGAGGTTCAGGTGTTCCTCATGAAGGATCTGGGTCCCACCTGTGGGTGTGGCCATGATCATGTTTGGTGATCAGTGTGCTGGACATCAGGTGTCAAAAGACATGTTTAACCCAGAAAAAATCTGACATTGCTAACAATATATAGTTAAGTGAGAAGTAGCAATACATATAAACAAGTTAGAAAATATAGAAAAAGGGCCTATTCAATTTTATTCATGTGGCCCATAAACCTGTATAGCGGAGAGAAGCCACAGGTGTTGAACATGTTCTCCCAAAAAGAAGAAAAGGAGACACAGAAAGATGTCTTCTTCAACGAGAACTTTACTGGATATACTACCTACAGACAAGGGCCCCCCGTGGTCTTAATGAAGACTTTTCCATCAAACCCTTCCTGTAAATTCATTGGTGAATGCTATGGGCTTAGAAAACCACATTTTCACCTCTAAAAAAGTTTTCCATTTTGACGCCTCGCCTTCTTTGTCTAATATATATATTTTTTGATAAAACGACGAGTTAATATTTTCTTCCACTATCATGTATTGTTTGTTGCTTATTCTATGTTGTTTCATTCCGATGGGGGGGTAGAGTGTTAATATATCTCATGAGATCATAGTAGCCTACCCCCAAGTAATTTTAAAATTTATGGGCCACATGAATAAAATTGAATAGGCCCTTTTTCTATATTTTCTAACTTGTTTATATGTATTGCTACTTCTCACTTAACTATATATTGTTAGCAATGTCAGATTTTTTCTGGGCTAAACATGTCTTTTGACACCTGATGTCCAGCACACTGATCACCAAACATGATCATGGCCACACCCACAGGTGGGACCCAGATCCTTCATGAGGAACACCTGAACCTCTCTTGATTAGAGGTCACATGACCAATTAGGAAATCACAATTTTTTTCACAATTTTTTTAGTTTACAGGTTGCAGAAAAATACATAATATCATAGTCAAAAAGGTAATTACAATATCACAAAAGGAATGGCGATATATAATAATAAGTTAAAAAGCAAGGACATAAGCTAGCATTAATATGCAGCACTGGCAGAGTTACATAAATGAGCATATTTGAAAGATAAGCTCAAAATCTATAAAGACTATGAGGACCTATACAATAAGAGTTACAGCAATGCAAGGTTAAACTCCAATTCTATTTAGAAAAAGAGGAACCACAACATTCATCTAAGAGTTACAGCAATGCAAACAGTTACAAAGTTAAGCTCAAATTTTATTTAGAAAAGGAGTACCTAACATAAATCTTGAAGACAACACTTAAGAATGCTTTGGACACTGTCAATTTCACTACTATGGAAACTGCATTAAAAAAGGAATTGACTATTTTTGAAGATGAACTCAAGGCCTACAAAAGAAAAAAGTTTGAACGAGATGCATGGACTACAGAAAAGGAGTTGTCTACAACTGGAGACCTGTTTGGAGACATCATGACGCACGGCACAGAAAGAAAGTATTGTGCTCATTAAAGATAGTATGAGAAATGCTATTTTGGTGGAACTGGAATTGTAATTGGTGTTTTGTTTTGTTGTGTTTTTATGGACTTATGTTTATTCATCTGAAGCTTAGTCTAGTCTAAACTTGTTAGCTGTGAACAGCAGCTCTGCACTGCCGGTTGGTCCACAAAGACTTTAGCAGCAAATCGGATTTGCCTGAAATGTGAACATGGCCTAAGTGAAATTGTTAAAAACACACCCTCATTTTGCCGTTAATCCGTGTTAATCCATGTCGTCCAGGTGGTCCCAGGAACACCTCAGTGTTGGTGAGTCCCTCTGGTGAAACAGTGGAGGGCAGTTCATTGACTCTGAGCTGCAGCAGTGATGCCAACCCAGCAGCTACCTACACCTGGTACAAGAAGAATGACACCTCTCCAAAAGCATCAGGACAGACCTTCACCATCACTGAAATCAGGCCAATTAAGACCCCGACTCGCGTCCCAGAAGCCGCTCACGGATCAGCCTTACTACTCTGTCTGCAACGTTGCCCGCGGGAGGGGTAAGCGAGAACGCCCAATCCGCTGCAATAGAGCTAGTGCTACGCCGCAGTATTGGCCCTTCGGTGCATGGAGGATCTAGGCTCTGTGGGTTACTCCCGGCCGTGCTCCTCCTTCGTCTCACCAGACCCTCCCGTGGCAAAGGCAATCCAGAGGCTGAGAGGATGCCTCAAGGACGCCTCAAGAGGGCCTGTGCGCTGCACGTCATTTACCTGCGTCGAGCACCTCGCTCTAGCCTGAAGGACCCCAGGCCGCGCCGATCTTTGCGCAGATTTTCAGGAGGCTAATCCGTAGCGTTTGTGGATTTCTCCCTCACGAGAGAGCCAAGATGGGGTGCTAATCCCATCCCGTACCGGTTGCCGTCTCTCCGGCCGTCAACTGTCTCTCAACAGGTAGTTCCGGCCGGGCAATTTGATTGGACAAGAGGGATCCTACCAGTGCCAATATTTCATGATAATGCACTGGCGCTTCACTGTGTGTAGATCACTCTGCTTCACAGCTGCTCTAATCAACAAAATGCTTCACAGCTGTAGAGTAGACAGTAGTAAAGTAGACAGCCTGCAGTTAATTAGGCTGATTAGGCTACATTTTCAGCAAAGCAGAAAGCTGAGGGAACTATTTTTGTTGGAGGAATTTTTAATCAGCTTTGTTTAATAGAACTGTTGTATAAAAGCAATATCACACTTGAGGTCGTGCGGTTGTTGTCTAATATCGGCACTGCTGTGATTATCTTCGGCACTCGGCCTGCGGCCTCGTGCCTACGACCGAATCACAGCAGTGCCGATATTAGCCAACAACCGCATTCCCTCTCGTGTGATATTGCTTAAATATTTTACAAACATATGTAGGGTTTGACTGATGTGGGCTTTTAAATGCTGATATGATAGTTATTCTTAGATTGAATACACTGGTATTTTGTGTAATTTTTTTAATGCCAGAAAATGACAGGTATTCCGTGGAGTGTGTGTGTGTGTGTGTGTGTGTGTGTGTGTGTGTGTGTGTGTGTGTGTGTGAGTGTGTGAGTGAGGCTCTGGCCAAATTCTGCTCTATTTCTGCAATAATTGGCAGTCGCCACATTTGGAGGAGGCGCTGTTTCCTTTATCCATAGATTCAGACTAGATAGATCTGTCACTATAAGATTTCCCATTGATTGTGCATCTATTATTATTTGTGTTCAAGGATTTTTTGTTTAAATGTGAACACATATTAGGAAAATAGGATTTAGTCTTAGGAGAGACTGTTTCATCTGAGCATGTGTGTGTGTGTGTGTGTGTGTGTGTGTGTGTGTGTGTGTGTGTGTGTGTGTGTGTGTGTGTGTGTGTATGTGTATGTGTGTGTGTGGATGCCGAGTTTTGCACCCACGCCCGGCAGCAGCTAAACGCATCCCCACCTCACGGGAGCATATTGTAATGATTTACAGAAATGTAACTGTTTAAAAGTGATATAATTGTCTGGGTAGACGTGACCTCCCTGTTTTCTAAGTTAAAACAGCCACGAAATATGGTGGGGATGCAATTGTTGTCGGCGGTGGGGATGCTGAAACGCTCACGGCACCTGCCGCAGGCGCAAATTAGAGCCGTGCCAAATCATCTGCACCCCCAAAATGCCAGCGCAAACGGGATTTGGGCAGTCTTAAGCACCAGAATTATTCACAGGTGTGGCCAGGCAATGCCTGGGCGTTACATCAATCAAACCAATCAGATTCTCGTCTCGCAATCGCTGTTTGCGCGAGGCAATCCTGTAATTATCTCCATGCGTAATAGAGTGGATTTGCTTGTGCCGAGGACAGAGAGAGATAGAGAGAGCTTGTTGACAGATCATCTGTGGTGCGAACGACCCTCCAGGTGCGGGTTATGGGATAGGTGAAGGTGAAGGTGAATAGCCTATTGCAAGTAAGCTAATGTCCATTGGCCAACAAGTTTTCTCAATTAATTTCCCTCTTTGCGATGTGATACAAGTTTATCAGTGAGTTATAGTTGATTGTCTCACTGAATTATCTGCTAATACCCAATTTTAGCAGCAGTATTTGATGTCCTGGTGTGGCACGTCCGTTCGTAATGACATATCCAAAAGGAATTACTCTGCACTGCGTTGCGCAGCACAGAGATTATGGTGCGCTCAAGCGCAGCAGGGTATTTAGCGCATAAGAGGTGTTTTTCAAAGCTCTTAGCACAAAGTAATTGCGCGCTGCTGATGATGATAGGAGAATGCCATCTATCCCCACATGTTTACGCTGAAACGCCTGGTTTGGCATGTGGCACACCTATGTCCAGGACAATTATAACAGGCATGTGCTTCTGCACTCCCCCAATTTGCATTGTGCACGGGGTTAAACGAGCGCAAAACCAGCACAAAGGCTAAATTACCGCTTTTGTGACGATAGTTAGGCCTGATGATAGCCTACTGATATTATGCTATCTGGAAGCAAGGCAAGGCTCCCTGTGTGTGTCTCTCTGACATACACACAAACACTACATTCAGACGTTTAGTGTCTGCAACAAAGTGATGCATCATGCAGTCACCTGCACTGTTACAGGAAGGAAACCTGTATTTTTAGCAGTTTGTGTCTCTTGTTGAGCACATATGTGCCTACAACAATTTCCTCTGCAAGACCACATCCTTCATACAAGTGCAGAGTGGGCAGGGCATTGTCAGCTAAATAATAGAGGTGTGTCTTTGATCTGACTATATTCTCACGTTATGTCCATGATCTGCCTGTGTTTGAACGTCTCTACAGCCTGGACAGCCTTCACAATATATATATATATATTATATTATATATTATATATATTATATATACATATATATACATATATACATATATATACATATATATATATATATATACAGTATATATGTGTATATATATACAGTATATATACAGTATATATGTGTGTATATATATATATATATCTATATATATATATCTATGTATATATGTATATATATGTATATATATATATATATATATATATATATGTGTGTGTGTGTGTGTGTGTGTGTGTGTGTGTGTACAAAATACAATTTCTAATTGTAATATACAATTCTAAAATACAATTTAGAATTAATCAATAAACTCTAAGCTATAACAAACAAAAAGACAATAATTAACACATAAAGAAAAGTATAATAATTATAGAGGAAGAACATATTTTTAAAAGAAAATATAGAGGAAGAACATTAGTCCTTTCCTGCATTCAACATACAACCAAGGGATTTCATACGCCATTCATTTTCCATCTACAGTTTGTTAAAAGTCTGCGTGTTAATTTGAACGTTATACAAATGGGAGAGGTGCAGATTGAGCAGTGGTGGGAGCAGACACTCATTCAGGTTGAGATGAGTAAAGCCAAGTAGAGACGAGCCATACAGACAGTGCTGTAAAACATGGTGGAAATGAGACAAGAGAGAGAGAGTGTGTGGGAGTGTAACATGACAAAGGTCCTGGGTCGGATTAAAACCCACAACCTCACACACATTTTCAAAGGTCACTTTATGATGCTCTCACATCAGTGTGACATCTCCATATATGGTGACACTGAGCCTTTGAGTCCTCTGGGTGTAACAGGTGTCACATGATCAGCATTAACTAACAGTTGACCACAACGTGAACCAAACCAAGCGAAGCTCAATTCTATTGGCCAGTTTCACAGCAACCATTTTGAGGTTGTAAAGCACGAGGTAAAGCAGGTGTAACCAATAGCATTAATGAGGGCCCTGGCACTGGAACACCTAAATGGAATGGAACCATCATTAATGTATTGTAACAACTGCTTTACTCCTTGCTTTACCACCTTAAAACAGCTGCTGTGAAAAGGGTCTATTGTATTTCAGCATCATGATCTACCTGTTCTCCTGTTGAGTCAAACTGCCTCATGGTCGACTGCTCTAATGGAGAAGTGTTCCTTCTCTACTCCTCCACACTGTAGCACAGCCTGCCTCCATCCACACAACAACTCACTGTAGACACAAGCCATTCGATCATCTGGTCCAGCAGTTCACAATCACACTGATTGGCTAAATGGAGGTGCTACAACATGTGTTTACTTGTTACTGATTGGCAGAGCTGAGGCAGGAGGGGCATACGATTGGCCCATGCTGGGCCTGCATCATTGGTGGGGGACGACATGTGTACTTGATGAACTGAATATGACAGTGCAGTACTGCTGCTCTACTGCTCCACAGAGACAAAACTGATTACATTTATCTTGATCACCTGAGTGACAGAATGACCAACATGATCTGGCAAACAATCGCTACCCCTCCCCTTTTTTTAAATCAGATATCCCCAATAACATTATTACTAACATCTGTCCTGTAATGTGTTTGTGAATGTGATTGTGGTTTGTGATGTGCTCTGTGTTACAGTGGTACAGCCTCAGGATGACTGGGGAGTGACTTACACTCCTACTGAGATCTGTGCCATCAAAGGATCAACAGTGGACATACTCTGCTCCTACACATATCCAGCCTACCTAGATGACCTAACTGTCACAGTTAAGAAGACCCTGTGGTTTAAAGAGGAGGGTGGTGAACCTGTGGATGTGACAACAGACCCAGAGTATGCCGGCCGTGTGGAGTATGGTGGTGATGAGAAGAACTGCAGCCTGAGAATCACAGACCTGAGAGAGAGCGACTCCGCTGTGTACAAGTTCAGCTTCACAACAAACCATCCAGCTGGGAGCCATACTGCTTCACCTGGAGTCACTCTGACTGTCACAGGTAACTCTTTGATCAGACCATTTGTTACTTCAGTTACAACAAACAGCTCCACAATGACAAGAGACTGAGGGGAGAATTATTTTTTATATAAACAGTATAGCACTGTAAGCCAAGTTTTTATTGTCATAAATCTTTAATAGACGTGTTTTGGTTACGCGTCTAGAGAGCCAAAGTGAAACGTCACTTCCTGCTTCAGCACTGTAGCCTATGAGATTTTCATCCGCCATTTATTTTCCCATAACATTTCGTAAAATGCTTAAAAATAGTTTTACTTTGTGAAACCAAACGGTTCAGATATATTTAGAAACAGGAGAGACCGCATAAGTTAGTTGTGGCTCTTTTAAATCCCCATTTAAATAAATAAATAAATACATAAATAAATAAATACATAAATAAATAAACAAATAAATAAATAAATAAATAAATAAATAAATAAATAAATATTGCATTATGGACATAACATCATCACACATGAATACAGTTTGGCTCCTTGAATAAACAAGAGTCTCACTCTTTCCACTCGTACCAATTTCTGTAATTCCAAGACTGTTTATGGACCCCAGTATTCAGACATATTCAAATAGAATAGACCAAAATAAAACTGCATGTTGCCAAAAGACCTCATGGGATTAGCATAAAGTGTGCATGTCTGTAAAGGAGAGACTTTTGGTTTCCCATATAACCCATTCTCATTCAGATATCTTGAGGTCAGAGGTCAAGGGACCCCTTTGAAAATGGCCATGCCAGTTTTCCCCTCACCAATTAGCTTCACTCTAGCTTTCAAAATGAGTCCGCTAAAAAATCTGTGACCCGGCCCCGTTCAGAACCGATAAATACTGAGGCAGAGACTAGTGGTGCCGACTAACCCAGGTGCCCCAGGGTAACCACCTTGGCATGCCTTTAGTCCTGGCATGGCTGCTGTGGTGATGTCCAGCCTCGCCCCAAAAACCAGAGGCTCCTCCAGCAGCCACTCCACCGAGCTGAGAGGTGCCGCTCTCAGCACCTTCATCAGACATCATTCTCTTAGCAGACCTCTATAAAAAGGTGGAACCTCCTTGAGTGACAGTGCGTTAGGATTCACAAAGAAAAGTGACAAGCCCAGACCCAACCCTCCCACCTGTTTTAAGAGTGTCTCTGCAACCTGCCTCCATACTGCCCAGCCTTTCACATCAAGTCATTTCTGGATCCACTTAAAGCTGTTGTTCTGCTCGGCAGGTGTATTAGCCATTGGTCACCTCCTCCCTTGGTAAATACAGAACACTTTGTGGGACCCAGTGATAACCTCCCCAGAAATGATCAACCAGGATGGCCTGGATTTTAGCTGCCCAGAGACACACTGATCAGACCATGTCTAGAATATGGGGGTGGACTGCTTGATATCTACAACACACTGATCAGACCATGTCTAGAATATGGGGGTGGACTGCTTGTGGGCTGTACAGCTAAACAACGAGCCACCATGGACAGGGATCAGAAAAGGGCTGTCAAAATAATGACGAGGTTCAAGGACGTCTCTTTGCATCTTCCTGATCTGCAGACAGGAAGAGAACAGGTCACTGTGAAGCTGATGCATGTGTAACCAGGGCACTAAGGCCCAGACAAAAAGTGATTACCAGACAACGCCACTCTGGGAATTTCACCCAGAGAATATCACAATAGAGTTCAAAACACCCCAACATCAGGTTTGATAAAGGAATGGAGCAGAGACGTGCATTTCCAGGTTCAACAAAATATGTTTTATTTAGTTGTTCAGGTAACCTGCCAAGTAAATATTTGCTCAAATCAGCTGCATATTTGTTGTTCAGGCAACATGCCAATTAAATGTTTTTTCACAAGCAGCTGCAAGAGAAGAGTGCAGTGCTTCGCTACGGGGCTCAAAAGTCGCTCATCCCGATCTTGACTCTTCTCTCCCTGGCACCCCAATAGTGGAATGAGCTTCCACCTTCGGTCAGGACTGCTGAATCACTGCCGATCTTTCGGAAAAGACTAAAGACACACCTTTTCAGGCTCTATCTGGGCCCTTCTTGATCTAACTTCTTTCTCTCTCTTTCTATTAAAAAAAAAAAAAAAAAAAAAAAAAAAAAATACCTAAACTAAACTCGTACCACTGTTCCTTCAGAATTTGTAGTTCAATCAGGAGAGACTAGAGACCAAAGGATGAATAAAGTGATATTTATTACAATAAAGTGAATAATTTACGACAGAAAGAATGATGAGAATAAAGTATTATTAGTCTTTGGCGATTAGACACCGCAGGGAGATCTTGAGAGAGCTGCACCAGCCCAGATCAGCATCCAGATATATCCCCCTGCAGTGTCTAGATACTGGTGGTGCAGGTGATCTCCTTCTGAGACTCATGATGAGACTCTTCAGACTGAAGAATCGGATAGGTCTGCGATGACCGGGAGGAGAAGGGGAGGAGGAGGGTGCGAGCCTGACAGCAGCGATGATTGAGAGGCTGAATGAGACAGAAACAAGCATATTTAAGGAACCCGTCTCCAAGCAATTGGCTTACGACTGGGTTGAGGAGCAATGTGATAGGCTTACACTGGAGGTGTGTGGGGTGAGAGGTGATGAGAGCAGTGATGTGACACTATGCAATTGGTTAACAGAGACTGGGCGGCAACCAGCTGATTGATCATTGAAACCCGGAAATTGACAGCTTATTATGATCTTGTGAGTAGATTGAAGAGTGGAGATATAAAGTGAATTAAGGTTAAGGAAGTGTAAAAGATATTATAGTCTTCCTGGCTTGAACTTACGTTGAGAACTACATTTGTCATAGAGTCTATGACATAGACTGTGCTCCATAGTCGATTGCTCTATTGCTGACAAAAAAATGTGTTATTGTAAGTCGCTTTGGATAAAAGAGTCTGCCAAATGACGTAATGTAATGTAAAGTGCAGTTAAAAATGTCTTTATTATAAATCAGATTAAAAATGATCAAAATAGGCTAAAATGACCAGTACAGCAGGGGGTGCCAGTGGAGTCCACAGGTGGAAGAGGGGGTGAGTGAGGGGGAAGAGGGTCAGGGGGTTGCACCACCACCAATAAACCAATAAAGCACACTCACTGCAAAGCACAACACAGGTTAAGAGCACACAAAACAAAGCACCACAAATTATAATATGCACTAAGGGGACCCAGGATAAGCCCACACCCAGTGACCAACCACCTGCAGAACTATGGCACCCTCCATGCTGTAACTGGCAAAACAGAATCTCTGAAATAAACAAAATAAACAAAATAAACAAAGTCAAATAAACAAAAATTGAAAAGAACAAAAACTACAGGACAAAAAGTATAGGACAAAAACAGCAGTTGTAGAGCCTCTCCTCCACCAAGTACAGCAATCTAGGCCATGTGGAAGGCCACCCAATCGTCAGGCCCCTTATACCTTGGCCTACGAGCTACGGAGACCAACCACATTCATGGTGCTGCACGAGATGCATGGAGAATGGCTCATGTCACGGTAGCTCCTAACAAGACAGAGGGACAACATTAAACACTTAAAATGGTTTAAAACATAACATGAATGCACTATAGGCAGCCATACTGCCTTACCTCCACTAAACACAGCAACACTATGGCCAAATGAGAAGCCACTCAGTCATGCTCCTTGGTCCCCATCAGCGAGCCTCAATGGCGTGTGATGGAGCCGAACACCACCACACCTCTCCATGTGCTGCTGTAAAGCGGGTGGAGAAGCCACCGCCAAGCACCTACAACCATGTCAGGAAAACACTACTTGTCTGGCGTCAATCTCTCACACGCAGTGCAACAGGGTCAGGAAAGAGTGAGGCAAGCCTATCAGAAGCCGTGCAAGGCTCCCTTTTAAATGAGCTGCCAACCTAATAGTCTGGTCAAGTGCCCACCTGTTCTGAATGGGGAAGATTAGGGGGCGTGGCGACATTAAAGGAGACAGCTCAACCCATCACACATGCACCAGTCTAACCACCCGCTCCACCACATCCTCCCTCCTATGAAAGAAAGGACTGTCTGTTCTGCACAAAGACAATCAGTTGTTTTGACCAAAAACCAGAACAAATAGAGAGAGAAACTCACCATCTCTTGAGGCAAAAGGGCCTCAAGAGATCAAATTCTGCATCATTCAATCAGGTATTGCAGAATGATTCAACTCAAACTCTCTCTCTCTCTCTCTCTCTCTCTCTCTCTCTCTCTCTCTCTCTCTATCTCTCTCTCTCTCTCCCTCCCTCGCGGGCTCCATCCCTCTCGTGCACGTGCTCCCTGTCTATATGGGTCTCTCTCTCTCCCCCTCTCTCTCTCTGCCTGGAACACTGTGTGTGTGTGTGTGTGTGTGTGTGTGTGTGTGTGTGTGTGTGTGTGTGTGTGTGTGTGTGTGTGTGTGTGTGATTGAATGTTTAGTCTCTAATGACTTTCTGTTCATGTTCACATATCAGATCTCCAGGTGCAGGTGAACACAACAGTCAGACCTGATCCTACATATGACTATAAGCTGGTAGATGTGAAGTGTGTCAGCAGATGTCTTCTAGCTGCTCGTCCTTCCAACATCTGGTACAAGAATGGATACAGAGTGAAGGAAGAAACTTCTTCTTATGCAGCCATCTTTCATCCTTCATCCAGCTTTTCCTGTGCTGTAAAAGGACTTGAGGATTTTCACTCTCCTGCAGTGTGTGAGTTTACTCCACAGTGTGTCACTAACATAGCGCCACCTGGTGGACACCTT
>NC_139630.1:8872710-8915210 GCF_964638095.1 Poromitra crassiceps
TCACAGGCTGGGCAAGTGTTTGAACTAAGCGCTGCACTAATAAAAACAAAAACACGTCAAACACGTCATTGGCGGGGAGGGCTATTTCTGATAACACGTCAAAGACGTCTTTGGCGGTGAATGAGTTAACAGCAACATGTGAAGTTGTTATTTTTTATTTTGTAGCCTATTATAAAAGCCTGCTGCTCTCTGTTTTTGTTAACTTTATTCCTCATTCAGGCTATATTTTTATTTTATTTATTTATTTATTTGTTTTATTGCCTAAATATTTCAGAGGCCATTTAAAAAACGTTATGCTACATGCTGAAAGATCGCCTGGTTTTTTATTTTGTGTTTTGTAGCTATAGCCTATTATATGGTAACACTTTACAATAATGTACACAAATACTATAGTAGTTACTAGTAAACTAACCATTAACTAATAGCCAGTTAATGAGTAGCTAATGAAAAATTTGGCATTAGTCAATCACTAGTTAATCATAGTTAATGAGTAGGTAGTCATTAGTTAATGATTAGTATCTATTTTCCTGAAGTATTATTGCCTGAACATTTCTGAGCCATGATTAAAATGATCTGTTTATGAATTGCGTGGTTTTGTGTGCAGTGTGATCAAAGAATAGACCTAGAATGAGTGTGTTTACTGTCATGCACACAATAAACTGATAATGAGAATTACTGAACTCAGAATAATCAGTTTATGAACGAAAAAAGGGCTGTAATAAACACCGAGCGTAGCTCATTGGAGTTAAAACATAGTCTCGTGCATATTCCTACAAGTCATCATGTACAGCAGTCAGATGAAACTATAACAATATAAACAGAATTGAAACGTGTAATAATGGATATGAGTCGGTAAAAGAGTTTTTCATGCTGTCAGGACTGTACCAGTTGACAACTTGCTTCTACCATCCAGCCGTAAGGGGTCAGTTTAATCTAACTCGGCAATCCCAACACAACCTATTTATACTACAGCTGTTGGGTCTGCGTCTCTAACATGGTGTCATTCATTCACCAAATAAAATAAAATAAAACAACTAATAAAACAACTATAAAAACAGTTTTACCGACTCATGTATCCATTATTACACATTTTAAATGCTGTTTATGAGGATTAATGGGCGATTTATGTTGTAAAATGTGGGCCCAAGGGATTGTGGGTAATCTTTGGTGCTGACCACAGAATAGTCTGCGAGCAATCTTGGGACAGTAACCTGCTAGCGACATGCTTGATCAACTGGTTGGTTTGGTCACTGGCACCATCTACTGGATGAAAATGTAACATAGAAAGAAATAGAATAAAACAGAAGAGAACTAGGCGAGGCGTTCATGTACGCGCAGTGTTGTGCGCGCTGCAGATCCACTTCCGGTTGCGTAACACTCAAACCTGCCAACGCGTGTGTGTGTGAACGCGTAACGAAATTTCTCCAACACTGGTCACACGTGTACACGCTGGAAGTAGCTGTGCTACGCAGCTTGTTGTTACGCGTGATGTAGTTTGCGCACATCATAGTCCGTGTGCATGTGCCCGCGTGACAAAATTGTTCTATTATCTTTATGCGTGCGCTTACGCGCTCTGGCTGCGCACCCCGCGTACATCATTACGCGTACATTTACGCGTAATGATGTACGCGGGTTGCGCAGCCAGAGCGCGTAAACGCACGCATGAAGATAATAGAACCAATTTCGTTACGCGTTCACACACACACCCGTTCGCAGTTTTGAGTGTTACGCAACCGGAAGTGGATCTGCAGCGCGCAACACATGAACGCGTAATTTTACGCGTAAATGTACGCGTAATTTTACGCGTAAATGTACGCGTAATTTTACGCGTAAATGTACGCGGGTTGCGCAGTCAGAGCGCGTAAGCGCACGCATACACGCATGACCATTACAAGTCAATGGGGAAACTACATGACACGTCAAGCGTTGTGTGACACGTTCAGTCGTAGCTGCGCATGTTTATTGAGTCGTTTGGCACTTCAGATCCGGTCAAAAACCGGTAAAAAAAAAGTATCAAAAACTGCGAACGCGTGTGTGTGTGAACGCGTAACGAAATTGACTATGCTACTCAGGTGTCAAAGCATGCGTTGTGTGACACGTTCAGTCATAGCTGCGCATGTTTATTGAGACGTATGGACCGTGCGCGTGCGCCTGCGCCTGCGCCTGCGCGTGCGCGTGTGTGTGTGTGTGTGCGTGTGTGCGTGTGCGTGTGTGTGTGTGATTGAAGGTTTAGTGTCTAATAACACTTCTGTTCCATGTTCACATATCAGATCTCCAGGTGCAGGTGACCAGATACCAGTTCTCTACCCAGGCAGAGCTGAAGTGTCACAGCAGCTGTCATCTAGCTGGTCGTCTTTCCTACATCTGGTACAAGAATGGACTGAAACTTAAGGGAGAAACTTCTTCTTCTTATCCAGGCAGCTTTGGTCCTGAAGACAGCTATTCATGTGCTATAGAAGGATATGAGGCTTTCCCCTCTGCTTCAGTGTGTGAGTTTACTTCACAGTGTGTCACTGACATAACGCCATCTGGTGGAGCCAGATAAAATACATGATAAAACACAGCTTAATCTGAAAGTGTATTATGTTAATCTAATTTCTTCCAGATGCCCTAAATGTCCCCTCAGTGTTGGTGAGTCCCTCTGGTGAAACAGAGGAGGGCAGTTCAGTGATTCTGAGCTGCAGCAGTGATGCCAACCCAGCAGCTACTTACATCTGGTACAAGAAGAATGGAGATCCAGAGCAGAAAGCTTTGAAATCAGGAGCACAGCTTGACTTTGTTTCCATCCAGTCCTCTGACTCTGGAGAGTATCACTGTGAAGCTGAGAATAAGCTGGGGACAAAGAGGTCTCCCTCTGTCTCTGTCAATGTGACATGTGAGTGAAACTAAAAGCAACAAACAAACAAACATGTTTAATCTGTCAAATTATTTTAGTCGTTATTAACCAGGGAAAGGTTTAGCTGAGCATATTTGTTTTTTCTGGTTCACTTTCACAACTGGGAGCTGCCCAGTACAACCACAGTGTGTGACTCTACTTCACTGAGCAGCTCCACTGCAACACTTGGAGATGAAGTGCCTTGCTCAAGGGCACAGTGACAGCAGATGTTGAGGGACAGGAGAGTGTTACATAATTCACTGTTGTCAACAAGATCTTCCCAGCTGTTCTGGGGATTCAAACCATCAGACTTCCAGTCACAAGCCGACATTTACAGTTGTTGCCTCCCACATCTTTACTACTAATTGTTTAATTACAGTATGTGTCATTGTTAAAACACATCCTTATTTTATATAATCCATGTTAATCTATGTTCTCCAGATGGTCCCAGGAACACCTCAGTGTTGGTGAGTCCCTCTGTTGAAACACTGGAGGGCACTTCAGTGACTCTGAGCTGCAGCAGTGATGCCAACCCAGCAGCTACCTACACCTGGTACAAGAAGAATGACGCCTCTCCAAAAGCATCAGGACAGACCTTCACCATCACTGACATCACATCTGAACACAGTGGAGGATATTACTGTGAGGCCCAAAACAGCAGAGGGCGCCATAACTCCACCTTGCTGACTGTTGTGGCAGGTAAGTAGTTCACTCACTCTTTCTTTCTTTCTTTCTTTCTTTCTTTCTTTCTTTCTTTCTTTCTTTCTTTCTTTCTTTCTTTCTTTCTGTCTGTCTGTCTGTCTGTCTGTCCGTCTGTCTGTCTGTCTCTCACACACACACACACACTCACTCACTCACTCACTCACTCACTCACACACACACACACACACACACACACACACACACACACACACACACACACACACACACACACACACACACGCACCTCTGTCCTGTAGCAGAGGTAATCCATTTCTTTGTGTGACACACCATCTTATGTTATGTAATGCAAACATCCCATAATTTCCCTAAGCACTGTGCATTCCAACAAGTGTTACAAGCATGAATGAATGAATGAATGAATGAATGAGCACACAGAAAATAAGAAAACTATCACTGACTCTTCTTCTTCTTTATGAATGGATGTTACTTCAATTACAAAATACAACCCAAAAACAAAGTGTACAGTGTATCGCTAATGAGCATAAATAGCTGTGATTTTGTTAGCTCCTCCTTACATGCTGTGTCTAACCCCGCCTCCACCCCAGCTCCTCCTTACATGCTGTGTCTAACCCCGCCTCCACCCCAGCTCCACCAAATATAGCTAATGCATAGGAGGTCTCTGCTGCTGCTCTTCCTGGACAGAGCCATACCACCAAATATAGCTAATGCATAAGACAATTAAAGTTGACTTCTGACTAGTGGTTCTGACTGAACCATGTTTCATGTATTCTGTTGAGACCAAAATAAATGTTGAGAAACACAATCAGCTGTTCAGTTGTCCAAGAACTGAGGACCTTAAATGATCCTCTATCTTTCCACTATGACTTAACATGTCACATTTACATATAATAATATTCCATAAAAACACAGATTACAGATTATCAATCTGTAATGGACGTAAACATCCTAAATCTCCTCAGTATTTTCATCTGATCTCTTCCCAGCCCCGAGGGAATCAACAGCCATTGCAGTAACATTAACTACGACTCTTCTCCTGGTTATCATTCTCCTCATAGGCCATTTGGTCTTCCTCTGGATTAGGTGAGCAATTCTGTTTCACTGTGGTTATGTTCACTTGGGCATTTAAAATACAATGTGTTCATTTATACAGTTGTTAATTCATTCTCCTAACCAGAGAGAGGAGGGCCTCCCAACAACCATCTGGACCTGGAGGAAGACCAGACAACAGTCTGCAGGTGAGAAGAGGAACTAAACAAGTCTGTGGTTAACAAAAGTTTATGGGAAAGCAAATTTGGATTCAGCATGATAATCTTCACAAACGTGAATAACTTTTATGACTTTTGGAACGTAAATGTCTTTTTTTCAAACACAATTTTTAGAAAACGCTTCAAAAGGCATAAAAGTTATTCACGTTTGTGAATATTATCCTGCTGAACCCAAATTCGCGTTCCCATAAACTTTTGTTAATCACAAACGTTATTATACATTAAAGTGAAATCCCCATTCTAAAACCCCATAGACTTTTCCACTGACGAACCAAATGGTGGCGATTTCTCGATAAAGCCTACAAAAATATGTCATCCCTGTGGTAATCTATTTGGGCAATCACCTAATTAAACAATGTGGCTCCATCAGGTCACCCGCACGGGTGCTCTTTACACTTCCTGAAAGTTTCAGCACGATCGCACGCAAAACGCCATAGCTGTGACTGGCCAGACTTCTTGAAACAGACAGAGCCCACATTGACAAATTCATACCGTATATAGATGATTAATTGTTGACATCCCTATTACCATGTATTACCATGTATTACCATGTATTACCATGTATTACCATGTATTACCATGTATTACCATTGTATTACCTGTATTTCAGGTGTGCTGTCATGTCTTCTGACCTTGTTAACACGTTAAGTGCCATAGCCGAGATAATTCGTCTTACATAATCCAACGCTTGAGTGCCAGAGCCGAGTTTACTCGTCTTACATAAACATTTTTTTTTTTTGACGGTGGGACATCAATCAACAACTTTTACATCTTCGAGATCACTATTGGAGCAAGAGAATGTGTATAATCTATTTTACCGACCCACTAAGTGTTGACAGTGCTCCCCCAGACGAGCGAAATCAAAGAAAAAACTGCCGCTGGAGCAAGCCATTCAAGGAAATGGCGAGGCGATTTTACAGTAATCCATTGCAGACTTGTCTTGCCCGAGAGCGGCCGCGCACCGGCAGCAGCACACAGAGAGCGGAGCGCGATTTGCAAAATAGATTATAGGTGAAACACACTTTGAAACACCTCAGAAAGGCCAGAATCAACATCTGCCCATCGCCCACGCATTCCCCGGCCCATCTTGACTCGCACAAGGAGCGTCCGCACGCAGGCAAGCAGGCAGGCAGGCACGCAGGCAGGCAGGCAGCAGCAACGCGCTTCTGACACGCCCGCTGGAGAGCCAGGAGGAAGGAGGAGAAGACACACGGAGGGAGGAGTTTGAATGAGAGGGGTGTTTCCTGTTGTTATGGAGGAAATTACTGTTCAAAACTATTGTTTAGAATGTCTGACGGTCTTACTGATGCCAAAAATGAATGGTTAAAGTGACTGTTCTATCGAATTCACAAAAAGCCATTTATCTCTGAATAAATTTCCAGACGCTGAAACCATGCTGTACTCAACGGCTAATATCTACATAACTACTAACTCTGCAAACTAACTCTTTTAGACAGAGAAAGCACACATTCTATTAGTTATTTTTAGATGATTGGTGTTCATGAATTCTTAACAGAAAATAATCCTCGGCTCTTGTAAAATGAGCCAGAATCCTCAAAAAAAAACCTGGCACAACTTACCTACAGGATGAAAAAATGGCTGGCACTCAATGTGTTAAACTCAATATTGTTTTTTGCAGATTCCTCTCTCTGCTCCAGCCTCCACATCCCAACCAGACTCCACTTACCAGAGCCTCAGTCCAGCCTCCATGGATCAGAACCAAACATACTCTACTCTGCCACCAGACTCCACTTACCAGAGCCTCAGTCCAGCCACCATGGATCAGAACCAAACATACTCTACTCTGCCACCAGACTCCACTTACCAGAGCCTCAGCCCAGCCACCATGGATCAGAACCAAACATACTCTACTCTGCCACCAGACTCCACTGACTAGAGCCTCAGTCCAGCCACCACGGATCAGGACCAGACATAGTCTATTGTTAGACAAATGAGTAGTGGAGTGCTGAGATGCTAGAGTTTGTAGTATACATGTATTTGATTCAATATTCAAGATATTTGAATAACCATAATAAGTCATCAGATTACAAAGGAGGCATTTGACTTAGTGCAAGTATGCAGCACAGCATTCACATCAACAGTAGAACAACCTTCTAGAACAATCCAATTATAAAGTGCAAAGTCCTTTAAAGTGACATATAATGGGGGAAGGGGGGCAGAGGTAAAGTCCTGATTTGTGGGGGCTTATGGGGTCTCATTGAAGATGCAGATGACAGTTGGAAAGAAAGTGTTCCTGTGTCGAGAAGTTCTGATACTGCCAGACTTCTGCCATGAGCGAGGGCTTTGAGGAGTTTATGGCCTGGGTGGGAGCGGTCGGCCATCATTTCCCAATGAAACCGTTTCAGAATTTTTTGTGTGTTTGTATAAAATGTTCTGCTCTTATTTCCTGTTGAAACAGGATGTTGGGTCCGGTCAAAACGTGGGGAGGGATCGTTCAAAAGTGTCATCATCATCACTCAGTTAGCCACAGAAAGGCAGTTTTATTGGATGGGCCCGGTGGAGGAGTAGGACTGTTCAAAAATCTGTATTGTTCAATTTCACACAGGCTCCGCCCCTAGCAGGGCTTTGTTGCTACAGCAACTCCTACGAGTGGATCAGCACACTGAAATGTGCGTGTACATACTCAGCCAATCAGGATGAGCCTACTCAACCCCTATGGAGCTGCACCGTATAAAATGGTGCCGGTCTCACTCACCACCAACCACTTTTCTTCAGCACCTGGCGAACAAGTTTGCCATCGTCTGGAATCAACAGCATTGGATAGATACCGCCCGAGCCAACAGGGCCTACATCAACAGAGAGGGCAGCGTGTGATCCACACCACTGTTGAAGGCTGCCAAGGACCTGTGGTGCTGGGCCACAGAGCACCTCTGTCCTCTCAAGGCGCTGCACAGTCTGGGCCTGGAGAACATGCGGGCCAACCTCATGTCGAGAAGCGCCCCCTGGAGGATGAATGGATTTGAGACGCTCACCCGTTAGGGGATGGATGCGTTTGGACACGCTCCATGGCCATAAAAGCTGCCTTGGTTTCTTTCAGGGGTATGCAGTTTCTTCAGGAGCTCCAAACTTTTATGCTTCTAAACTTTTGAATGGCAGTTTATCTCCTTGTTATGGTTTATTTTGTAATTTCCTCTTCTTTATATTCACTTTTATCTGTTTACATCTGTGTTTAGTTGCATGTTTGTTTTCTTATAGTATCCATTTATCCCCTGGATTACCTTTTATTATTATTTTTTTACCATTTTGTATTCATTCATGTTTATTATTCAACTGTTTTATATATTTGATTGTGAAAAATTCTGCATCATTGTTTTTATTGTATGTAAAGTGCTATAAATATAGTTTTAAGTGAGGAAGCAAGGAATCAAATTATGCAAACTATTCACCTTATGTAGCCCCGCCCACTTGACCCAGTTGTGTTATGATTTCCTGTTCAAAACACAGTCAGTTTTACCTGGTCACTAGTACTGTACTGTCACAGGAAGTGTCAACACAATAGGAAGTAACTGGATGACCCCTGTGTTGGAAAATAAGGTGAATAGGCCTGTTAATGCTTTACTGCCATAGATTGTAAATATATTAAAACTTCACTGTGCATAGTTTGTTTATATATATTTTAAGATGAAATACATGACTTGTTTATGACATTTTTTAGAAGCCTATTTCATTAAGTAGTAATAAAGACTCAAAAGATGTTTGTTTTCTTTTTTCACTCCCAGCTCTTTGTCCTATGACTCACTGCTTGAATGATAACACACAGCACTAAACAATATGTTTAAGACTTGAATAGAGTTTGTTGTTATTGTTATTGTACTGGTCCTATAGACTGTTATTAGCTTATTGTTTTTCTCCATCTTCTCAATTCCCTGTGATAATACTGCAGCCATGAAACTTTGCACTGTGGTAATTAGACCCACCAGAAATACGTATAACCGCCGTCAGCCTGATGGTGGTGCTATAATTAAAGGGTGGGTTCCCAAAGTGGGGGTCGGGAGCCCCCGGGGGGTCGCGACTCGCTGGACACTGATGGGGGGTCGCGAGATGATTTCCAGAATGTGTGAAAAAATTTACCTATAATGTGTGAAGTACAGAATGTGTGAAATACAATGTAAAAACTATTACAAATAGCACATTTTAACCATAATTGTTAGGTTTAGTTTGATTTATTTACTCTATTTAGTGCATGTGCGCACAAACGTTTGTATGCTTCAACCACCTCCGGGGGTAGTGGTCACCAGCCTCTGAAGCACCGTTATTCGCGGGCTGAAACGTTTGTGGTTAAAAGGCTGTACCTCCCACAACGTCTACCACAACTTGTGTAAGACGAGATAAGTTTTAGCACTGTTTTTTTTTGCTTTACTTCACTGGGAGTCTCACTGAGAGCAATGCTCTCTATTTCAGGAGTGCCCTGTTCAAACCTGGTGCCTGACCAGTACAACCAGTCTGATCTGCTGCACAATGAGCAGCTGCAGTGCAGCAGTTGGGGTTAAGGGCCTTGCTCAAGGGCAGCTCAGTGGTGGTAATGAGGGAGGGGCAAACACTGCTTTTCACTTTCCCCACCCAATTGTTGCAATTCCTCCTGATCGCCTGTAGAGGTCACTCATCATTAACTTAAAGTCCCAATGAGAGTCTTGAGAGCATCTAATTGGGGTGGCACATGAAGCAGGGAGGGATTAATCAAACCAACCAATGAGATATCTGCTATCTGAATGTGAATTTTCTGATCCCTGTCACTTACAATATCCTCCTTAACTGTTGGTGGCGCTGTCTATGTTTCACTGGTCCTCTGGCTCTTTGGGGCCGATGACGAGGTACTGGGAGCCCAGCTGCAGGTTGAGGCTGTCTCTGAGAGAGAGAGAGAGAGAGGAGAGAGAGAGAGAGAGAGAGAGAGAGAGAGAGAGAGAGAGAGAGAGAGAGAGAGAGAGAGAGAGAGAGAATGTGGTGGAGGAAGAAGATGAGGGGGAAACACATGTAATGTTAATTAATATTATTTTGAATGTGTTGCGTAACTTTATTTATAATGTTAGCTATTAGCCTGTTCTCTTGTCATTCAAATGGTGATGGTTTTTAGGTCTTGAATCTAATTCAGTGAAATTGTCAAATTGTTCTATTATTGCCAGACGATTAACAGTATAACACATGAACTTGTTTCCCAAACAATGGTATATTTCTATATATAGGTATATTTATATTGTTATATCATTGTCTTTATCAGAACATGTGTTATCATGATGTATGTATGTCTTTATCAGAACATGATGTATGTATGACCATAGGCTGTTTCAAAACAACAAAACTCTTTTCTGCTAATAAACTTGATGATTAACTGGCTGCTTTCCTGCATGTTAATGGTGTAAAGAGGAAGGAAGCTTTGTTTTATTTTTAATACAAGCTTGTTACCACAGAAGACCACATCCTGCTTCACAGTGAGTCTGTCACATACATTGTGTTTAATGTCTTATCTTATGTCTTATTGCTTAACATTTAACACACATTCCAGCAGCCCTCAACCAGTGTTATTATATTGACAAAGTAGGCCTACTACTTTCTTTTAAAAGTACCATGATTTGTGTTTCGTTGTTTAGTGAGAATATGTGTGACTATTTGTAGCAGATATCTCCTCATTTCTCATGGCAGATTTGCCAAATTTCTGTCAACATTATTATTTTCTCATCATCTGTGCCAAATTCTCCCTGATATCTGAAAACGCCCACTAGTATTAACCACAAGCAGAACATTCAGCCTGTAACCAGAGCTGACATTATAAACATCAGAAACTTTATAGGCTAGAAACTGCCAAAGTCACACCCTCTTCCAGATTCACCATGGGGGGGATTCTGATAATGCAGAACCTTCCAACAGTGTAAATCCAGAGGTATTAAATATTCCTGTGTCACTAGAATGATAATATATTACTCAAACCTTAAGGTGCATGTTCAGTTGGATCAGGGATGTTCTAACTTTTGTGAATGGATTAGATTAGATTAGATGGCATGGGTTATTAAAACAAAATCATGTACAATACAATTGCCCTCTAAGGATTTATTTTACCATCTGAAAATGAGTTCCACCTACTTGGTGCTTCTCTACAAACTATATTATCCTGTTGTCATCATTAGATGAACAGAAGAAAACACACAAAGTGAACTTGTTTAATGAACCAATTCTGTACTTAAGAGACTTTGGACATGCCTGATTTTAGATACATGATGAGGCAAGGAACTCTGGAACTGCTGCAGACAGGACTGTAGTACCACTGTTGTTGCAATTCCTCCTGCTCACCTGTAGAGGTCGTTCATCCTTTTACTCAAAGTCTCAATGAGAATCTTGAGAGCATCTTGCTTGCTTGTAAATACATCATTTCCTGTTGAAATGATGTTGGGGTGGGACATGAAGCAGGGAGGGATTATTCAAACCAACCAATGAGATATCTGATATGTGAATTTTCTGATCCCTGTAACTTACATTATCCTTCTTACCTGTTGGTGTCGCTGTCTATGTTTCACTGCGGCCAATGACGAGGTACCGGCAGCCCTGCTGCAGGTTGAGGCTGTCTCTGAGAGAGAGAGAGAGAGAGAGAGAGAGAGAAGAGAGAGAGAGAGAGAAGAGAGAGAGAGAGGAGAGAGAGAGAGAGAGAGAGAGAAGAGAGAGAGAGAGAGAGAGAGAGAGAGAGAGAATGTGGTGGAGGAAGACAATGAGGGGGAAACAAATGTAATGTCAATAAATGTTATTTTGAATGCTTTGTTACATAACATTTGATTTATGTTTGTAGCTATTAGCCTGTTCTCTTTTCATTCTAATGGTGAGTTGTTTAGGCTTTGACTCCAATTCAGTGAAATTGCGAAATTATTTAATAAAGAATATAACACATGAACATGTTTCCTTTGAGCAAGCTATTATTCAACTGTCCTGCAATGAAATCAACATGGCTGTCCTGCAGTTTGATCATTTTGATTTGATCACCCTACACCCAAACCACAACAATTATATTTATCTTTTTCTATCATCATCGTTTTCTCAGAAGATGTGTTATCATGGCAGATGCACGTGGTGTTTCTTCTGTGGATGATACAGATAACGCTCTCTCTCTTTTCTATAGACTGATATTAATCACTTCATCACTTTTCAAAACACTAAAACTCATTTCTGCTAATAAACTTGTTGATGTACTGCTGCTGCTTTCCTGTATGTCAGTGAGGTAAAGAGGAAGGAAGTCGCCACACTTTTCTTTCGTTCTTTCTAACCAGCGTGTTTCTCTCATGCTACAAGTCAACCACAAAAGAGCACATCATTCTCCACTGTAAGCTCTGTCAGATACATTGTGTTTTAATGTTTTATTTCATGGCTTATTGCTTAAAATTGAACAGGCTTTTGAAAAGTTATCATTAGAATAGTTAGGATTTAATATTATTTTGGAGAACTGCCAAAGTGCATTAATAGTTTGTTCAATGACAAGTGTAATGACAGAGTAGCCCACAGTAGATGGCACATTGCCAGCTAAATATGAGTGGATTTATTGTCTTCCTTCTGTCTGTGCTGACCCCTCCCCCCCAGCTCATAAACTCTTTGAGGGTCTGGTGGTACCAGAACCTCTCGTCACAGAGACAGTTTCTACCCAACTGCCATCGGCCTCTTCGACAAGACCTTTATCACTCCCCCCCCTCCCCCCACCCCAGGCCCGGCGCCACGAAGGGGCCTAAGGGGGCTTAGCCCCCTCAGTTCAATTTTCGGCCCCCTCACTTGAATTTTTTTTTTTTTTTTTTTTTTTTTTTTTTTTAAGAATAGTTAATCTATAAAGGCCAGTTAGGCAATGTTTGTACCTGACATGTTTAGGCTGCTGTTTCTGCAGTCTTCATCAAATTTGATCAGTTTAAGTTGATGTAGGCTACCCCCTGTAAACATGGCTCTGTTGTTTCAGAATTGGCAGGGAAGCGCTATTTGCTGTGCTTTGGTTGTCACAAGGTGTCAGAGATGTAGTTATTTATTAAATTTGAACCTATGAACCCTTGAACCTATGTTTTACGATATAAAAATATCATAAAAAAAAAAATCGAAAAAAGAAAAGAAAAATCAGCCCCCTCGCCAGTTATAACAGCCTCCTCAGTCATTTCATCCTGGCTCCGGCCCTGCCCCACCCTGATGCCCCCGTACAGCTGGCACAGTAACAGCCCGGGGTCCTCATCACAGAGATTACCCCCCCCCCCTCCCCCACATATATTTCACTTTAAAGGACTTTATTTTGTACTTTATAATTTGTGATTGTTTTTTTTATTGCTTTGTCTTTCACTATTGATGTACACTGCATACTTGCACTACAAGTCAAATTCCTGGTTTGTTTATCATTAGAATAGTTAGGATTTAATATTATTTTGGAGAACTGCCAAAGTGCATTAATAGTTTGTTCAATGACAAGTGTAATGACAGAGTAGCCCACAGTAGATGGCACATTGCCAGCTAAATATGAGTGATTTGTAGTCTTCCTTCTGTCTGTGCTGACCCCTCCCCCCCAGCTCATAAACTCTTTGAGGGTCTGGTGGTACCAGAACCTCTCGTCACAGAGACAGTTTCTACCCAACTGCCATCGGCCTCTTCGACGAGACCTTTATCACTCCCCCCCTCCCCCCACCCTGATGCCCCCTGGGTACAGCTGGCACAGTAACAGCCCGGGGTCCTCATCACAGAGATTACCCCCCCCTCCCCGACATGTATTTCACTTTAAAGGACTTTATTTTGTACTTTATAATTTGTGATTGTTTTTTTTTATTGCTTTGTCTTTCACTATTGATGTACACTGCATACTTGCACTACAAGTGAAATTCCTGGTTTGTAATCTGATTACTTACCATGGCTGGCTATTAACACTTTGGGTGCCACGGCCCTTGGGCAAAAGGTTGCTGTACTGTGCCACATAGGCCGCAATGCATTTTAATATAGCCATATCATTTTTTGTGTTCCTCTTATATGGACAACCAATAGCCTCAATGAAACTTTGAACCCTTCTGTTTCATAAAAAAAAAAAAAGTGTGTTTATAAACTGTTCCATTTTGGAAATACACCCCTCTGAAAAAGAGTGTTTTCGACCGAAAACAGCATGGTGAAATTAGTTTCTGAGATAATCACATCTTTATGTTAGAAAGGCGACAGAATGAATTCTGCTTTGAGTTGAACAAAATGCTATAGCTGAAATGAAAGGTTAGAATGTCTAGTTTACCTGCGGGAAAAAGTATGTCAAAAGAATGTGTTGTTTATTTTCTACAAATATTAGTTTACAGCTTGGTCTAACATCAAAATGTTCACTTTCATGGGGTCATGCTGGATAATGAAGTCCATATTTCCACAAAGAAAGAAGATATCAACTTTATTTTTTATTTTTATGAAACTACACATTGAAAGCTTTCATTTGATGTGTAACATAATAACAATATTCAAAACACAACATGTCCTGCACTGTTTTATCTTCTTCACATGGACCTTCAAAATAGTTGGAAATCACGACAACTTTATGTAAACATAGGCCAAATAATGAATTCTCCTTTGAGTTGAACAAAATGCTATAGCTGAAATGAAAGGTTAGAATGTCTAGTTTACCTGTGGGAAAAAGTATGTCAAAAGAATGTTTTGTTTATTTTCTACAAATATTAGTATACCACTTGGTCTAACATCAAAATGCTCACTTTCACGGGGTCATGCTGGATATTGAAGTCCATATTTCCACAAAGAAAGAAGATATCAACTTTTTTTCTTTTTCTGGATGAAACTACACATTCTAAGCTTTCATTTTTTGTGTAACATTATAAAAATAGTCAAACACAAAATTTCCTGCATTGTTTTATTTTCTTGAAAATAACCTTCACAGGAGTTGGAAATGAACACATGCTGTATATTGGAGGCAAAAAAAGGTCACGAGCGATGACATCATCACTGCTGACATCACTGGACACTTGTACCGATGACATCATCCGAGCCTATGACATTGAGGACAGTTATGACATCAGCATCACTGTTATAGAAAATATTATTGTCTTGTACCGTACTATAAACAATGGGCCGTGGCCTCTCTGGTCGTCCCCCTGTCCGGACAGCCATATTCAGATGACCTGTGTGGAGTTAGCACAAAACATACAGATCTTTTATAACTGCTGCTTTGAGATGTGGGGGCGAGTCTATAGTACTGTAGTACTATAGAATAGGATAGAATAATCTATAAATAACTATCTATATATAATAATATATAATAATAATATAATATATAATAATAATATATATAATAATATATAATAATAATCTATAAATAACTATAGAATAATAATAGTACTGTTATCTAGTCTCTTTTTGAGTATCACTCACAGTGATTGTTGTATAAAGATACAACAATCACTGTGAGTGATACTCAAAAAAGCAGGGGTAGAGGCAGAGAGGCACATGGTCACATTGGGGGCAGACAAATTTGGTCTCCTTTCGGTGTCCCTTCGCTGCGCAGTGGGCACATTTTCGATTTGCCTTGCTCTTGGTGGGCGGGACTTTGACCGGCTGTGGCACATGACCCGCAAAGTCCACATTCTGCCTCACTGAATTGGACCGTTGGCGTGTGTGTCTTGGCGTCCTTCCTGGAGGAAGAGGAGGTGGCTCGTCTGCTGGAGGAGGAGGGGGGGGGCAAGCAGATGTCGCCTCCGTCCACGATTTCACCACAGACAGGGTGAATTCTTTGAGGACTTTGCAGCTGGACGTGGGGTTGCATTTCCTGTACAGAATAAATGCATTGCTCATTGCAATCTGCATGAGGTAGACCACGAACTTGGAGCTCCATTTGGACGTCTTCCTCACAAATGGATAGTATGATATCTTCTGGTCAAGTCGATCAACCCCACTCATGTACTGGTTGTACTCGACAACACATGCTGGCTTGCTCTGCAGGACCCGTTCACTTTGCCCTTTCTCTTTCACCGCCACAGTCTTCATGACATCCTGGTGGAAGGTGGAGATCATCCTGACGATGCGCTTGTCCCGCCATGCCAGGAACATCACCCCATCGTCATGACGAGCGAGTCGTTCACCTACTCGCAGATCCGACATGGTCACCTGCCGGATGGACGCAGGTTCGCCCCTCTTCACCCGGAGTGTCCCAGCTGAGTGCATCTGGAGGCTGAGGAGACGTCGGCTCACGGTCCCGCTGTTGTAGAAATTATCCATCCAGAGACGGTAGCCATATCCCTCCAGGCCGGCAATGAGGAACTGCACGGTGTCCAGTAGGGTGCTGTGAATTCCACAGTAGGGTTTCATTGCATAGCAATACCCGTTTTCTGAATCGCACAGAATATAGCTCTTTATTCCGTACTTTATCGGTTTTGCCGGATTGTACACACGGAAACGTAGCCTCCCCCTCCACAACAGCATCCCTTCATCCACACTAATGTTTTGTGAGGGCTGGTACATTTCCTTGAACTTGGAGAGGAGCAAGTCAAGGATGAGCCGCACTTTGTGGAGCCGGTCGGTGGCATCGACCCTCTCATTGTCACAGAAATGGAGAAAGCGCCATATCAGCTGGAACCTGTTGCGGGACATTGTCTTCCTGAAGTATGGGGTCTCCATCGCCACATCAAGAGACCAGTAGTCCGCAATCTTGGGCTTCTTGACAAGGCCAGTGAGGAAGAGGAGCCCCAGGAATCGCTTCAGCTCTCCCACAGACAGCGGTTGCCAGGCGTTTACCCGGGTGTAGGGCATGTGCAGCTGATCCAGCACGGCGATGCACTGTTTGGCATAGATGTTGGTCTGCTGAACAATGATCTGCAGCAGCTCATCACCGAGGAACAGCTCCAGGAAATCTGCCGGCTTGTCTGACTGTAGTGATGCAGCCGCATTCCTGGGACCTGGCATTGCTGTGAAGGGGAAGACTTTGGGGCTCCAGTCTGGCATAGTATGCCAGCGTGGAGAGTCCTCCTGACGAGGCTTGCCCGCTGAAAAATGAAATAAAAGGTTTTTCTTCAGACAATTGTGATATGTAAAAAAGCTGTCTTTTTTCCAATAATTAGAAGCCTTGTGTTGACAATAATAATAATAATAATAATTGATATTATTATTATTATTATTATAGATGAGCTGGCTGCATACGTGACATGAATTTCCTGTAAAGTATCTATAGATTCTCACCTCTTGAAGACCCTCTCTTCCCAACTGCAGATGCCCGCACGCGCTCAGTCGTCACCACCTCCTCCTCCTCCTCCTCCTCCTCCACCACCTCCTCCTCCTCCTCCTCCTCCCCTGTAGTCAAAGTGAGTTTATAAAATATGATACATTCTTGAGGGAAAAAAGTTTATGTTTTCAATATCAGATGAATAATTGTAATTCTAAAATGGCTTATATCTCACCTTCGTCACTGGACTGCAAGCGGGCACGACGAAAGCTGGCGGGAGCACCTGCCCCTTCATCGTCAGTCCCCTCCTCAGAGCTGTGCTGCAACTCTGAAATTTTATATTTTACATGGTATTAGTAGGCTAATTCAGGATTGTTATTCTTACCAAGCTTTGTGTTGACAAAAATAAATTGATGAATAAGTGTGTGCGTTTATTTTTTTTTTACATTATTACCTCCAATGGTTTGTTTACTTGCTGGCCAGTGATGCCTGTTCCTATATAGATACTGTACTGTAAGTCACATGTTTAGATTGTTCTCATGGTTTCCTTTTGTCCTGACAAATACATGGTGGATGAGTTGAGTTCCCTCCCCCTCCCTCCCCTGATATGTGAAGCGCTTTGTGTGTCTAGAAAGGCGCTATATAAATCCAATCAATTATTATTATTATTATTATAGATGTAGCTGGCTGTATACGTGACATGAATTTCCTGCAAAGTATAGGTTCTCACCTCTTGAAGAAGACGCCATCGCCACATCCCCCTCCTCTGAGCCTCTCTGAGGCGCCAGATCAGTCTCCTCCTCCTCCTCCTCCTCCTCCTCATCAAACTCGTCAGAGTCTGTAGTCAAAGTGAGAGTTTATAAAAATAAGATACATGATATGTGTTTTCAATATCAGATGATTTTTTGAAAATCGATTCATCTCACCATCGCTGGAATCCAGGTGGGCCTGACGAGGTGGTGGATGCCAGTCACCATCCCTCGTGTTGGATTCCGCAGGATCCGATGAAGGATCGGATGAGGGGTCCTCGGAGTCAGTCTCCGGAAGATCTCTCTTCCTCACGGCACGGCAGAGGGCCTGCTCCAGCGTAAGCTGGCCAGCTCCGGGCCTAGGCCGTCTGCGCCTGGGCATAGCTAATCTATAGCTACACGCCTACACCTGGCTATAAACTAGCTAACACAGACACACAGACAGAGACAACTACACACACACACACACACACACACACACAGACAGACAGACAGACACACCGACACCAACACCAACACCGACACTTATTTTTTTTGTTTTTTTTTGTTTTTTTTTTTCACAAACACACTACTAACTAAGAGCTAATCTACTGCTAACGCTAACTAACACACGCGATCTCCCACACACACACACACACACACACACTGTGTGTGGTTTGTGTGTCTCAGACACACAAACCACTCACCAAACACGCCAAACACTCAAATCTACTCACCACACAATCTCACAAACTGATCTAAATATAATCTATCGCTAATGACTATGCTAAATACTCGCTAAATACTCGCTATGCTATGGATATGCTCAAGAGGAAATACACGGACCGAGAGGAAGGGAAGACAAGGAAGGAATGGCCGATTGTCGCGCTCTCAAGAAGAGAAAGGCAGCGCCCTGACGCAGGAAGGGGGGGGGCAGCACTGCATCGCGTCAAGATTGCGCCGATTTACGCATCCGATTCTTGTAGGGATTCATGTTGAATACTTGCCCAAGGTCCTAAACGATCTAAAAATTGAATAAAAGCAATTTCGAAAAAAAGACGCCATACGGCGTCTTTGGCACCCAAGCGAGATTAATAAAAAGACGCCGTACGGCGTCCTTGGCACCCAATGAGTTAAAGTGAATCTTGAATCTTGTACATTTACATTTTAATTTGAGGCATTTGGCATAATAAGCACAAGGGAGAATATGTGTATAGGCTATATTCCTATTTCCTATAGCGGCCTAGATGACACTAGTAATCAGGCTCAAAGCATCAATACTAAGGAGTGCAAAGGTCAAAGCCTCGCTGCCCTGACCTAACGTGCATTTCGTAAACAAACAAATAGTTATGGTTAAATTGTGGTCTTTCAATATTTTTTAAATTGTATTTCACACATTTTGCAGTTCACATATTCTTTAGGGCAATTTCACACATTCTGGAAATCATCTCGCGACCCACCCAGTGGTGTCCCACGACCCCTCTGGGGGTCCTGACCCCACACTTTGGGAACTACTGGTCTAGGCTGCTCAAAGCATCAATACTAAGGAGTGCAAAGGTCAAAGCCTCCCTGCCCTGATGACCATCAGTCTCTTTGTACAAGATGCAAAAAAGGCTGTGTTGTGATGATGTGGTGCATCGTCTGTTCCTTTAAACCTGGAGGTTCCTGAGTGTCTGTGTGCTTTGTTTTAGTGCTCAAATCCTACATTCATCTTGATCTGTCATATAGCCCTTTCACACCAATGCTACCAGCAGGGTTATCCCCAGGTTGGTTTTGGGTATGAAAGGGTTAACATGGGTTGCCTGACCTGGGTTGGCAACCCACCTCCAAAGCCCCAGGGTCCCCACTAATGTTAAGGCACCCATGCTAATAGCCTATGCTAACTGTTGTGCATCTCTCCCTTATCTGAATTGGCATTACCAGGGATTAACCTGCTGTGTTGACTGACTTGGTGTGAATTGACAAAAGAGCTGAACATGGGCCAAGTAACCCTGGTCTAACCCTGGTCTAACCCTGGTCACTGTATGAAAGTGGGCATACAGTTAACCAACAGTAGCCTGTGTTGTGTTGAAGCCCTCAGTTAGTCTTCACACTAGTGATGCCTCTCTTTATCCATTTACCTAAAGACTGTCAATTGTAAAGTGTTGTGCTCATTAAAGACAGTATGGGAAATGCTATTTTGGTGCAACTGGAATTGTAATTGGTGTTTTGTTTTGTCTTTTTTTTAACATATGAACTTGTGTTTATTCATCTGAAGTCTATTCTAAACTTGTTAGCTCTGAACAGCAGCTCGGCACTGCCGGTTGGTCCACAAAGTTTTCCGCACTCTGACCACAGTTTTCAGCCTAGTTGTGTCCATCGTGCAGCTATTGCAAATTCACACATACATACATATTACATTACATAGCATCATATACAGTACAAACTAAACATGTCCTAGACAGGCTCCAGTACGTGCAGAACTCAGCTGTCAGGGTTCTCACTCACACCAAGCCCTGGCAGCACATCACCCCCACCCTCATCCACCTCCACTGGCTCCCGGTCAAGTTCCGCATCCTATACAAACTCCTCCTTCTCACCTACAAATCCCTAAACGCACTTGCCCCCCAATACCTGTCCGACCTCCTTCACCAACACACTCCATCCCGGAACCTGTGGTCTTCGGACGCAGGACCGTTGTCCATCCCCTGTACCAGACTCAAAACCTTTGGGGACAGAGCCTTCAGCGTGGCTGCCCCCACCCTCTGGAACGCTCTCCCTGCCGAAATCTGTAATGCCCCGACCCTGGACAGTTTCAAAACACACCTCAAGACACACCTCTTTTCCATGGCCTTTCCACATTAGTTAGTTCAGTTTAGTTCAACCATCCCTGTTTGTTTTGTTTGTTTGTTTGTTTTCCTCCCCCTCTCTCCCCTATCTGTATCCCACTCTTGTGAAGCGACCTTGGGTTTTATTAAATATATATATAATATATAGCATCATAATACAGTACATGTCCCACAGGGTTTTACATAGCATCATATACAGTACATGTCACACAGGGTTTTACATAGCATCATATACAGTACATGTCCCACAGGGTTTAACATAGCATCATATACAGTGCATGTCCCACAGGGTTTAACATAGCATCATATACAGTGCATGTCCCACAGGGTTTAACATAGCATCATATACAGTACATGTCCCACAGGGTTTAACATAGCATCATATACAGTACATGTCCCACAGGGTTTTACATAGCATCATATACAGTACATGTCCCACAGGGTTTAACATAGCATCGTATAGAGTACATGTCCCACAGGGTTTAACATAGCATCATATACAGTACATGTCCCACAGGGTTTAACATAGCATCATTTACAGTACATGTCACACAGGGTTTTACATAGCATCATATACAGTAATGTGCCACAGCAGGGTTTTACATAGCATCATATACAGTACATGTCCCACAGGGTTTTACATAGCATCATATACAGTACATGTCCCACAGGGTTTTACATAGCATCATATACAGTACATGTCCCACAGGGTTTAACATAGCATCATATACAGTACATGTCCTACAGGGTTTTACATAGCATCATATACAGTCCAGCGGAGAGCAACTACGATGTGGGCAATCGGGAGTTGTTGGCAGTAAAGGAGGCACTGGATCGAGGGGGCCGAGCAGCCGTTTGTGGTCTGGACTGACCACAAAAACCTGGCCTACATCTGCAGCGCAAGGCACCTGAACTCATGTCAAGCCAGGTGGGCTCTGTTTTTCAATCGTTTTGACTTTATATTGTCTTATCGACCAGGCAGTAAAAAGACAAAAGCAGATGCACTCTCTCGCCAGTTTGACCCTACAGATAAAGGTTCAGAGCCCGAGCCCATCCTGGCCCCGTCGCGAATCATCGCCCCGGTTCTATGGGGGATCGAGACCGAGGTGAGAGCAGTGCAGCAGGCTGATCCTGGACCTGAGAACTGCCCACGCAACCGTCTATGTGCCCCATGGAAAACGGGCCTGTGTGTTGGGGTGGGGACATGCATCGCTGCTGGTGGGTCATCCAGGGGAGAGACGGATGTGGCCAACGATCTGGTGGCCAACGATCCGGGCGGATGTGACTACCTTTGTGGCCGCCTGTGTCACCTGCTCCCAGAATAAGACACTGCGTCAGCATCCTGCGGGATTACTGTGTCCGCTGCCTGTCCCACGTTGGCCCTGGTCCCACATTTCTCTGGACTTTATTACTGGCCTGCCACGTTCAGGAGGAAAAACGGCCATCTTGGTGGTGCTGGACCGTTTTTCCAAGGCGGCACGGTTTATTGCTTTAGCAAAGCTCCCTTCTGCACCAGAGACTGCTGTGCTAATAATGAATAATGTGTTCCGTGTGTATGGACTTCCACAGGACGTTGTGTCGGACCGGGGTGCCCAGTTCACTTCCCGGTTTTGGAAGGCCTTCTGTTCTCTCCTCGGGGCCACTGCCAGTCTCTCCTCTGGCTTCCATCCCCAATCTAATGGACAGACGGAGAGAGTCAATCAGGACCTGCAAACCATGCTACGCTGTCTGGTCGCCTCCAACCCCTCGGACTGGAGGTCACAACTCCTGTGGGCTGAGTATGCTCATAACACTCTGCAGTCCTGTTCCACAGGCATGTCTCCTTTCCAGTGTCAGCTAGGCTATGAGCCGCCTCTATTTCCTGACCAGGAGCCGGAGGTAGGGGTCCCGGCGGCGGTGGATTTCGTGCGGCGCTGCGCACACACATGGAGGGAGGCTCGGGCGGCGCTGTTGCGAGCGAGGGGCAGGCATTCTCGGCAGGCAAACAAACGATGGCGGCCATCTATACCCTTTCGGCCAGGATACAAAGTGTGGCTGTCCGCCATGGACCTCCCACTGCGGGTGGAAAGCAGAAAACTGGCACCACGCTTCGTGGGTCCTTTTGAAGTTGGAGCACAGGTCGGGCCGGTTTCATACAGGTTAGTGCTGCCAGCCTCAATGAAGATTCACCCTGTTTTTCACGTGTCCCTGCTAAAGCCTGTGGTGTCTAGTCCTTTGTCCCCCCCCTATCCCACCCCTTCCTCCTCCTCGCTGGGTCGGTGGTGGTCCGGTGTACACAGTCCGGAGGATAATGGACTCACGCCGGGTGCGCCGTAGTGTACGATACCTGGTGGATTGGGAGGGCTACGGCCCGGAGGAGCGGTGCTGGGTGCCGGCTCGGCACATCGTGGACCGCACCCTGATCCGGGACTTTCAGCGCCGGGGACGAGCCGTTGGGTCGCCAGGTGGCTTCCCTGGGGGGGGGGGGGGGATTCTGACACACCCTTGGGAGCACGACTGCATCAGGCCGCGGTCAAGGAGCTGTCCAAGGTGCTGAACCGGCCAGAGCGCGCGTAACCAGGACGCGCGGGGCCGTGCCGTCACTGTCCATGGTACTGAACAGGGATCCCGTGCTCATAACAGCAGCAGGAGAGACTAGCCTATTCACCTTATGTTCAGACCTTACAGTGGACCAAATTCTTCCGGGTCCTTCTAACACTTCCGGCGGTCACGGCGCAAAATAAAAGAGTTGTTTTTGGAGTGGACAGTGAAGGGGTAAAATAAATAACGTAGCCTACTACTTTGAGCCGGTACACAGCAAGCAAGCGAGTATCCACGGTTAGCCAGGTCAGATAACGTTATCGTCGACAATGACGAGCACTTTCTTGTAAAACATACCTGGACTCCAACAAAGAAAGCTTCGGATAGTTTTCTCTCCTCCGAGGCAGCGCGATAGCAGCGCGAGCCATTAACGTCAATAAAGACCCGCAGACGTTAACGTAATTCCCTGGAATGCGAGACTTAACGAGCCAGTTACATGGCGTTGCATTCTTAGACATTGCCGTTTGCTTTTATTTGGTATGTTACATACAATTGGCTAAATTATTAGTTAATTCAGAGTTAGATGATATTGGATCAGCGCAGCCATTTTTTATTTTATTTTATTATTATTTTTAGCCGGAAGTCGTAGGACGGCCACAGAACCGGGTCAAATGGGCGTGGCTACATAAGGTGAATAGGAAGGGCCATGACATAACTCTTGATTTACTGTGATTTTCTGCACCTGGTTGGCAGCCTATATAACCACTTCTGCTTACAGATTCCGGGGCTGATCGTTGCCAAGCTGTTGCTGTGCCCTAGCTACTCCTATTCGAGATCATATACTGAAGGGCTTCAGTGAACCTTTCCGTGGACTTTTCCCTGTGATTACTCTGTCTACACACTTTAGTTTATTTGTCGGCCGTCCGACTCAAGTATAGGCTAGATTTAGCGTTACGCTTTATTGCTGATCCTTGTTTATTTGTTCCTCTGGTCAAGTGTGAAGTAAAATATGTTTATCTGATTCCCCACTCTGTTGTCTCTGCTCCTGGGTCCAAACACACACTCACAGCCTAACACTGTGTCTAAATTGAGACATATATTGTCTGCAACAAAGTGATGCAGTCACCTGCCTGTTACAGGAAGCAACCCTGTATTTTTAGCAGTTTGTGTCTCTTGTTGAGCACAACAATTTCCTCTGCAAGACCACATCCTTCATACAAGTGCAGAGTGGGCAGGGCATTGCCAGCTAAATAATAGAGGTGTGCCTTTGATGTGACTATATTCTCACGTTATGTCCTGCTGATGTGTTTGACCGTCTCTGAAGCCTGGACAGAGAGAGGAGAGGACCTGCTAGCATGACTTTCACCGCAACAGCCAGTGGATTTCTTCTCTTCCTTCTGTCTGTGTCAGGTATATTTACATTCACATTTTATATGCTGCTCTAAGCCACAACAATTTACACTGAGAGTGGAATAAGATTCACTTTAGTTGTGTTAGCTGTTCAGAAAGATCATTGCCTGATGACTGACTGCATTTATTTAGAGCTTATATCCAAAGCACTTTACAATATGCCCACATTAACCCATTCATGAACACATCGATGGCGGCAAGAAGGGTGCTGGTGCAGCCATCGGAAGCAATTTGGGGTTCAGTAACTTGCCCAAGGACATGCAGACTGCAGGAGCGGGGATCAAACCACCAACTTTTTTTTTATCCAAAGCCATTAGTGGGCGACCCACTCTACCTCCTGAGCCACAGCTGCCCCAAAATACATCAGAAATACTTTATCATTTTGTCAAACAAGGTCAGAGGTTATGGTATGGACTTATACCAAAAAATTACATAAAAATAAAAATGTATTGTTTTTGCTGGCAATCGCCTTTTGAGTGTAGTTTTTCTTTTTTATTCAAATGGTAGATTTCTCATGTTTTATGGCATTTTCTTTACTGGAAGAGAGACAGGAAGAGAGAGAGAGAGAGATAGAAAGAGAGAGTGAGAGAGAGAGACATGAAGAAAGAGAGAGAGAGAGAAACAGAGAAAGAGAGCGAGAGTGTGGTGTGTATGTGACGTGACAAAGGTCCTGGGTCGGATTGAAACCCACAACCTCAGACATTTTCATAAACTCTCAATCAATCAACATGATAATGTTATTATTGTGTATCCATACTAAACCTAATCAGGTCACTTTATGATGCTCTCACATCAGTGTCTCATCTCCATACATGGTGATACTGAGCCTTTGAGTCCTCTGGGTGTGACAGGTGTCACATGATCAGCATTTTTAACAGTTGTGTTTCCTGCTGTGCTCACCAGCAACATGACAGAGTGTGGACAGAGAGACTGCAAACCAAGCAAAGGACACACTCTATTGGCCCTTTTCACAGCATCCGTTTTGAGATGGTAAAGCACGAGGTAAAGCAGGTGTAACCACATTAATGATGGTACTGGAACACCTAAATGGAATGGAAGTTGACCATCATTAATGTATTGTAACACCTGCTTTACTTCTTGCTTTGCCACCTGAAAACAGTTGCTGTGAAAAGGGTCTATTGTATTTCAGCATCATGATCTACCTGTTCTCCTGTTGAGTCAAACTGCCTCATGGTCCACTGCTCTAATGGAGACGTGTTCCTTCTCTACTCCTCCACACTCTAGCACAGCCTGCCTCCATCCACACAACAACTCACTGTAGACACAAGACATTCAATCATCTGGTCCAGCAGTTTACAATCACACTGATTGGCTAAATGGAGGTGCTACAACATGTTTACTTGTTACTGATTGGCAGAGCTGAGGCAGGAGGGGCATATGATTGGCCCATGCTGGGCCTGCATCATTGGTGGGGGAGGACGTGTGTACTTGATGAACTGAATATGACAGTGCAGTACTGCTGCTCTACTGCTCCACCCCAGAGACAAAACTGATTACATTTATCTTTATCACCTGAGTGACAGAATGACCAAAATGATTTGGCAAACAATTGCTACCCCTCCCCTTTTTTTAAATCAGATATCCTCAATAACATTATCTTGCAATTGGGTTTTTTGTAGTTTTCTTGTTAGATTTTATATTCAGATTTTAGGCATTTGGCTGACACCCTTAACCAGAGTGACTTAGATAGTAGAGTGCAATACTGTAGAATGCACTTGAATTCTTACATCTTAGATCTGTAATGAGCAGCTGACAGCTGCTGATCAGCACTTGTCATTCTGAGGAGTTTGAAGCTTACCCACAAAATGCCCTTTTCCTCTTGGTACTAATGCTGCCTTCCAGACACCGTGGGATGTTGGTGTTTCCCAGTGGAAAAGTCCCACCCCCCACCTTCAAAGCATTCCAGAGCACAAAGGCAAAATGCAACCAAGAAACATGGCAGACCGCGACAAACTTTTTTTTGTTTCGCAAATAGCAAGACAGCTTAACAACGAGCAGAGCACCCTCCTTACATATTTTAATGAAATTGAGGAGCAGCAATGACACATAATGTAACAGACTATATTATACATTTTATTTAGGCATTTAATACTTTGGACTACATACTATGTTGCGGCCATTGTTGTGTGACGTCAGACAACTGCTCAGCCTAGTGGGGGTAGATTTCTTTCTCCCAGTTTTCAAGTCGGAGCTCCCACTTTGAGTGCCATTCCAGCGCACTTTTCCTAATAGGAGGCCAGAAAATCCGAAGGTCCCAGTTGTCTGGAAGGCAGCATAAGATCCTATTTGACTTCACATTGGAGCTGAGATGATGTGAGTGGCAAAGTGGTTATGGGAAATGTAGTCCAGGTCCCTGCTCCGCTGCAGATGAATGTCTGTCCTGTAATGTGTTTGTGAATGTGATGTGGTTTGTGATGTGTTCTGTGTTACAGTGGTACAGCCTCAGGATGACTGGGGAGTGACTTACACTCCTACTGAGATCTGTGCCATCAAAGGATCAACAGTGGACATACTCTGCTCCTACACATATCCAGCCTACCTAGATGACCTTACTGTCACAGTTAAGAAGACGTTGTGGTTTAAAGAGGAGGGTGGTGAACCTGTGGATGTGACAACAGACCCAGAGTATGCCGGCCGTGTGGAGTATGGTGGTGATGAGAAGAACTGCAGCCTGAGAATCACAGACCTGAGAGAGAGCGACTCCGCTGTGTACAAGTTCAGCTTCACAACAAACCATCCAGCTGGGAGCCATACTGCTTCACCTGGAGTCACTCTGACTGTCACAGGTAACTCTTTGATCAGACCATTTGTTACTTCAGTTACAACAAACAGCTCCACAATGACAAGTGACTGAGGGGAGAATTATTTTTATATAAACAGTAGGTTATCAGCACTGTAAGCCAAGTTTTTATTGTCATAAATCTTTAATAGACGTGTTTTGGTTACGCATCTATAGAGAGCCAAAGTGAAACGTCACTTCCTGCTTCAGCACTGTAGCCTACCAGAGATTTTCATCTGCCATTTATTTTCCCATAACATTTCGTAGAATGCTTAAAAATAGTTTTACTTTGTGAAACCAAACAGTTCAGATATATTTAGAAACAGGAGAGACTGCATAACATTTCACTCAGACCAGAACGTAAAAAACTTTAGATTTAAAGAAAGAAAATCAATGTTTTTTTTGTTGTTTTTTGGTCCGAGTTAAATGTTCTATGGTCTCTCCCGATTCTATCTGAACTGTTTGGTTTCACCAAGTAAAAGTATTCTTATATGGATTTTATGAAATGTCTATGGGAAAATAAATGGCGGATGAACATTTCTGGTACAGTGGTGAAGCAGGAAGTAGGCGGTCACTTTGCCTCTCTATTCAAATGAATTGAATGTTTAGAGCAGTGACATTCAACCCGAGGCTCTAGACTCCACATGTGGCTCTTAGTTGTGGCTCTTTTAAATCCTACTTTAAATAAATAAATACATAAATAAATAAATAAATAAATAAATAAATAAATAAATACATAAATAAATAAATAAATAAATAAATAAATAAATAAATAAATAAATACATAAATATTGCATTATGGACATAACATCATCACACATGAATACAGTTTGGCTCCTTGAATAAACAAGAGTCTCACTCTTTCCACTCGTACCAATTTATGTAATTCCAAGACCCCAGTATGCAGACATATTCAAATAGAATAGACCAAAATAAAACTGCATGTTGCCAAAAGACCTCATGGGATTAGCATAAAGTGTGCATGTCTGTAAAGGAGAGACTTTTGGTTTCCCATATAACCCATTCTCATTCAGATATCTTGAGGTCAGAGGTCAAGGGACCCCTTTGAAAATGGCCATGCCAGTTTTCCCCTCACCAATTAGCTTCACTCTAGCTTTCAAAATGAGTCCGCTAAAAAATCTGTGACCCGGCCCCGTTCAGAACCGATAAATACTGAGGCAGAGACTAGTGGTGTTGACTAACCCAGGTGCCCCAGGGTAACCACCTTGGCTGCCTTTAGGGTCCCAGAAAGTCCTGGCATGGCTGCTGTGGTGATGTCCAGCCTCGCACCAAAAACCAGAGGCTCTTCCAGCAGCCACTCCACCGAGCTGAGAGGTGCCGCTCTCAGCACCTTCATCAGTCATCATACTCTTAGCAGACCTCTATAAAACGGTGGAACATCATTGAGTGACAGTGCGTTAGGATTCACAAAGAAAAGTGACAAGCCCAGACCCAACCATCCCACCTGTTTCAAGAGTGTCTCTGCAACCTGCCTCCATACTGCCCAGCCTTTCACATCAAGTCATTTCTGGATCCACTTAAAGCTGTTGTTCTGCTCGGCAGGTGTATTAGCCCTTGGCCACCTCCTCCCTTGGTAAATACAGAACACTTTGTGGGACCCAGCCCTTACGAAAAAGTCACATGTGGAAATCACATGTGATTTTGAAATATGTGGTTTTTGGACACACGTTTCGTGTGACTCAACCACATGTTTTAATATCACATGTGGATGTTCACATGTCAAGCCACATGTGGAAGTCACATGTGATTTTGAAATGCCACATGTGATTGACATGTGGTTTTAATTGTGTGGAATTGTGTGGAAAATCACATGTGATTATGGAATATATGTGGTTTTTGGACACATGTTTCGTGTGATTCAGACCACATGTGATTGACATGTGGTTTTAATATCACATGTGGGAATATTCACATGTGGATACTCACATGTGGAAAATCACATGTGATTTTGGAATATATGTGGTTTTTGGACACATGTTTTGTGTGATTCAGACCACATGTGATTGACATGTGGTTTTAATATCACATGTGGATATTCACATGTGGGAAATCACATGTGATTCTGGAATATATGTGGTTTTTGGACACATGTTTCGTGTGATTAAGACCACATGTGATCGACATGTGGTTTTAATATCACATGTGGGAATATTCACATGTGGATATCCACATGTGACCTTGAACCACATGTGGTTTTAGGACACGTGGTTTTGTTATTCCCTCCACATGTGAATATTCCCACATGATATTAAAACCAAATGTGATTCAATATGTTGTGGACCACATGTGGTTTTGGCACACGTTTTGGTTTTTCACATGTGATTCAACATGTGGTTGAAATGTGTAATTTCCATGTCCAACAACCACATGTGGTTCAAGATCACATGTGGGAATATTCACATGTGGTTGAAACACATGAACCTTCCAACATGATCTTGAACCACATGTGATTGTTGGGACATGTGTTACATGCCAATTGGAATAACGTGAAAAACCAAAACACATTTCTCCAAAACCACATGTGGAAAACATAGAATCACACATGGTTTCAACATTACATGTGGGAATATTCCCATGTGGATGGAATAACATGAACAACAAATTCACATGTCCTAAGATCACATGTGGGAACATTCACATGTATTAGTAGACAACCACATGTGAATGATCCCTTCTTTGACACATTTTCCACATAATTTCAGATTACATACAATTTGACACATACCAGTAGGTTATTTGCAACACACAACACATGTACAAGAATAAAATTATCTTATTTATTAACAAAACTTCACCTTTTCATAACTGCATTTATCATACATCTCTAGAAAAGGGAGTGATTGACAGATCGCATGTACAGTGATCACGGAACAATTGCAGGTGAAGCTGCAGCTCTGACGGATGAAAAATAAAGATGGCAACAGCCACCACTTCAACTCCAAACGGGAGACCAAAATCAAAGGGAGTGACTTGACAGATCGCATGTAGAGTGATCATGAACAATAGCAGGCGGAGCTGCAGCTTTGGGAAACCCCCCAAGGATGAAAAATAAAGATGGCAACAGCCACCACTTCAACTCCAAACGGGAGACCAAAATCAAAGGGAGTGATTGACAGATTGCATGTACATGTACAGTGATCATGGAACAATTGCAGGTGAAGCTGCAGCTCTGATGGATGAAAAATAAAGATGGCAACAGCCACTTTTTGGGGAGTTTAGCTCGATTGCCATTTTGTCCCCACTTACCCTAAATATACAGTCTTTACGGTCACTCTCGATGCAGTATGGAGAGAGGGGTCATATTTAGCGATACAACAGTGGAGGCGGCACTACCGTTCAAAGGCAACAAAACACAGCGCCTAAAGCTCTATGCACATGTGTACATGTTGTGACTAGTTTATTCACCATGCTATGAAATAAGAATCCATAGTTGCATGAAACATTATTTCCATAGTAAATCCATACCGGGTCACTTCCTTGTTTGTCTGTGGACAGCGCTTCCACGCATGCGTTATTTGCACATGCGCTGTACACCCGGCAGCGATGTTTACTAAATATTTATTTACCTCAAAAAATTGTTTTTCTGCATTTTGGATTAGTACCCGAGTCACAAGATGTACATAGAGCTTTTTGGCACTTTGTTTTGTTGCCTTTGAACGGCAGTACCGTTCTATCGCTAAATATGACCCCTCTCTCCATACTGCATCGAGAGTGACTGTAAAGACAGTGTATATTGGGGGGATATGGCAATCGAGCTAAACTCCCCAAAAAGTGGCCTATCCCTTTGTAATAACTATGCTAGGGTGTCATGTGAGCTTCTTGTGAGCCTTCAGAACTTGGGGCTGTCATGTCCCTTTCAGGGACAGCTTCCTGTGAGACTTCAGAACTTGGGGGTGTCATGTCCCTTTCAGGAACACCTTCTCTGCCGCTGACAAGTCTTCTGATCTTGTTGGTTCCCCTGTGAAAATTTAAATATCATTAGAATAGCCCCGTGAAAATTTTAATATCATTAGAATAATCAAGGCAATTTCACAAACATACTGGGGTATTACAACCAAAACTAGGCAAACCTAGTGTAGTCCGGCTGTGAACTGAAACATTTGATTCAGGACTTTATATTCACAAATGGTCCCATAACTTACACAAAATCTATGATGCATAGAGCAACATTCTCAGAATTTTGGGCAACACCCTATGCCCTAAAACAGATGCTGTAAAATGTGCCATGGATAATGGATGGAGATGCAATAAATCCAACAGAAAATGCTACAACAGAATCTGTGCCCCTACGCCCCGACTACAATTACAGCTCTATTATGAAACGAATACAACCCTAACACTGCAGGGGAAAAAAGAGCGATACAGGCAGAGAGATACACCAGATATCAGACCAGAACACTAATTGAGCACAGATCGGCTCTTCTCCTTTCAGAGAGAGCCTGGAGATGCAAGGTTAGCCTTCTTCTAATGGCTTTTCGGCAGAGAGGATGATGCCTTGTGGCACATCCCCTCCACCCCTTCATGCTCAGAACGCCCACGAGTTTAGCCTCAGGCAGGAAAATGTTTATCACATCACTGATGACATCACAATCGTGACAGACACCGCCAATTTTAATTAAGATATATCAATATAATATAAGCATGAATTAAGGTCAGGTTACATTCTATACGTTTTACACCCACTTTCAGTGATAGAGAAAACTAGAGAAACTTACTGTTCTTTGTCGCACTGCCTCACATCCTTCAACTTCTGGGCCATGCACTGTCTGATTAGAACCTCACTGGTGTTTGGGAACACAGCTTGCACTTGGTCTGTTGGAACAACAACAAAATACAAATTTACTTCAAGGTAAATTAAATTAAATAACTTAAGTTAACAAACAAAACAAAACAAAAAGACAGACCTCTTGACCAGAATATTTATTTTACACTATATTTTAGGCACTGTGTTTTGTTGACTTTGAGCCGCGATCCGCTTGGTCCTGTTTTAGTGCTGTCCATTTAACTACTGCACACCCCGACCCTCCAAACTGCACGGACAGTTGCTGTGAAGACGTGTATATCGATGTTTATTGGGGGCGATATGGAAAATTCGCTAAACTCCCCAAAAAGTGGCCTATCCATTTAAGTTTTTCAACTTATATCATCAAATGATGGTACTAACATGCATTGTCTGTGATCAGATTGCAATCCGATAGTGTGCTTGAAAACATTAGCATACCGTTGTTGCAGAGATCACGGGTCCCAGGCTGCTCCGCCGTTTCATGGGGAAGGGGTGGGGTGGTGCTGGTGGAGGCAGCAGTGGCTTCAGGAGACGACAGGAGAGACAGAGGCAGAGGGAAAGACAATAGAGAGGCAGAGAAGGAGACAGGGATAGAGGTCATTATCACCTGACACTAACATGCATTTTTTTCTGAGATCAGACTGCAGCGCATCAGAGTCAAAGTAGCAAAAAATAAATATAAAAAAATATAAAAAATAAATAGATAAATGTATTTATTCCAAATCTATTTTTTTGACTAAATAATATTATATAGTATTTGTGTATTTAAATTAATATCCTTGCTTCTTTGTATACCACTATGCTGAGAACATCTGCACTATATTTGCAGAGCCTATTTGAATGTTGTTGTTTTTTAGTCACATTTGCAGGGTTCTCATACCTCCTAAAAATCAAATTCAAAGACTTTGCAAGGAATTTCCAGACCCAATTCTCTTAAATTTGAGGGCCGGGCAGAACTTTCAAAATAATGTAATGAGAACCATGTGCTGATTTTGTAAGGACTAAATAAGGACCCTACCGTTGTTGGGAGAGGGGACAGGGTCCCAGTCCGCTCCGGCACTTCGTGTGTGGGTGGGTTGGTGGTGGTGGAGACGGCAGTGGCTTCAGGAGACGACGGGAGACACAGGCAGAGAGAGAGAGAGGAAAGAGAGACACAGAGGAGAGAGAGAGGCAGAGACAGGGATAGAGGCCATTGACGCCTGGCGTATTTTCTGTGATCAGATTGCAATCGGATAGTGCTTGACCACATTAACCTGATTTAATTTACACCTGGTAATAATGTATCTCCAGTGTTCACATTGAAATCAGGTAAGCTCCATAGCATAGAGCAGTAGAAAAACTGCAGTGACTGTTGTTGTATGTGGATTGAGAGGATGCATTGCATGTACACTTGTGTTCAATGTGGTCACAATTAGAGATGCAACGGTATGAGTTTTTGATATTGGTATGATAACCTTGGACAAAAATACCACGGTTTCACGGTATTGCGGACCTTTATGTGTTATTGTGAAATCTGGCAACAAAAAAATAGCCTACATGTAGCGCTTTCGTCGTATCCACTAGCCTGAGATACAGCGCTCCAGATCCTTTTAACTTTAAATAGTCCTATTTGTATGCTATACCATGTTAATTTATATGAAATAACTCTTAATGTAGGGTATGAGAGTGTAACTGTGATTTTAAACCGTTATATGTATTTATTTATTGCACCCAAACCTAGAGCAGCAATTACTTATAATCCCTTATTTACTTTGAAAATTGGTGTATTACCCTTTAAACTCACAATGGCCTAATATTACTTTATCCGTTTTGTTTCCCAGGTACTGGATTCCCTCAGGTAAGGCAAACACTTAGAATGTCAAGACAGTAATCATAAATCCACACAACTCAGGTAAGTATGAAAATAGAATGGGATTTAGTTATAAAACAAATAAAACAATTATCACAGTTAACATAAATTCACTTTTCCTTCAAGTATGCGTTTTCTTTTACAGGAAAATATACCTTTTTGTTTGTGACACAAGCCAGGTAAGTATTATTAAATAACCAAACAGCTATACCAACCAGACAAACATCATTTCACTAATGAATGTTATCAAACTCTGAAATCAGCAATTCAAATATCAAAATAATATCCCAGTCAATAACCTTATTTTTATACAATGCACATGAAATGTAAACCCCTTTGCTTTACCTCTGGTATTATATAATATAAATTGTGGGCCCACCTTTAAATGCCAATACCTCTAGCTAAGCCGGCACACCTAACTAACCCCAGTTGCAGGCCTGTTTCGAAGCTTGGGATCAGTGTGGCCTCAAACCAAATGGCCCCTTCACTCCAAGGGGAGCTTTAAAATCAAGTGTGAGGTACCTCTTTAGCAAGCAAGATGAACGCGTTTATCGTACTGTCATCATCAGCACGGATGCATGTCTGGACAGGCAGTGCAGCAACAGCAGTTGTGATCCACGGGAAGGAGAAACGGAATGGCCGGGGCTAGCAGCTCCAAGCCCAGGCGGAGATTTTCCTCTGTTGTCTCCCGTCCGAAACAGTAGAGATCGCCGGTGGATACTTAGCCTTAGCTTCACGAGGTCTTACTGGCCTGGCAAGACACCAGCTATCGCTAGCCACTTGTGGGCTAAAACTATGACACGCTCTGCACAGTTACTGTTTAGCTCTGCTAACGAACATCACCGTTAGCCGTCCACCAAGTGATTCTGTCCAGCGTCCAGTCCTCTTCAGCGCTCGCAAAGCACCTCTTTACCAATGTCCTCGGGTTGACAACTTGGCAACCGACACGCTGTTAGTTTAACGCGAGTTAAAACTAGTAAACGTCTAGAAATCAAATTCGGGTTTCTCCAACCTCCTCTTGCAGCGACTGACTGCTTGCCTGTTCCAAAACACACTGGCCGCGTCCCCAGCTCAAACCCGCCCCTGCTCCACTCACAACCAATCACAACGTTAGACAGGTGATGTCCCCCTTTATGGACCAATGGGAAACAGAATACAACGTAGGTGAACGTGAAACAAGGTAGGCTGTCTCAACATGTGCTGACACAACATGTACGTTGTGAACAACAATGCTGGTTACAGATTGTTTTTAAAGTGACAGGACCAGTTAAGATTACAGGAATGAAATTGACAGTTTGATACAGCCTAATACTACAATCACTGTACATCTATACACATTTTAAATGGGGATATTTACTTTTAGTTTTATATTTAATTCAAATGCTTTTAGTCAGGGAGTATGGGGAAATATTTAATTCTATTGCTTTTAATTCTGGGAATATAACCACCAAGGGTTACATACATAAAAAAAAATTGCGGTTGAACCAAATGCATTTTATTTTATTTAATCTAATTAACTCATGTAAAATTAAAACACACATGCTTATCTTTTGTCAAATCGGATTGGACACTGGACATAAATGATTGTTTCAATGTTAATGCGCACACACACACACACACACACACACACACACACACACACACACACACACACTTATTCGTATCCAAAAGTACTATAGGGCAAATATTAGAGATCCAGATATTTTTGAAGAAAGTTGCTGTACAGCACAGTCTATGATAGAACAGACACTGGATGCTTGTGTGTATCCATCCTCACTCTGTCTTGGGGACGTTTAGCCTACACCCTTACTTTCAAGTGGTCAAGCACTACCCGATTGCAATCTGATCACAGAAAACACATGTTAATGCCAGGTGTAAATGGCCACATAGAGACAGAGGGGGATAGATATGATGGGCACCACTGCTAATTATTTAGCTAAAGCTAGCTACAGCAGGGTTCATACAGACATCACATTACAAGATTACATTTAAAGACTTTCAAGTACTCTTTCAAGCACTTGGTTTGGAAATAGGCTATTTTCAAGGTGCAGTACTTGATCCCCCCCCTCAAAATCAAAGCACTTCAAGGAACCCTGTTACAGTGAATAAAACAAGTATAGCTACACATTCACTTACACTATAGGCAGCACACTGCATTAGAGGGGATTTAGAACCACAACCCTTATGATATTAACAGAACTTACCACAATGTATCCAGAGGTTGCACTGCAAGAGAAAAGGAAAATTCAATCTTTAGCAAGCTAACTTTTGACAAAGTCAGGCCTTAACAATAAAAGTAACAAACAGCACTTGCCAGATTATGTTTCCACATATTTTCCTTAGCATGGGAAGCTGCCAGCTAGCTCAGGTTTTATTTTCTGTGTGCTGGAGGCATTTTCATGGCACAATTGTGTCAAACAATGCACTGTTAGCAGCATGCAATGCAGACCTTAGCTAACGTTGCACTAATAGACTACTGTTGCTCACGGAGGAAGAAAAAAGCATTGTATCTATGAATGGCAGGCTTACTACATGCTGCATAGCTTACGTTAGCTAACAGCTAGCTAACAGCAATTCCCACACAACTAACATTAAGCTAACTAACGCTAGCGAACTGTGATAACAATACCATGACCTCAACCACGAGTGCTCGTCTTATTTCCTTCAAAGCCCTTCAACCAAACCATGTAACGCTAGGTTAAGCTAACTTGATAGCCTAGCTACTTCAAACCAAGTTATTCTGTGCAGCTGGGGCTAGCATGCAGTAAACGTTAGATGCCCTAAACCAAACCATAGCAGTTGTTTTTTAACATTTGGCACGCAATGCAGACAATATATATAACATGCGCCATGTCGCCATCCAGGCGTTGTTGCTCGCTGAGACAAGAAAACTGCATTTTAATACATGACAGGCCTGACATATGCTACGTTAGCTAGCTAGATGCTAACGTTAGCTGTCGTCTATTCTGAGCTGACTGAGCCCATTACGTTAGCTGTCGTCTGTCTGGCCGAGTTGTTTTAACCTAAAATGAACGGCCAGTTTTGAAGAAAAACGTTACCAGTATGTAAAAATGTTTTGTCCTTACCTCAGACCTCAATGGCTTCACTCAGCACGGGACAGCAGTGCCGTGCGACTGGTGCAACTGCGGAGTGTGTTAAAAAGAATTGGAGGGAAATTAACAGATACTTTTATTCTCCGTTGTCAACACTGCGCATGCGCATGGATGTTTGATCTAATACTAGAGACTTGATGAAAACCACAAATTAAAGACTGATATCCCGCTGCCACTTTACGTTGTATCCGACAATAAAAAATGCTTCAACCATAAATATGAATAAAAAACTTTATATTAGATTATCAAATTATTAATTTTCAGCTATTGGAGTGGATACAATTAAAATTGAATGAAAAGCTGCATGCTTTTGTTTTATCAGTGCACACATTAAATTCTCACATGTGGAAAATGTTATTCACATGTGAATAAAGCATAATCACATGTGCGATTGCACGTTTCACATGTGACTTTGACACATGTAAAATTATCACATGTGGAAAATGTCTTTCACATGTGAATAAATCATAATCACATGTGAGATTGCAAGTTTCACATGTGACATTGACACACATAACATTTTCACATGTGGAAAATGTCATTCACATGTGAATAAATCATAATCACATGTGAGATTGCATGTTTCACATGTGACTTTGACACACATAACATTTTCACATGTGGAAAATGTCTTTCACATGTGAATAAATCATAATCACATGTGAGATTGCATGTTTCACATGTGACTTTGACACACATTAAATTCTCACATGTGGAAAATGTTATTCACATGTGAATAAAGCATAATCACATGTGCGATTGCACGTTTCACATGTGACTTTGACACATGTAAAATTATCACATGTGGAAAATGTCTTTCACATGTGAATAAATCATAATCACATGTGAGATTGCAAGTTTCACATGTGACATTGACACACATAACATTTTCACATGTGGAAAATGTCATTCACATGTGAATAAATCATAATCACATGTGAGATTGCATGTTTCACATGTGACTTTGACACACATAAAATTATCACATGTGGAAAATGTCTTTCACATGTGAATAAATCATAATCACATGTGAGATTGCATGTTTCACATGTGACTTTGACACACATTAAATTCTCACATGTGGACAATGTTATTCACATGTGAATAAATCATAATCACATGTCAGATTGCACGTTTCACATGTGACTTTGACACACGTAAAATTATCACATGTGGAAAATGTCTTTCACATGTGAATAAATCATAATCACATGTGAGATTGCAAGTTTCACATGTGACATTGACACACATAACATTTTCACACGTGGAAAATGTCATTCACATGTGAATAAATCATAATCACATGTGAGATTGCATGTTTCACATGTGACTTTGACACACATAAAATTATCAGATGTGGAAAATGTCTTTCACATGTAAATAAATCATAATCACACGTGAGATTGCATGTGTCACATGTGACTTTGACACACATTCAATTCTCACATGTGGAAAATGTTATTCACATGTGAATAAATCATAATCACATGTGAGATTGCACGTTTCACATGTGACTTTGACACACGTAAAATTATCACATGTGGAAAATGTCTTTCACATGTGAATAAATCATAATCACATGTGAGATTGCAAGTTTCACATGTGACATTGACACACATAACATTTTCACATGTGGAAAATGTCATTCACATGTGAATAAATCATAATCACATGTGAGATTGCATGTTTCACATGTGACTTTGACACACATTAAATTCTCACATGTGGAAAATGTTATTCACATGTGAATAAATCATAATCACATGTGAGATTGCACGTTTCACATGTGACTTTGACACACATAAAATTATCACATGTGGAAAATGTCTTTCACATGTGAATAAATCATAATCACATGTGAGATTGCAAGTTTCACATGTGACTTTGACACACATTATACTTTCACATGTGAACGTTTTTATTTCACATGTGAATAAAGCATAATCACATGTGAGATTGCAGGTTTCACATGTGACTTTGACACACATTATATTTTCACATGTGGAATATTTCATTTCACATGTGAGATTGCACGTTTCACATGTGAAAGTGAGTTTTCACATGTGAAATGGAAGATTTCACATGTGAATTACATGTGACTTTTTCGTAAGGGAGTGATAACGTCCCCAGAAAAGATCAACCAGGATGGCCTGGATTTTAGCTGCCCAGAGACACACTGATCAGACCATGTCTAGAATATGGGGGTGGACTGCTTGATATCTACAACACACTGATCAGACCATGTCTAGAATATGGGGGTGGACTGCTTGTGGGCTGTACAGCTAAACAACGAGCCACCATGGACAGGGATCAGAAAAGGGCTGTCAAAATAATGACGAGGTTCAAGGACGTCTCTTTGCATCTTCCTGATCTGCAGACAGGAAGAGAACAGGTCACTGTGAAGCTGATACATGTGTAACCAGGGCACTAAGGCCCGGACAAAAAGTGATTACCAGACAACGCCACTCTGGGAATTTCACCCAGAGAATATCACAATAGAGTTCAAAACACCCCAACATCAGGTTTGATAAAGGAATGGAGCAGAGACGTGCATCTCCAGGTTCAACAAAATATGTTCTATTTATTTTGTTGTTCCGGTAACCTGTCAAGCAAATATTTGCTCAAATCAGCTGCATATTTGTTGTTCAGGCAACATGCCAATTAAATGTTTTTTCACAAGCAGCTGCAAGAGAAGAGTGCAGTGCTTCGCTACGGGGGCTCAAAAGTCGCTCATCCCGATCTCGACTCTTCTCGTCCCTGGCACCCCAATGGTGGAACGAGCTTCTCCTCGTGTGTGTTCTCCTCCTCCCTCCGTGGCTGCAGCGGTACAAGCGAGGCTCTGCCTGTCTGTGCTGCCTGGCTGCTGGCGGCCGCTCTTTGGGCGAGTCTGCATGGGGCTCGTTCGTTTCGGTTGTGAGCTCAGCTGGAATGAAGCTGCGTGCGATTCTGGGCTTTCTGCCGGTGTTTCAAAGTGTGTTGCACCCATAATCTATTATGCAAATTTGCAATCCCCCACCGCCAGCTCCCAGCGCGAAAGCGAAAGCGTTTTCGCCAATCCATTTTACAGTATGAGAATGGTTTCCTCGCGCTTTCCCCTGCAGTTTTGGCTCTGCTTTTTCTAGTCTGGAGAGCACTGTCGCCACTTAGTGGGTCGGTGGAATGGGTTGTACACGTTCGGTGGCTCCCATATTTTTATAGGAGACGTGGGGGGCGTTGATCCACGTCCCACCGTCAAATTTTTTTTTTTTTTTTTGACGAGTTGACTCGTCCACGGCAGTCAACCGCTGGTTTCTGCTTGACGAGTTGACTCGTCCACGGCAGTGAACGTGTTAATAAATAAAAAAAAAAAAAAAAAAAAAAAACTAAACTAAACTCGTACCACTGTTCCTTCAGAACTTGTAGTTGTCATAGACTGTGCTCCATAGTTGATTGCTCTATTGCTGACAAAAAATGTGTTATTGTAAGTCGCTTTGGATAAAAGCGTCTGCCAAATGATGTAATTTAATGTAAAGTGCAGTTAAAACAATTTCTTTATTATAAATAAGATTAAAAATGATCAAAATAGGCTAAAATTACCAGTACAGCAGGGGGTGCCAGTGGAGTCCACAGGTGGAAGGGGGGGTGAGTGAGGGGGAAGAGGGTCAGGGGGTTGCACCACCACCAATAAACCAATAAAGCACACTCACTGCAAAGCACAACACAACACAGGTTAAGAGCACACAAAACACAGCACCCAAAATTATAATATGCACTAAGGGGACCCAGGATAAGCCCACACCCAGTGACCAACCACCTGCAGAACTATGGCACCCTCCATGCTGTAACTGGCAAAACGGAATCTCTGAAATAAACAAAATAACCAATCAAAGTCAAATAAACAAAAACTGAAAAGAACAAAAACTACAGGACAAAAACTATAGGACAAAAACAGCAGTTGTAGAGCCTCTCCTCCATCGACCTATATAAGATGGACGCCATTCCATGGTCCCATAAGTGAAGCCGCTGCATGTTAGATCGCCGCCCTGACGGCTGAATCCAGTATTAGGTCACAAGGCCCGCCTCCCCATGTTAGTGGATGGGAAAATCACAACCAAAATAATCACAGTATACGTCAGAATTTTTTTTTCCAAAGGTGGTTTGTATCATTTTAGATAGTCATTATCATGCTAATGCCTGTGCAAGTGGTCATTTTTCTGATCAGTTTGTTTTTAAGTAGTTATTTGACATATAAAAAGGGATAAAAATGGATGATTGACAGCTGTGGCAGCCAGTCTCAAGCCGTCATTGGCTGGACAGGCTCTGCACATAATAGATCTATCGTCATATAGACAAGACACACGGCTTCATGTTATCTAACGCTCCCTGGAAGTCGGGTTGCTCATGGTTGGCTGTGCTGGCTACAGACATCAATGGACCCCAATAAAAAGAACATTGTTTTGAGGAATGAAAACAAATGTTTTGTGCGCGAGGAATTAACGTTGGTTGGGGACTGAAGTAAGTTCAGAAAATATGTGTTTTATGAGTTACTCCAGCTACGTTATAAGTAGGCTACACAATGGTTTTAACATGCAAGCTAGCATTAGCTGCTTGCATGTCGGCTGTTTTTCATATGACTATAACTTAACAACCGATAACGATAGCTGGAATAACACAATAATAGACACATATTTTCAGAACTGACCAGGTTGTCCAACTGACAGGAAATGTGTTTTATAACGTTAACTCCCGTCCCGGGTATAAGATGAGATGAGGGCGGCCTAGTAGTACACAACCACCATTAGCTCATCGCTAACGGGTTAGCATGACATACACAATGGTTTTAACATGCAAGCTAGCATTAGCTGCTTGCTAATCGGCTGTTTTTCATATTACTATAACTTAACAACCGATAACGATAGCTGAAATAACACAATAATAGACACATATTTTCAGAACTGACCAGGTTGTCCAACTGACAGGAAATGTGTTTTATAACGTTAACTCCCGTCCCGGGTATAAGATGAGATGAGGGCGGCCTAGTAGTACACAACCACCATTAGCTCATCGCTAACGGGTTAGCATGACATACAAACAGACGTTTTATTTCTTGTAGGCTATTAAAGCAACAAACGTTTTTATATGCATATCTGGGGGAAATGCTTTGACTGTGGGGATGTTCGTTCTTCACAAGCTCCTCTCTTAGTAACGATATACCAGGCAATAGACCAGGCAGCCTGGCTCAGGTCTAGGCTAACGCGGGTACAACAACGTAGCCTCACGGTTACATTTGTTAAACCAACATTTGCACCAAAAGAAATGTAATCATAAAGTTAATCAAAATGCCACGGAAACATTAGGCTAATCAACACAGAGCTGTTCATCCGAGAATTTCCCCCAGTGAGAGGCTGAGCCAAGCAGCCCTGGCTCCTCTTGCGGGCTGAGAGCAGCCTGGAGGTCTGACTTGTCTGGCTGATACAACCATTGACAGTACAAC
>NC_139630.1:8920210-8942710 GCF_964638095.1 Poromitra crassiceps
ACTCACTCACTCACACACACACACACACACACACACACACACACACACACACACACACACACACACACACACACACACACACACACACACACACACACACACGCCTCTGTCCTGTACCAGAGGTAATCCATTTCTTAATGTGACACACCATCTTATGTAATGCAAACATCCCATAATTTCCCTATAAGCACTGTGCATTCCAACAAGTGTTACAAGAATGAATGAATGAATGAATGAATGAATGAATGAATGAGCACACAGAAAATAAGAAAACTATCACTGACTCTTCTTCTGCTTTATTAATGGATGTTACTTCAATTACAAAATACAACACAAAAACAAAGTGTACATTCTATGCTAATGAGCATAAATAGCTGTGATTTTGTTAGCTCCTCCTTACATGCTGTGTCTAACCCCGCCTCCACCCCAGCTCCTCCTTACATGCTGTGTCTAACCCCGCCTCCACCCCAGCGCCTCCTTACATGCTGTGTCTAACCCCGCCTCCACCCCATTGCCTCCTTACATGCTGTGTCTAACCCCGCCTCCACCCCAGCTCCGCAAAATAATATAGCTAATGCATAGGACAATACAAGTTGACTTTTGACTAGTGGTTCTGACTGAACCATGTTTCATGTATTCTGTTGACACCAAAATAAATGTTGAGAAACACAATCAGCTGTTCAGTTGTCCAAGAACTGAGGACCTTAAATGATCCTCTATCTTCCCACTATGATTTAACATGTCACATTTACACATAATAATATTCCATAAAAACACAGATTACAGATTATCAATCTGTAATGGACGGAAACATCCTAAATGTCCTCAGTATTTTCATCTGATCTCTTCCCAGCCCCGAGGGAATCAACAGCCATTGCAGTAACGTTAACTACGACTCTTCTCCTGGTTATCATTCTCCTCATAGGCCTATTGGTCTTCCTATGGATTAGGTGAGCAATTCTGTTTCACTGTGGTTATGTTCACTTGGGCATTTAAAATACAATGTGTTCATTTATACAGTTGTTAATTCATTCTCCTAACCAGAGAGAGGAGGACCTCCCAACAACCATCTGGACCTGGAGGAAGACCAGACAACAGTCTGCAGGTGAGAAGAGGAACTAAACAAGTCTGTGGTTAACAAAAGTTTATGGGAAAGCAAATTTGGATTCAGCATGATAATCTTCACAAACGTGAATAACTTTTATTACTTTTGGAACATAAATGTCTTTTTTTCAAACACGATTTTTAGAAAACACTTCAAAAGGCATAAAAGTCATTCACGTTTGTGAATATTATCCTGCTGAACCCAAATTTGCGTTCCCATAAACTTTTGTTAATCACAAACGTTATTATGCATTAAAGTGAAATCCCCATTCTAAAACCCCATAGACTTTTCCACTGACGAACCAAATGGCGGCGATTTCTGGATAAAGCCTACAAAAATATGTCATCCCTGCGGTACTCTATTTGTGCAATCACCTAATTAAAAAAGTGTTGCTCCGTCAGGTCACCCGCACGGGTGCTCTTTACACTTCCTGAAAGTTTCAGCACGATCGCACGCAAGACGCCATAGCTGTGACTGGCCAGACTTCTTGAAACAGACAGAGCCCACATTGACAAATTTATACCGTATATAGATGATTAATTGTTGACATCCCTATTACCATGTATTACCATGTATTACCATGTATTACCATGTATTACCATGTATTACCATGTATTTCAGGTGTGCTGTCATGTCTTGTGACCTTGTTAAACTTAATATTGTTTGTTGCAGATTCCTCTCTCTGCTCCAGCCTCCACATCCCAGCCAGACTCCACTTACCAGAGCCTCAATCCAGCCTCCATGGATCAGAACCAAACATACTCTACTCTGCCACCAGACTCCACCTACCAGAGCCTCAGTCCAGCCTCCATGGATCATCAGGACCAAACATACTCTACTCTGCCACCAGACTCCACTTACCAGAGCCTCAGTCCAGCCACCATGGATCAGAACCAAACATACTCTACTCTGCCACCAGACTCCACTTACCAGAGCCTCAGTCCAGCCACCATGGATCATCAGGACCAAACATACTCTACTCTGCCATCAGACTCCACTTACCAGAGCCTCAGTCCAGCCACCATGGATCAGAACCAAACATACTCTTCTCTGCCACCAGACTCCACTTACCAGAGCCTCAGTCCAGCCACCATGGATCAGAACCAAACATACTCTTCTCTGCCACCAGACTCCACTTAACCAGAGCCTCAGTCCAGCCACCATGGATCAGAACCAAACATACTCTACTGTCAGACAGATGAGTTAGTAGTGGAGTGTTGAGATGCTAGAGTTTGTAAACCTGTATTTGATTCCAGATATTTTAATAACCATAATAAGTAATCAGATTACAAATGATGAATTTGACTCAGTGCAAGTCTGCAGCACAGCAGTCACATCTAGAAGATGGAGCAATAGACGGTTTTAACTTGACAAGAATAACAAACGGTCACAACCCACCTGAATGTCTGCTTACTTGCTGTATACAGATGAGCGCAGGGCGCAGGCTGATATTCGGCTCATATTAAATGTTTGACAGACAGTAACAACGTAGCCTATTTCGGTCTTTATGTCTTGTAGTAGTTAGTAGTTGTTGTTGTTGTTGTTGATAGTTGCCATAACAACCACCCCTGTCGGAAAGACGTGCACACGCTGGGTAGTAGGAAGCGTTGTCTGGTCCGGAGCTAGCCTGAGAGGCTAATAAAAGCTACATGTCTGACTATCAGTACGTTATTGCATACATAGGCATATATTTACATTTAAACGTTTACATAGCACACAAAAAAAATGATTTGTTAGTGATTACCTTTTATTCATTTTGTTTTACCATTTTGTATTCATTCATGTTTATTATTCAACTGTTTTATATTAGGGATGCACCGATATGAAAATTTTGGCCGATGCCGATAACCGATATTAACATTGCTGTTATGGCCGATAACCGATATTTACCGATGTCGATATCTGTATAAAACCACATTTTTATGATCATCACATTTTGTACATACTGAAAAACAAATGTTAACACTGAATTTGAAAAAGTTATGCATTTCTTTATTTGCAAAGCCTTTGGAAAAGCCCATAAATCATAGATTTACTGCATTATTTCATATCAATGTGAAGAATTTGGCTGATAATGATAACCGATATTAACATTGCAACATCTGACCGATACCGATATGACCGATATGTTAAAAAAGTGACTAACATCGGCCGATACCGATATGAGTGCCGATATATCGTGCATCCCTATTTTATATATTTGATTGTGAAAAACTCAGCATTGTTGTTTTTATTGTGCTATAAAAATAGTTTTATTATTAATATTATTATTACATTCTGCATTGTTGTTTTTATTGTGGTATACAAAATAATGTTGTTATTATTATTATTATTATTATTAATATTATTATTATTATTATTATCATTATTGTTATTATTATTATTGTTATTATTATGTGGAATATAGCCCCCCCCCCCCCAATGGTTCCTCAACACAGGTCCGCTCTAAAGCATACCTGCTCCCAAAATCTAAGTGAAGCAAGGAATCCAATTCTGCAAACTAGGCCTACTTATTATTTCCTGCCATGGATTGTAAATATATTAAGATTTTGCTTTGCATAGTTTGTTTATGTATATTTTAAGATGAAATACATTTTCAGAAGCCTATTTCTAATAAAGACTCACAAATATGTTTCTTTTTTTTCACTGACTCCCAGCTTTGTTACTCAAAGTATGACTCACTGCTTGAATGAAGCACACAGCAGGTAGACAATATGTTTAATACTTCAATAGAGTTTGAGGGGAACATCTATTGTTATAGTTATAGTTATTTACTGGTCCTATAGCATATTAACCTATTCTTTGTCTCATCTTCTCAATTTTCCATGAGATGAAAAATGCTACAGCCATGAAACTTTGCAGCATGGTAATAGAGAGCCGCAGTAACGAGTCCGGAAATCATCGATGCTAACAGCCCTGGTTCAACACAGTTTTTGCCTATGGGAGTTTTGAATGGGTTTTTGGCGCGATGCTTCTAATAATCTCTCTGGGCAACGCTGGCTTAATCAAACGCGAACCAGTGTTTAGTAACATCATCTTCACACACGAGGACCACTTTTACGAGTTTTGAAGCTTTTACTTGCCGTTAAAAGGACGGCTAGCTAGCAAACGGCTAAATGAGACTACACTTTTGAGTCGATGGGGATATATACGTCAATAACGTCACCACTTCAAAGGGCGAACACGGAAATTCTCTTTCCCTCACCTGGTTCAGCCCGTTCATCCCGGGGTAATCAGTGCACACATCAACAACAGTCCAGGTTGAGTGCTGACGTGACGTGGAAGCCTATGCGACAGTGTGTAGTTCTGGATTAGCTTAGCTGGAGCATTTTACTTCTAGGGCTCGCATTTACGCTTCAAAACTCATGAAAGTGGTCCTCATGTGTGAAGATTATCCCGCTGAACCTTGGTTCGCGTTTGATTAAACTTGCGTTGCCCAGAGACCTTATTTGAAGCATCACGCCAAAAACCCATTCAAAAATCCCATAGACAGAAACAGTGTTGAACCAGGAAGTTCGGGACTTCCGCATTCAGCCTACAAAAATACGTCATCCCTGCGGCTCTCTATTACACCCACCAGAACTATAACTGCCATCAGCCTGATGGTGGTGCTATAATCAAGGGAGGGGGGAGTTTAATGTGCTGTATCTCCCTCCCACACGTATAACTAACTGTAAGAGGAGATCAATTCAATCGTGTTTTTATTTTACGTTTATTTATCCAGGGGGAGTCTCAATGAGAGCAATGCTCTCTTTTTCAGGAGTTTCCAGTTCACATTCACACACACATTCACACCTGGAAGCTGACCAGTACAACCACAGTCTAATCTGCTGCACAACGGACGGCACAGTGGCTCAGTGGTTAACACTGTTGCCTCACAGCAAGAAGGTCCCGGGTTCGAACCCCGGTCCGTCCCAGGTCCTTTCTGTGTGGAGTTTGCATGTTCTCCCCGTGTCCGTGTGGGTTTTCTCCGGGTGCTCCGGTTTCCTCCCACCATCAAGAAAGACATGTATGTTAGGGTTAATACTCCTGTCAGTGCCCCTGACCAAGGGACTGGCAAAAGAACTGGAGTTGGTCCCCGGGCGCTGCACAGTGGCTTCCCACCGCTCCTAGTTCTAGGAAGGTTCCTAGTAGAGGATGGGTCAAATGCAGAGGATGAATTTCCCCAAGGGGATAAATAAAGGATAACTTAACTTAATGAGCAGCTCCAGTGCAGCAGTTGGGGTTAAGGGCCTTGCTCAAGGGCAGCTCAGTGGTGGTAATGAGGGAGGGGCAAGCACTGCTTTTCACTTTCCCCACCCAATTGTTGCAATTCCTCCAGATCACCTGTAGAGGTTTTTTTTTTAAGTTTTTTTTTTTAGATTCCTCCCCCCCCTGCTCTCCCCAAAATTTCAATAAACCTTTATGGCATATTATTACAATACAACAATACTGGTGTTTGACAGTAATAGAAGGTGCCAAATCATTCAAAACAATACTCATTTTGCTTTTAGGAGTATTGTGCCAGCGTGCAGCGCTGTTCCAAAACGTGTCAACGTGTGTCATTGCCTGGGAAAGGCACATCCCATAATACAACTGTTCGCATCGCATCCCATAATAGTATGATGATACTTGGGATGCCATTGCGAACATAGATGCGAACAGGTTAGCTACAACTTTAGCGTCGCCAGCGACGGCCCCCACCGTTGCGGTTGGGGTACGTTTCGAAATCCCTCCAGGCCTGAAAGATTTTCTAGGGCAAACTGGTATATATATGTGTGTGTGTGTGTGTGTGTGTGTGTGTGTGTGTGTGTGTGTGTGTGTGTGTGTGTGTGTGTGTGTGTGTGTGTGTGTTAAAGATTCGCTCAGGCCGTTTCCAGGCATGCACGTATCGCATTTATTTTTATTGATAGCCATAACACAGACAATGTGCAATACAAGTGCCAACCTACTTCACGCAGCATGCTCGCACAAGGCCGCGCCGCGCAGGTCGGGGAGTATGCTTCAGCCCCCCTTGTGGGAGATAGGTTCCCGCGCGCCTGACTATGGAGTGCAACGGTCAAAGCCTCCCTGCCCTGACCTAACGTTGGTGTGCATTTTGTAAACAAACAAACAGTTATGGTTAAATTGTGCTATTTTAATAGTTTTTAAATTGTATTTCACACATTTTGTAGTTCACATATTCTTTACGCCAATTTCACACATTCTGGAAATCATCTGGCGACTCACCCAGTGGTGTCCCACGACCCCTCTGGGGGTCCCGAGCCCACACTTTGGGAACCACTGGTCTAGGCTTAAAAGCAGTTCCAGCGCGGCTGCATAGCATATGCCAGGCTGCTTTTCATTGATTTTAGCTCAGCCTTTAATACGATCCATCCAAACATTCTTTTTCGTAAAGCAGCTCAGCTAAATGTGAAACCCTTTCTAATCCAGTGGTATTTCTCCTTTCTATTTAAAAGGCCACAAAAGGTGAGATTTAACTCAGTGTTCTCTGAGGAAACAGTATGCAGTACAGGGGTGCCTCAAGGAACAGTTAGTTCCTCTTTTTTGTTTACCCTGTTTACAAACGACTGTGTCAGCTCACAACCCAATCAACTTGTAATTCAGTTCTCAGATGACACCGTGATCATTAGTCTGCTCACGAGCAAGTCCCACATCTCTAGCCACACATCTGGAGTGGACAGCTTCATAGAATGGTGTGACGAACATCACCTACAAATTAACGTAAATAAAACCGAGGAGATCGTAGTGGATCCCAGGTCCATAGGAGACCACACTGCCATCACTATACACAATCATAACATAAATAAATATGTTAAATATCTAGGAGTACAAGTTGATGTGGAAATGAGCTGGCACACGCATGTGACAAGTATCTGTGCTAAAATACATCAACGCCTTCACTTCCTTTGAAGACTCAGGTTATTTGGGGTTAGTAGAAATATTATCCAGATTTTTTATAGAGCTAGTATCGAGTCCATCCTAAGGTATGGAATTAACAGCTGGTTTGGAAACCTGACTGTTAAGAATAAATCTCAAATCATTAGGCTGGCAAAGATGACAGGGAAGATCATGGGTATGTCCACACCCCCGATCACCCCCCCCCCCCAAGTCATTTTTGAGCAAGCGACGATGAGACAAGCTCACAAAATCCTATCCCACGCCTCTCATGTACTGAATTCTGAGTATGAGTTACTGCAATCTGGCAGGAGATACAGGGTACCTCTGTGTAGGTATAATAAATACAAACATGTTCCTCAGTCAATCAAACTGATCAATGAAATTAATTTGTGAGCAATGAGCACTTAATCATGGGTGTATGTGCAATGGTATAATGTTGTGGTGTAATGTTGTATGTTGTATTGTTAAACTGTATGTATGTACTGTATGCAGCTGGCCCTCACTCTGAAACACATTTCTCCCTAGGGAGCCGAAATCAAAGAAACTTTGACCTTGACCTTGCATGCCAAGAGCAGAGATGATGTCATAGGCACTGATGATGTCATAATGCCATCAGTGATGTCACTCGAGCTGGCATAGGCATTGTGAGATCATCAGACTTGAACCCCTGATATTGATATTTTGTTACCTTTATTTATATATCTAGGGGAGTCTCACTGAGAGGAATGTTCTCTTTTTCAGGAGTGTCCTGTTCACATTCACACACACATTCACACCTGGAAGCTGAAAAGTGCAACAACAGTCTGATCTGCTGCACAATGAGCAGCTCCACTTGTGCGTTTGGGGTTAAGGGCTTTGCTCAAGGGCACCTACCTCAGTGGTGGTTTTGAAGGAGGGGCAAGTAGAGCCCTGCACGGGCCTCAAATAGGCCCTAGCCGTCCCGGGCCCTACATGGCAGAACTTCAGGCCAGAGCACGGCTCCGGCCCTCCCCCCGAGCCTTATGTGTTTGATCAATTTCAAATAGTCTAAGCCTATCAAATCAACACTATAGAAAAAAACTACATTAAAGCACTGAACACCACAATGTCAGTTCAAACGTAAAAGAAAACAAAACAGGCAGGGCCCAGGCTATAGGCCCAGGCTATAAACCCAGTCTATAAAGGCAGGCTATAGGCCCAGGCTATAGGCCGAGGCCCGGCCCTATAGTAATACAGTATGTGATGTGCGAATTAGCCCTAGCCCAGCCCTATAGGGTCGGGCCGGGATAGGGCCCCGTCGGGCCAGAATGCAGGGCTCTAGGGGCAAGCACTGCTTTTCACTTACCCCACCCAATTGTTGCAATTCCTCCTGATCGCCTGTAGACGTCATTATCCATGAACTCAAAGTCCCAATGAGAATCTTAAGAGCATCTTCTTGGGGTGACACATAAAGCAGGGAGGGATTGGGAGGATGTGCTGGAAGAAGACTATGTAATGTTATTCTTTTTATTTTGAATGTTTTGTTACACTTTTTATTCATGATTGTATAGCCTACATTAACCTGTTCTCTTTCACATGGTGAGTTTTTTTAGGTCTTGAATCTAATTCAGTGCAATTGTCAAATTATTCTATTATTGTCAGACAATGATAAAGAATATCACACGTGAACATGTTTCCTACCTTTTATTGAGCAGGCTATTATTCTGTCCTGCAATGTGGCTGCAGGTTGAGGCCTTCTCAGAGAGAGAGAGAGAGAGAGAGAGAGAGAGAGAGAGAGAGAGAGAGAGAGAGAGAGAGAGAGAGAGAGAGAGAGAGAGAGAGAGAGAGAGAGAGAGAGAGAGAGAGAGAGAATGTGGTGGAAGAAGAAATGTTAACTAGAACGGGCTAAATTTGCTGAAGCAAATTTGATTGTGCTTGCTCCCACGTGACGCTCCGCCCCCCTTGCACCGCCCCTGCCTTAGACCCCGCCCTCCCATCCAGTATCAATACAGCCCCAATCGGCAATGTGTAGCTAGGACGTGTTTAGGCCGTTGCAAGGGTGTATTAACTGGATGCTATGGTCTTACAGGTACTGAATGCTGCTATAGCACCCCCTAGAGGCGAAATGACACAATATTTGTCCTATAGGCTCAGAGTACATCCGTCCACACCTGTACCAAGTTTGGTTAGCATCGGACGATCTTTGTGAAATAGGCCCCACCCACAGAACTTTGGAGGTCGATTATATCGCAACGGTGCGGAATTTCAAAAAAAACGCAAAATAAGTTTTGTGCGGGACAGTCCACACATGCTGTGTGATGTGGTTTGGTGAAGATCGGGCAAAATTTGAAGGAGAAATAGCGAAAAAACGCTTTTCGACAAAATTCAAAATGGCGGAAAATCTAGTTAGACGGAAATGGGCGGGGCCTATATCAGCAGATGCGGAATGACCCAAGGAATCCAGGGAAACAAGAATTTTGAATGTAGCCCTTACGGTTCAAAAGTTATGGACCAACACGTAAGGATGGCTGTTATAGCGCCCCCTAGAGGCGAAATTACACAATATTTGTCCTATAGGCTCAGAGTACATCCGTCCACACCTGTACCAAGTTTGGTTAGCATCGGACGATCTTTGTGAAATAGGCCCCACCCACAGAACTTTGGAGGTCGATTATATCGCAACGGTGTGGAATTAAAAAAAAACGCAAAATAAGTTTTGTGCGGGACATTCCACACACGCTGTGTGATGTGGTTTGGTGAAGATCGGGCAAAATTTGAAGGAGAAATAGCGAAAAAACGCTTTTCGACAAAATTCAAAATGGCGGAATATCGAGTTAGACGGAAATAGGCGGGGCCTATATCAGCAGATGCATAATGACCCAAGGAATCCAGGGAAAAAAGAATTTTGAATGTAGCCCTTACGGTTCAAAAGTTATGGACCAAAACGTAAGGAATGCTGCTATAGCGCCCCCTAGAGGCGAAATGACACAATATTTGTCGTATAGGCTCAGAGTACATCCGTCCACACCTGTACCAAGTTTGGTTAGCATCGGACGATCTTTGTGAAATAGGCCCCACCCACAGAACTTTGGAGGTCAATTATATCGCAACGGTGCGGAATTAAAAAAAAACGCAAAATAAGTTTTGTGCGGGACAGTCCACACACGCTCTGTGATGTGGTTTGGTGAAGATCGGGCAAAATTTGAAGGAGAAATAGCGAAAAAACGCTTTTCGACAAAATTCAAAATGGCGGGAAATCTAGTTAGACGGAAATGGGCGGGGCCTATATCAGCAGATGCGGAATGACCCAAGGAACCCAGGGAAAAAAGAATTTTGAATGTAGCCCTTACGGTTCAAAAGTTATGGACCAAAACGTAAGGACGGCTGTTATAGCGCCACCATCTGGTCAAATACTAAAATTTTCCCGCACAGAGTAAAAGGTGACTCTGTAAACCTACCTACAAAGTTTGGTAATAGCAGGTCATACGGTGTCTGAGCTAGAGCTAATTTAATGCCAACGATTTCGAAACCCCATTCAAGTGAATGGGGAAAAAAATCGTACGTTAACGCCAATATCGCGAAAACCGGCGAACGAAACCCTTAGCAATCCAAATGCACACGATTCCTCAATGAGCCGCACGTTTTGATGTCTCCCATGTCTGTGTAGTGTGAAAACTGTAGGAGAAATGGCGAAGCAAACTTTTGACCAGAAGAAAACAGAATAATAAATAAATAAATAAAATTAAGTATGAGAGATTCTAAGATTGTGCTTGCCTATCTGCAAGCACAATAATTATGTTTTCTTACACATTTGATTTATGCTTGTAGCCTATTTGACATGGCCACTGTAGCACAGGCCAGTGCTTCCCCCTCTGTCTGTGGCAGGGGAGCTGTCCACGGTGCTGAATGTGGCAGAGCTCCAGCATGCAGAGGCCGGCTGCTGTCCAAGGTACCATCCGCTCTTCCAGTGTGGGAGGAGACGGCCTATACACGAATCCACCGGCCAATTTGTGTAGGCTGCCATCTAGTGGGGACGCCATTACTGCGGGGGTAGGTCCCCGCAGCTAGACTGCTGCTGGCTGATGCAGAATGCAGTAACGCTATGCCAAATGATATAACAGCGTCGTGAGCTGGATTGATAACGTGAGACATTACCCCCCAGTTACTGATGAAGGTACGACCTTATTATAGATAGGGATAGTAATTATTCAAATTGTAAATAGCGGAAAAAATCACGCATTTCAAGTGAGTTATTGTGTATACATGCTAATGTTAACGTTACTGACTAGCTAGCTAGCATAAACAATCAAGTTGCATGTAATCATTGCACACCAATTACATTAGTAAAAATTTAAAAAGCTATACGAATTTGTGTTTTGATAGGCATTCAAGGGTATTTTATTAATCGCCTGGCTTGTGATGAGCAACAGAATGCCAACTACAGGTCTCTCATAGAGGGTCAAAATGACCTGAGCTCGGGATGGATTGGCCAAATATTGCACTGTACCAGATGATGAATACATCATTCTGAAAGGACCTGTCCGATATTCACAGTCCATTAACAACCGTCATAATGTTGACATAACCCATGTCATAATCACTGTTAGCTTAGGCTAGGCAGCTGGCAGCTGCATGCTACTCATTATGAGGTGAAATAACGTTAGCGATTTACGACTGTTAACCAAAGCCTACCGTGCTGTTGTTATTGGGAACAAAGTCCTTTCTGTTAATATTCTTGATCCACCTCTGGCGAACAGCTCGGTCCTCTGCACGTCGAGGGAATCTATATTTGTATGTTTATGTAACGTTATGGTTTCAGACAGGGGCACTCTTCATGTAGCTAACGCTAGTAAAGGCTTGTGTAATGCTATTTCACATTCTATTCTCTTCCAAAGTTGAAGTTTGCCACTACTGTTGGGGCAGCTGATAACGGCACAGCTTCTTCCCGATTTCCTAGGCATCGTTGTCAAAAGTAACGTTGAATAAAAATGTAAATGTAGAAAAATATAAGGCTACACTCGAGGACAGCTTGCATTCAAACGCGCGCGCCATGTATTTCCCCCTGGAGCCACCACAGTAGGTCACCGCAGTAATGGCAGCTTGTTTACATCTGCGACTTCGCAGGATTCGTGTATATGAGAGCTGTGTTCTTCTATCTTCATCCCTACACCTGTTAGCAGCCTTTAGGACTGTGCTTTCAGAGCTCCCTGCTGAATCTTCACGCACCTCCACACACCCCCCAGCTCCTGATCTCCTCGTGTTTTGTCTGCTTCCTCTGTGAGAGGGTTCCTGAGTTGTGCTACTTAAATACTGTTGGTTTAGTTGATCCTGTCAGTATAGTTTACGCCAGTTCTTCTTGTTTATTTTGTGCTTTGAAGAGTCAAGTGACTCTTCAATATTAGCCTGTTCTCTTGCCATTCAAATGGTACGGGGTTTTTTTTTTTTTTAGGAGGATGATAAAGAATATAAAATGCGAACACGTTTCCTACCTTTTATTGAGCTGGCTATTGTACTCTCCTGCAATGTGCTGCAAAATCAACATGGCTGTCCTGCAGTTTGTTCATTTTGATTTGGTCACCCTACACCCAAGCCACAACATTTATATTTCTCTTTTTCTATCATCTTTTGTTCTGAGAAGATGTGTTATCATGTGGGATCTCTCTCTCTCTTTCTTTCTCTCTCTTATACAGTTGCTAGAACGATAATCAGTTCATCAGCTGGTGAAACACAAAACTCAATTAATACATTTGGTGATTTACTGGCATGCTGCTTTCATGCTTTGTTAATGATGTAAAGAGGAATGAAGCTGCCTTTTTTCCTTTGCCAGCTTCTGTCTACAGACCGTGCCAACCACAGAAGACCACGTCCTTCTCCACTGTAAGTTATTTCAGATACATTTTGTTTTAATCTTTCATTTTATGGCTTAACATTTTATAGCCATTTGAAAGGTTATCATGCGTGATTTTTTTGTTAGAACTTAATACTTTGTTCAATGATAAGAGTAGAGACAGAACACAATAGACATTGTCAGCTAAATCTGAGTAGAGTTGTGTTTTTGCTGACTGACATATTTCTCACGTTATGTCCGTTATCTCCCTGCTGATGTGTTTGAAAGTCTCTGCAGCCTGGACAGAGAGAGGAGAGGACCACCTATGAGTTTTTTTCAGCAGCAGCAAGCGGATTCATTGTCTTTCTTCTGTCTGTGTCAGGTAGTGTACATTTGCATTGACATATTAGGCATTGTGCTGGCATACATAAGAGCAACATACAGATAAGGTGTAGAATAAGCTTCAATTCCTCGCTGCCTAGCTTGCATTCTGTTTTACTATTCAAAGTATCAATACTAAGGAGGGCAAAGGTCAAAGCCTCACTGGCCTGACCATCAGTCTCTGTGTACAAGATGTGAAAAACGAAAGGCTCTATTGTGATGTGGTGCATATCTTTACCACTTAAGACCTTGTCTTCCATTCCTTTAAAACTTGAGGTTCTTGTGTCTGTTTGGTTCCTTTTAGTTTTGAAATCATAGAACCATGTTTTTGTCTGTCATACAGTAAACAGACCCCTCCCATCCCACCCACCCACCCACCCACCCACCACACACACACACACACACACACACACACACACACACACACACACACACACACACACACACACACACAAACAATGCACTGTGCTCCTGCACTGATGTTACACCTCCCATGCAATATGACCTTTTAATACTCTGTACCGTGTCTATATTCTGCTAAAATGACCATCTCTAATAACTGTACTTTTGCCAACTTTGTACTTGTACCTGTCACCTTGCCTTGCTAACTGTGTACTCTGCCACACTTGGCTGTATAGCTAAATACTCTGTCCATATCTTGTGTTTAAATGTATGTGTATATATTGTGTTATTGTGTTGTATATTATGTCACGTAACGTGTGCACCAACTACAGTAGGCCTACACCAAGACAATTTCCTTGTATGTGCAAACATGGCGGAATAAATGAATTGTGATTGTGATCCAGCCTGTGTTCTGGTCATGACTGAAGGCCTTAGTCACTTTAAGTCTTCACACAAACAATGCCTCTTTAACCCTTTAAACACTGTCAACTGTATGCACATTATGGGAAAGGTTATTTTGCTGCTAATGGAATTGCATTTAGTGGTTAAAAAATATTCCAAATGGACGTGTGTTTCTTCATCTTATGTCTAGTCTAGTCTAAATTATTAGCTCTATTCACCTTATGTTCAGACGCTGGGGTGGGCCAAATTCTTCCGGGTCGTGTTAACACTTCCGGCGGTCACCGCGCCAAATATGAAAGAACGTCATGAAGAAGAGAGTTGTTTTTGTAGCGGACAGTGCAGGGGGTAAAACAAAGAATGTAGCCTACTATTTTGAGCTCGGTACACAGCAAGTATAAGCGAGTATCCACTGTTAGCCAGGTCAGTTATCGTCGACAATGACGAGCACTTTCTTGTAAAACATACCTGGACTCCAACAAAGCAAGCTTCAGATAGTTTTCACTCTTTCGAGCGCTCGCGCCATTTACTATAAGACCCGCAGACGTTAACGTAATTCCCTGGAATGCGAGACTTAACGAGCCAGTTACATGGCGTTGCATACTTAGACATTGCCGTTTGCTTTTATTTGGTATGTTACATACAATTGGCTAAATTATTAGTTAATTCAGAGTTAGATGATATTGGTGCAGCCAGCCATTTTTTCATTTTTTTTTATTTTATTATTTTAGCCGGAGGTCGTCACACGACCACACAACCGGGTCAAATGGGTGTGGCTACATAAGGTGAATAGTCCACAAAAATGTCCCCACCCTTTGGTGACCACAGTTTTGGCCCTGCACATGGCCACAGCTATAGCAAATCCACGCTTGTTTATTTATATAGCACTATAGCACAAACATGTTGGACAGGGTTTTACATACTGTAGCATCATAATTATACAGTATGTCACATGTCAGACGACAGATACTAACCACTGAGCCACTGTGCTGCCTAAGTTAATTTCCAAAATACTACATGTCCATGATGAGGGGGGGGGGAATTCATCAATCACTTATAAGCTCTAAAATATATAGAGAATCCAGCAGACAGTTAGGCATATTACTTTCTTTTAAAAGTACCATGATTTGTGTTTTGTTATGTGAGAATATATGTGACTAGACTTGACTTGACTTGACTGTTTTATTTCTCAGAATTCTGCTCAGTGAGAACGCACAACCTTCCAACAGTGTGAACCCAGAGGTATTACATATCCATGTGTCCCTAGCATGATCATATATTAGTCAAGCCTTAAGGTGCATATTCAGTTAGACATACATGATGAGGTGAAGAACTTGAAGGTAAAGACCCTTGCAATTCCTCCTGATCACCTGCAGGTTATGCGGCCAATCATAGACAAAGGGAGAATTTTCCAGCTTTCTATACATTGTTTAAATCTTGAAACAAAATCACCAAAGTTCAACTTAAATAATAATTTAGGATCTCTGGGTATGGTGAGGCCAAGATAGGCGAGACAATCTTTTGCCAGTTTAAATGGGAGATTTTCCAAGAAACCAGGAGTGAAAACATTGGAGAGAGGCATAAAGTCACTCTTTGTCCAGTTGATTGTATATCCGGACAGCTTTCCGAAGGAGGTGAATATAGTTCTAGCAGAGGGCGAATTGATTTCTCTGAGTCACGTAGATATAGTATTACATCATCAGCATATAGACTAATGCGTGTCTCGATACCTCCGATCAGGGACGTGCAGAGAACATTAGAGGGGCAGGGGCTCAAATTCATAAAAGGGCACTACAGAATGGCAAATTTGAGGCAATTTGAAGGCCAATTTAGGGGTATAACTCATTTTAAATATTCCGATTTTAACCAGATTTAGAGGAATATCTCATTTTAGGATGAGACTTTGACAAACATACATACCTGATTCACGTTGACTGACTGATATATCTGTCAGACTGTGTGCGCCTGTGCTGCTGCTGTCCGTCTGCATGGTTGCTCTGGCTGAGTGGAGTGCGCACTGCTGGAGTGGGTGGGGACGGGCCACGTGCGTTTTTGGGTTGGTGCCTTCAGGGGCGGTTTAGAAAAACACTGCTCCATGCAGAGGCCTATTACAAATGGTGCATTCAAGGCCAAGAGAGCTCGGAAAAGGCATTTCTCTTTGAATGCTGCCTTCAGTGATGGCATGGAAAGGGCAATTTCCATACAAAGCACCATTAGAAATGCATTCATGGTCAGGAAAGGACACTTTTTATTTTATTTTTTCATGTATCTGAGCTGTTTGTTTTGTTCATGTGTTGTTGGAATGAAAATGAAAAATGTATTATAATAAAAAAAAGAGTGAGAGAGGGCAGCCCTGCTGGACCGAGCGAAGTAGTGGAAACTTGATCGACTTGTCGCCATTACCCTTAGCAAAAAGAAGTATACTTCAAGTTTATTTTATTAAGTAAACTTAAGTAAAGACCAAGTGTACTTTTATGCAAGTATACTTACTGTATTTACTCAAGTATACTTTATGCACCAAGTATACTAATATCAATATACTAGTAGTATACTCCAAGTATACTTGCCTAATACTTCTTGACACTAAATTGGTCCAATTCAGTATATTAGTAGTATACTAAGTAAGTATACTAGTAGTATACTTTAAGTGTAAGGAACACGTCTTTGCGGCCAACATTTCATCAAAGGTAAGCTCAAGTAACGTTACAATAATGATTAAAATACCCCGTTAACGTTACTTGAGCTTACCTTTGATGAAATGTTGGCCGCAAAGACGTGTGTACTTTGATGGTAGAAAAAAAGCCATTTGCCCTCCCCAGCGACTGAACCACGTCTAATCGCACAAATCCACAACCTCCTCCTTTCTATGTTTTCTTTCTCCGACGGGATTCTGTAAAAGCACAAGCCAGGCGTGTCTCCTCGTCGGTTAGTGCAACCGATAGCACAACAGGTAATCGGCATTTTGGCTGAACAAACACAGCGTGAGAAACTAGTCGACTCGGCGGGCAGCGGAATGAACAAGTTTTTTTTTTGACCGTCAGGTGGGCGTTCCCGGCAGCACGTAACGCCCCTTGAAAGCTATGAATAGAGGGTATGCACACCCACTGGAACACGCCCCCTCAATCGGGAATGAGTGTCAAAATGAGTGTCAAGTTCCTCCCTGAGCAGCAGGTGTCAGTTATCTAGGCTGATTACGGCATTCAAGCTCAGTCTTGCTGTGACTCAGTGGGCGTGACCCTGCAGTGACTTCTGCCTCTGTGACATCACATGCATACCCTCTATTGCTGTGCCCCACACCTGTGTCACTGATTGAGACTATATGAGTGTTGAATCCAGGGGCGGACTGCATAATCGGGCACGTTGGGCAAATGCCTGGTGGCCTGGCCTGGCCTGCAAAAAAAAAAAAAAAACATTTTGCAGGCCAGGCCAGGCCACTCACTGAACAGCAGGCCAGGCGCCGCCTACTGGTTTACTAGTGGTTTTATTACTTTATTCAGGGTTAAAGTGGGTGCATCTCATTGTAAAATTGGACTTGGCCCAAATTGGGCTTCAAACGGCCCAAATTGGGCTTCAAACGGCCCAAATCTGGCTTTAAACGACCCAAATTGGGCGTCAAACGGCCCAAATCTGGCTTCAAACGGCCCAAATTGGGCTTCAAACGGCCCAAATTGAGCTTCAAACGGCCCAAATCGCGCCTCGGCCCATATCAGCCTGGCCTGCTTGGTATCTAATGCCCGGCCTGAATTATGATCCCAGTCCGCCCCTGGTTGAATCCATTCTCTTCTTGTTTGTTGTAAGCCCTGATGAAGACCGTTTGAGGTCGAAACATGTCGACGTTTTTATAATGTTTTAGCCATATATAATAAAGGCTTTTTAATCCTACTTCCTCTTCTACTCCTTTGAGTGCCTCTGCTGTTTTTCAACAAGTTAACCTATACTATTTGAATGAATTGTACCCCCCAGTATTGTTGGCAAAGCTGAACTTTGGATGAACTTTTGCTCCACCACCTGCGAGGGGGCAAAGCCGACTGGAGGAGAGGAGACTCCTATTTAATCAAAATGCTATTCACCAAAGTTTTTCTATATATCCTGTGTGCACTGAAGTCACAATGTTATAACCACATGTCACGTGAAACATGGGTTGTATTATATCGTTGAAATGCATTGTGTTGACTGAGGGATGTGAACACGTGTCTATGGACTTCCAAGTGGAAAATGTAATCTCAATATGAATGGATTTTAATTGTATGCTGAAATAGTCTGTGTTACATGCACAAAGTTTGAAATGACAATTGTATTAATGCATTGTTGTGTGCTGAAGTAAGCCTGTTACATAACATGTTTTCAGATGAGAGTGGGAAGAGAGTGTCATTGAGTTCAAGACAATAGGAGGTGTCCCAGTAGATGGGCAGGGCCAACATTAGGAGAGGGATCATGTTGGGTCCAATAAGAATTGAAGTCATTGAGTCAGCAAAAATATAGACACACCCTCGACAATGACAGATAAAAGAACTGGACCTCAGAGCCTTGGTGCTCTCCTGCATAGGCAGGGAGCCAGACGGGAGACCGTCACTTAGATGCTCTCGAATCCACCAGGGAGAGAGCAGAGATTCTGTAGGCAGGCCATTAGATTAAGAGAAGTTCTGGAATTAGGGATAAAAGATGCACTGAATTGAGTGCCCGTGCAGGAGATCCCCTGTGAGATTACGGGTGGAGCACGAAGACCAGATAGACTCCACAAGGGAGAGAGAGGTGATAGGCAGGCCATTAGATTAAAGGAATGATCTAAACAACAACACAAGGTTTCATTTAGAGAGGTTGGCCACCTCAGATAAGAAATCGTTAAAAGCCAAGAGTGATACTTAAATAGGGAGAGTATAATGAACTCCATGTTGAAAATTAAGGTAATGTACATTGGATAATGATGTCATATATATTGGACTGAATGTAATGGACAATGATAGTATGCTTTGTAAGGAGAAGTGTTAACTTATATATAAAACCTATAAAAACCAAGGATTTTTATTTCTTTTATTTTTCTTCTTCAAAACATCATTGAGAAGGGTCCACACATCCAATAAGGTAAGAGGCATGATTTTGGGTTCAGATAATTAGCCTCCTCCATGCATGTAGAAATGACAGAATGATCTCGGGCTTCAGCTCGTTCTCTCACTAGAAATATGTACTGGGTGATTCTACTATATAGGTTAGTCAATTCTTTCACCCTGGAGAGAAAAAGTGCCGTAAGGTTACCTGTATCGGTAGACTGCCCACCCGATGTTCGGGGAGGAGGGGGTAGAGGTCCTAGATTAAGACCCGGAGGTGGACAAAGGATTAACGTGTTGTTACTCATCGGGGGGAACTTACGTGTCTGCCTTTTTACTCTGGGTATTTATAGTCGTATGGGATGGGAGCGTACCTATGTTCCCCGGGTCCTATGTTCCCCGGGTCCTATGTTCCCCGTTTTTCACTAACCTCTCCCAGCCCCCACGCCAAACCTAACCTCCCCCCATGCCTAACCCTAACCTCCCCCAGACCCTAACCCAAAACCTAACCTCTCCCACCCCATGCCTAAACCTAAGGTCGGCATTGCGGCTTCTATGTTCCCCGGTCCCACAAAAACGGGGAACATAGGACCCGGGGAACATAGGGATGACCCCTATGGGATAGCCTCTATTAGGAAGAGATCCGCTGGTTATCACGGTCTCTCGCCTCCGTGATTTGGGAGTGCTCCGATGACGCTATTCTAACTCTCAGGGGAGGGGTCATAGGTCAGAGGTTGCTCGCAAATCATTACAGTATCAGTCAATCTATATTTCATTGTTGCACCTAATTGTTATTCTCAATCATTAGTTCAGAATACTAGAACTAATAATATATTTTATTATGTTCATTATTAACAGACTATGTTTATTTTCCAGAAACAAGGAGGAGAACCAACAGATGAGTAAACTTTTACAATCAGAACTGACAAGCAACAAGGAAGCAACAACGGTCTGATTGTCTCTGTGTGTGTGTGTGTGCGTGCATGTGTGTACAATATGTACAATGTATGTGTTTGTGGTTTTGAATACATTTTCTATAAAGTACAACTTCATCATTTTGTGTTTTGAGTTTTATTTTTCATTACTTTTGGAAAACAAACGTTCACATACTAAAGCATGACACACTCATAGTGTAGTTATGATATTTCATAACTCCAAACTAGCTGATAAGCAGATGTTTCAGAGCATAACTGTACACACGTTATGTCTTTAAAAAGTAACACAAACCATGTGAGATGGAAAGGAATGTGTGAAAGGAGTAACAATTATAGGCAACTGTGAAATCACACAAATCAAGATAAAAAAGAATTGTCATATTAGACCTACACAAGATTAGATGTGGGAGAACACACTCAATATAACAACAGTGTTAGGGTCACTAAATACTTCTAATTTGTTGAACAAGCGTAGTACCAACATTCACCTATTTTCAGATTTCAATGTGTGACACAGCATTTGAAAGCTTACAATCTGCACTTTCATCATTTGTAAAAAAAAAAAAAAAAAAAAAAAAAAAAAAAAAAAATGGCATTGGACCAGCTGTTACCCAAAACACCAGTCCCTGTCACATAAGCCATTAATTGAAGCTTGATTATTATTATTATTTCTAATTGGCTTTGATGGTTCTGTCAATCCAGTCGACAAACTTGGAGACACGGGCATAGACGCCGGGCTTCATGGCGTTGGCACAGCCCAGACCCCAGGAGGTCACGCCCTGCAAGACAAACCTGTTCTGGGCGTTACACACCAGAGGACCTCCACTGTCACCCTGCACGGAGAACACACACACACACACACACACACACACACACACACACACACACACACACACACACACACACACACACACAGGGAAAGGAAGAAGAGCAGCAGAACCCAAGTCAAGTCACATCTCGTCGTCTCTTCATGCAGCCAGTCAAGTCTCAAGCACTTCAAACTGTGACTCAAGTAATTTGTGTCTGTTTTACACTTTAGCTTTATATGTCAGCATATATTTCTATAGTGGCCATGGTTTTTGTTGTTGCTTTCCCCCCCATACAGTACCTGGCAGCTGTCTGTTCCTCCCTCGATGTTCCCAGCACACATCTCATGGTCTTTAACTCGGCCGTTCAGATACGACGGGCGATTACAGATCTTGTTCTCGATCACCGGGAAGCCGGTTTCCTTCAGGACGCCGTCTCCTCCCGTACCTGGCGTACAGAGAGAGGGTAGTATCAGGGAAGTAGTATCAGGGAAGTGTACAAGTGACTGTCTTTATTAGAATATAGCAGAATGCATGTTCCTTGTTTCAAACAATCACTGAATTAGACGGTTTTCAGGCCAATTAGAGTAGAAAGCAGATGCCAGCAAACCAGGAAGAGAGATATCTTAAGTGGTGGAAGTGAGTTCACTTAGTTATAGTCAGGAAAAAGGCATGGACTTTTACTTCAGTGAACGTGATCTGGAATGGAGTCAATACAGTGGATGTTAGAAGACCACACACCTTTTCAAAATGTCTAGTTTTTACTGTGCCGAAGCCTGAAATGAAAACCAACTAAATCAGACCCCCCCCCCCCCCCCCCCCTCCACACTTTCAATGAGATGTAGTAAACATGTCACAGATATAAAAAAAAAAAAAAAAGCATGCGACCACTAGGTGGAGCTCTTTTACAGGTTGCTGCAAGAAGAGAGCAAGCTCTCGGCAGGGAAACAGTGGATGGATGGATCCAGAAGAGGGCGGTAATGCAACACTGAGGATGCCAACTGCCATAAAACACGAAAAAGAAGAAGAAGAAGGTGCTACAGTAGCACAAGTGCTTCAACTTTAAGTTGAGTAAAAAAGCTCAACTTAAAGACTAATTTCAATCTGTCCTTTTAGCAGCTAAATCAACAAAGCAAAAAGGAATATTAGTATGGTGAAATGGTCCATTCAGAGCCGGGATATCAATCCTGTAGACAGTGATACTTAACCTGAGGCTCTAGAACAGGGATGGGAACCCAGATTGTTGCTGGGGGCCCAACAAATATTGTCATGCCGTAAGCCAGGGATGGGCAACTTTGATGATAGAGAGGGCCACAAAAGAAATTCCTCGCTACCAGATTTTGCTGAGGGCCGAACAGCGCCAGCGTGAAAAATGTGGTTTATTTGAAGCCAGGTTTAGAGGAATAACAAATTTTAAATTAACAGTTGTGATGTCATTATTCAGTCTTAACCACCAATATTTGATCCTTTTCTCACTCACTCCTATGTCACCACCTGCTCTCCCTGCAGGGCTTGAAATTAACTTTTTTTGACCACCTGCCAATATGGCTGCTAGATTTTAAAGTTACCAGCCAATTAGAATTTCCACTCACCAAAATGTTTTTCTTGAAATAAACCAGAATATGAGTGGGTTAATTTAAGCATAAGTATCAGTAAGTGGCCCGGGATTCTCAAAGCCTGTGTTGAGGGTCACACAAGAACAAAAATGCACTCTTGAAGCTAAATATATCCAAAACCAACAAGTTAATTATTTAAATTTCTA
>NC_139630.1:8947710-9060210 GCF_964638095.1 Poromitra crassiceps
ATGCGAATTATAGAGCTGTCAATCACCTCCTGTTTGAGGCTGTCTGAGCTGCTGATCAGCTGCTAGACCCGATACAGCTCTATTAACACTTTGAGTGCCACGGCCCTTGGGCAAAAGGTTGCTTGCTGTGCCACATAGGCCGCAATGCATTTTAAAACAGTCATATCATTTCTTTAATAATTACTATGTAAACACTGAACACGCACAAATAACGATGAGACTCTCTTCTATCACCTGCAAAAAAAAGTTTATTGATCCCATTTTCCGTTCTTTAGTTATGAGCCGGAGAAGATAGCTTGATTGAACGAAAAACAGACCTTTTTTTCTACGAGCTGAGATAATGAGCGTTTTGTGAAATTAAACATTTCAAGCACATCACTGACTCTGAAGCTAATTTTCTGATGTAGTCACACCTCAAAAATAATTTCCTTCAATAAAACAGTGAAGGCAAGGGAATTTTGTTTGGAAGAATAATATTTTTAGCTGAAACCAGCAGCGCTGGCCCCTGCGTGCGCTGCTGGTTGCAGCTTCTTGCTGATCTTTTGCTGCTGGTGGGCATCGGATATTCTGGCTTGCGTTTGCCAACCCTGTCCTCCTGTCTGGGTCTGTCTGGGTCAGTGCTGTGTGCTGCTCTGCGTGCCCCACCTCCCCCCCTCCTCCTCCCCCCCCCGTTGTGGGAGGAGTGTCTCTCTGCTCTGCTCTGCTCTGCTGTTTTCTCTGCCTGTGCTCAGCACTGAAAAAGTCCGCTAGATCCAGCTTTTTTACAGCCGCGTGTACCAGCTCCCATGCTTCAAGTTGAGAATAATAACAAATCCACGGCTGATCATGCGAATGGGTGTTGCAGCGGACACGGAGGCTGTTGCAGCGGACACCGAGGTGCTCAATTGTGATAGCAGATTGGCTGCTGCAGGGGCACAGCTAAATGCTTCAATGAAGCCGCTGCATACGGACGGATGCGATGCGATTTCCTTTTCCCCAATGACTTCTTCTGTGTGTTTCACTCCACGTTCTCTCATCTGGAGAGCGCTGTCGCCACCTAAGGGTTCTGTAAAATAGGTTAGACACATTCAATACCTCTGATATTGTAAGAGGCGATGTAAGAAGCTGAGATGGACACCCCCCCGTCAAAAAAACAATTTCGAGTTATTGACGCCATTTGGCGTCGCTGGCACTCTACGGTAAATTTCTAATGACGCCATATGGCGTCGCTGGCACTCAATGTGTTAAACACATCTAACGTTAATCATTTAAAGTTTCTTGTTGAGTCTACAACTTTTGACGGGTGGATTATGCACATACTTCAAATTGTTGCACGTAAATGTGATGGTAAAGTGCAAACTTTGCCCAGGCCAGAAACAATTGATCCACCACGGTGAACACGACAAGCACCCGAAGGCAACATGCTAACAAAACAAAAGGCTAGCAGAGTCCACACTGCAGGTAAGGTGAAAATCAGAAAAACAGGCTTGTTGCATTGTTAGAGGAAATGTTGCCAGTGTAAGATATTTCTAGGGATGTTCGATATTGGCTTTTTTACCGATATCCGATATCCGATAATGTCCAACTCTTAATTTCCGATACCGATATCAACCGATATCAACCGATACCGATATAAGCGGGCTTTTTTTCCACCAAAATTTCACGTAACAAGTTACATAATGTAGCTTAATGTAGCTGAAGAGTTTAATAATATGCATGTTGTGTTAAAGTTGTAAGTGTTAGAGAAGCGAGCTTGTGACCAGAAGGTCGTCGGTTCAATCCCCGGGACCGGCAGGATAAATCTGGGTGGGGAAAGTGAAAAGGCAGCGCTTGCCCCTCCCTCATTACCACCACTGAGGTGCCCTTGAGCAAGGCCCTTAACCCCAACCGCTCCAGTGGAGCTGCTCAGTGGCCAACAGATCAGACTGTGGTTGTACTGGTCAGCTTCCAGGTATGAATGTGTGTGTGAATGTGAACAGGGCGCTCCTGAAAAAGAGAGCATTGCTCTCAGTGAGACTCCCCCTGTATTTAAAAATAAATAAATATCGGCATGAAAACCGATACCGATATTTTCCGATATCAATTTTTTATGCTAATATCGGCCGATAATATCGGTAGGCCGATAATATCGGACATCCCTAGATATTTCTATGGTGAAGGCTGTCAGTGGTTATTTTCTCAGCTATATGGCTATGCAGTACAGAGCTTTTATTTTGAAGGCAGGCAAAGGAAGTGTGTTGTGTTGACGGTGGAGCGCCTGACGCTGTATGTTGACCCGGGGAGAATAATAAATCCTGGCGTCTCGTTTTGGGTCATCCAAAGTTGGAGTTGTCTCCGTTTCAGAAACAAATATCTTGTATATGTCCTCCTTATTATCAGGATAGGGATTTGTGCTGATATGTGGGCGTAAGGTGTCCACGCCTCTGGTCCAAGTCCACGAGGAAAGAACGAAAAGCCATGGTTGTAGAAGAGGTGACGAGGGCAGAGCAGGAGCAATACAAAATCAAGGCCGTGTCACAGGGTCGACAGGGAAAACGGACCACGTGGGAGGGCACTCTCAAAAGACCGGTCACCTGGGCCGACCTGTGTCTGCAACACAATCAGCGCCAGTGTGCAGCTGTCACGGTGTAAAACGAGGCTAATGCAGGGACGCTACAGATGGCGGCACGACCAGGTCCTGAGGAAGCTAGCCGAAGTTCTGGAAACCTGCAGGCAAGCTGCAAATAACAACCAGTCTGACTCTGCAGCCATAAAGCACTCCATCAAGTTCATCAGGCAGGGAGAGGGTGCAGGAGACACCAGCTCGCAAGGCCCTCCAAGTCTCCTTTCTCCTGGAAGGGATTGGAGTATGAGGGTCGACATCGACAAGCAGCTGCGTTTCCCTCCTGGGATCACTGCTACACCACTCCGGCTGGACATAGTGCTTCGCTCTGCTGCTCCAAAGACCGTCCTGCTTGTGGAGCTCACCATCCCTTGGGAGAAGGGAATGCAGGTTGCCTACGGATCGACGCAAGAAGGCAAAATACTCAGAGTTGGCTGCTGAGTGCAGAGAAGCGGGCTGGTCCACTAGCATCTACCCTGTGGAGAGAAGTGGGCTGGTCCACTAGCATCTACCCTGTGGAGAGAAGTGGGCTGGTCCACTAGCTAACTAACTAGATTCAGGAACGAGATCGCATAGACATAGAGGTATGAATTGAGATAGTGATTTTATTACCATTAATCGTGCAGCCCCTATTCCAGAGGGTTTTAAGGCGCACTCCACTCGAGGTGACTCGACTTTGTGGGCATTGTTGTGCTGTGTGTCTGTGCAGGTGTGTGTGGTCCACGCCACACACCTCTGTAAGGTAATACAGTATTGATGTGGCCAATGCGTCCTCTGCGCATGGGGTTTTGTCGGCCACCAGACGTTAATGCCTCCTTGGCCATACGCCTGTATGACTGTATCGGGATTGCCCATGGATACATTGATGCCCCGTGTTACTCATCCGTAGGTCAGAGGGTTGCTCTGAGGCCCCTTTGGGCAGCAAGGATGGGCAAGCTTAGACCTTCCCACCTGAAGTCCAGGAAGTGTTCTTGAAATCTGTAGTTCATCGAATGGCCACCTGGGGCTGGGTGCAGTAGGCATTTACCCCATGTTAAAATGCCCGACTTTGTAACAGGATTAAACATGCCACTTACTGCCCCCTCGATCCTATCCCTTCCTCTCTCCTCCAAACCATCTCACCTAACATATCTCCCTTCCTCACTACCTTCATAAACTCCTCTCTGTCCTCTGGTCTTGTTCCGCCTGCTCTAAAGACTGCAAGAGTCAAGCCTCTGCTTAAGAAACCCTCCCTTGACCCTACTGCTATTCAGAACTACATACCTGTCTCTCTTCTCTCATTCCTTTCCAAAACCCTTGAACGAGCAGCGTCCGACCAACTTTCTCTCTATCTCTCCCAGAATGACCTCCTGGACCCTCTGCAGTCCGGTTTCAAGGTTTCTCACTCCACTGAGACTGCTCTTCTTGCTGTCACAGAGGCCCTTCACACTGCTAAGGCCTCCTCCCTCTCCTCTGTCCTTGTCCTCCTTGACCTGTCCGCTGTTTTCGATACAGTCAACCACCAAATCCTTCTTTCCACTCTGTCTGACCTCGGCATCTCAGGTTCTGCACACTCCTGGTTTGCTTCCTATCTCTCTAACCGCTCATACCAGGTCTTATGGAGAGGGTCCCTCTCCAGATCCTGCCCTCTTACCACCGGTGTCCCCCAGGGCTCAGTCCTGGGCCCCTTACTTTTCCTTCTCTATATCAGATCTCTTGCCCATGTGATCTCATCTCATGGCTTTTCTTATCACTGCTATGCTGATGAAACCCAGCTTTTCCTTTCCTTCCCCCCCTGACACCCACATCAAGGCTCGCATCTCTGCATGCCTCAAAGACATTGGTGACTGGATGTCTGCCCACCACCTCAAGCTCAATCTTGGTAAAACAGAGCTACTCTTCCTCCCAGGGAAAGACTGCCCTCTTGCAGATCTCTCCATCTTCATTGACAATACCACTGTGCTTCCCTCCCAAACAGCTAAGAACCTTGGGGTGATCCTCGACAACCAGCTGTCTTGCTCAGCCAACATAGCTGCGACAGCACGCTCCTGTAGGTTCTCCCTCTACAACATCCGCAAAATCCGTCCCTTTCTCACAAGGGAAGCGACTCAACTCCTGGTCCAGTCACTTATCTCCCGCCTGGACTACTGCAACGTGCTCCTGGCCGGCCTACGCTGCAGCCCGTCTGGTATTCAACCAACCCAAATTCTCTCATGTCCCTCCCCTCTTCCGGGACCTTCACTGGCTTCCCATCTCAGCACGCATCAAATTCAAGACACTGGTACTGGCCTACAGGGCAGTACACCAGACAGCTCCTCTGTACCTGCAAACTATGGTCAGGTTCCAAACCTCTCAGCGCTCCCTTCGCTCCTCCACTAGTGTAGGACGCCTCGCCCCTCCTTCGCTACGGGGGCAAAAAAGTTGCTCATCTCGATCACGACTCTTCTCGTCCCTGGCACCTCAATGGTGGAATAAGCTTCCACCTTCAGTCAGGACGGCTGAATCACTGCTGATCTTTCGGAAAAGACTAAAGACACACCTTTTCATACTCCATCTGGGCCCTTCTTGAACTAACTTCTTTCTCTCTCTAAAAAAAAAAAAAAAAAAAAAAAAATACTAACTTAACTTTACCACTATTCCTTCAGATGTTGTAGTTGTCATAGACTGTGTTGCATAGTTGATTGCTCTATTGCTGACAAAAATGTGTTATTGTAAGTCGCTTTGGATAAAAGTGTCTGCCAAATGACGTAATGTAATGTAATGTAATGTAATGTAATGTAACATGTTTCCAGTATGGGGCAAAACACGGTTTTGGTCAGTGGGTATACAGCATAATGTGAGAATCCGAGTTTGAAACAAAGTAAATGTTAGGGTTATCCTATAACCCAGGTTTTACGAGTGAGAACGAGGGTTCTCACCAGCCAGCCTTGCTGTCCTTTGCGTACGCATTGTCGTGGGCTGAATGCACTTTAAAAATGCAGTTTCCTGGCAAATAGGCGCTAGATGTGTACAGCGACACATCACAGGGGGAGGTGGGTGGCCACACCAATCACCTGCCAGGGTAGGCCAAGTTGCCTTCATGTGCACTTGGGTGGTTTGCAAGGTTGAGTAAAAAAGCATTCAGTTCAGCGCTGCTCAGGCAGCTTCAGCATATGTGAGAATCCTTGTTCTCACTGGTAAAACCTGGGTTATTGGATAACCCAAATGTTTTTTATTGTGTTCTGAGTTGGCTTGAACGTGGTATTAGAGTTGGATTTTGCATGAAATGCTTTGACCTCATTCCTATCAGATGGGTAAATGACATTTCCAAACATGCAGAGTCGAGAAGTACATGATTCCGAAATAGGGAGCAGGTCATATGGGGTTAGGGGTGGTGAGTGAATCATTTTTGATATTTCATGCACGTTCTTGAGACCTCTACATAATCAGTTTGATCATTATTTTCATGAAAAACCTGGTGCAAACCTCAAGGGGGCAGAATGCAAGGGCCAGATCAGAGGACCTTCAATTGAATAATATGGTATTCCAATTGAAGTATCACTAACAATTTGAATTGATGCAACGTACAGTATAATTACTTAATATTGTGTGACCTATTTTACAGTAAAATCATGTTGAAAATGTGCCTATCAAATTAAGGTAATTTATCTATTTATCTTCAATCTATCAATCATCTTTCTTTCTTTTTGCCAAAATATCCAATAAACATTCCAGTTTCAAAGGATTAGAATGTCCTGACAATTATTTGATGGTTCAGGCTTTACAGGGTTACAATCCTACACATAGCACTTTTAATACATTATGAATATCATGCACATGAACATCTTCTGTGACATGTCCCACTGTTTAGTATATTGATACATGAATGTATCAATAAATCGTTAAAACAATGCGCTGTAATGTCCAACAAACAGATTATGTTCACATACCACAGTCGGGGAGCTGACAGTAATCCCATTTCTTGTTCCTGTCTGTAGTGTAACACCATGGCCCGTTTACATCACTGTCTGGGTTTCTGCAGTTCTGACAGAGGCATAAAAGGAGAAGGAATCAACTGACTAGGAAACATTATGCTGATTTAACCAACTGTTGTACTGTTCAAATAGGACTGACTTTAAAAACATGAAGTTGAATGTAAATTAGATGGCATAAAGATAGCATTTACATTTGGGATACATTAACACGCTAATTCATTCCCAAACCTCTACAATAACTGTCCATCTAAACCATTGACCTATATATAATGGACCAACATAGCTCATTGACTTTGACACAGCAAAATGAAGCTAACTTCCGGATATTGTTTGATTTCGTTTGATTGGTTGAATGAATTATGCTACACGGAAGTACGAGGGGTGGGGGCGGCTGCCCCTAGCGGCTGCCGGGGGAGTTTCTGAATTTGCCCTGTCTACCTTATCGCCATAATGCATTATGGGTAGTCAGCTACTTTGGCTAATTTAGCGGCTAACGCTACTTACTTTACATTGCAGTAAAACGGCAATGAATGACCAAATTGATTTAACTTTTAACCATTTCGAGTAACACTGTTTCCATACGGACCCCCAGCGTTGGTTAGTTGTTTATAACGTGACTCTATTTAAAACGTTATAACGTACTCCGGTTTCTGTGCTGAATCCAATGGTCTGAATGGTCTGAATACAGAGAAGGCTTAAGGCTTTATCTAACGGTATAAATAACGTTAAATGGTCCGCCATGTTATGGATGTTAGATGTATGGTATCTATATAGTTACGTGTGTCTACTAACATTATTAAAATATCATAAAGTAACGCTATTTTCTGATAATTTGCTCAACTATTACTTGCTACCTGATGCCTTGCGGCACATTGTTGCCTCTACCGGTCGGAAGTATTACTGTTCTTATTATCCGATGTTTGTCGTCAATTTTCCTCAAAATGGGGCTATCATTTGGAAAACGGAGCGCGTTAGAGCATGAAAAAGACTTGAAATTGTTTTTTCAGACCATAAACTAATTTGGAAAGTGTTTATTTAAGACATAGACCGAGAGAGAAGTTGGCTCGTTTCCCATATAGTTGAATGGATGTTCCCGGGAGTGCTACACAAGCTGTGACCCCCACTGGCCATTTGAAAGAATGCAATTTCCGCATAGGCGTCAGAAATAGGCAGGCTGAATTGGGCACTGATCTAAACCCAAGTCCTTGACTTTAACTATAAAATTACCCTTACCACCCAGGCTTTCACAACCTTGGGGAAATTAATGAATTATCAACAATTACACAGGCTTAATTGATCAATACAAATAATAATTATTGTAATAAAAACAACACACACAATTTAAAACAAGTGAACGTATCCTACATTTTCCAACACTTCAGCTAAATGGCAACATGTAAATATACAGTACATAACTGTCATGGATAGAACCATAACATATGACCACCTTATTAATAGGTAAGTCTTTCTTTATTAGGGAGGTGGCCTGTTCAGCAATATGTTTTTTCAGCAATATTGTTCAGCATTCATTTGCAGCCTTGTCAATACAAGTACACCTGTACATATCCTGCACTGGGAAAATAAAATCCTGACTTTGTGCACTAATCTGTGGCTCGTCCTGGCTATTGTGCCTCTGATTACAAATTACATAATCGAAAACAAATAAATATTCACAGGGAATTGTCTGTTTTGAATGTCTGGGGTCACTAGAGCTTTGTGACGTCAAAGAGGGGCCACAAGCCAAAAAAGGTTTGGAACCCCCTGCGTAACCCTTGTAGAAGTGAAGACTGATCAAGATGCCCTCAATTGGAACATCTGCAACGCAAAATTGGATAACAAGAAGTACAAGAACACACACACACACACACACACACACACACACACACACACGCACATTGCCCTCCAGGCCCTTGTCGGGGTGTGTTGCGGGGGTGAAGCTGTTGTGTTGGTGGGGGCTCTGAGCTCTCCAGGCCTGGCAGGTGACACCCAGCATGGTCATGGAGGTCGGGCCGCGGTACGTCGCGCCATTCCCCACCTTGCAGTCTGACAGCAACAGGCAGAGAGAGTAGGAACAGGGACGGATGGATGGGTTAGGCAAGTGGGTGAACAACTGAATAGGTGAACAAATGAATGAAAAAATAAATGCATGAATGGCCAGATGTTCAAAGCTTTGACAAAAGCAAGAATATTGCAGGTAACGATAACTGTGAATCTTCAATGTACAAAATAACATTGTCTGCATACAGGCTAATCTAATGGTTATGGTAGAGCTTTATACCATTCACAGGGACCATTGTGTTGAAGGCTAATCACTTATTGGGTTTGATTATCAGAGACTGCTTTGGCATTAAGTATGTGACAATTTTTGTTAACACTACCAAACATCCTGAGGATTGTTGTTTCCCCAGTCTGTTTGTGTGTGTATGTGTATGTGTGTGTGTGTGTGTGTGTGTGTGTGTGTGTGTGTGTGTGTGTGTGTGTGTGTGTGTGTGTGTTCCAGCCTTAAAACTTGTTACATAAGGATTTCTCGAAATGTCTGTGGAGAAATGAATGGGGAACTATGAATGGGAGTATGGATGAGTGAGTGATGGGGTGACCAGATGTCCCATTTTGTGTGGCACTGCACAGCATTTTCATGCCTTTTCCCATGTCCCACATATTGAGATGATGTCCCACATTTTGAGTGGCTCTAGTTTTCAAAAGCCAAACCACTGAGAGAGACACACACACAGAGCGAGAGACAGAGACAGAGAGAGAGACAAACAGACTAATTTCTAAGAACAAACGTTTTGTCTTACTTTCTGACATGGGCACAGGAAGGTGGGTGCTGCAGCTCCCCCTGGTTGTGGCTGCAGTCCCTGCACCTTTTGGATGCAGCCCTGCCAGTCCCTGCCTCTTTCACTTGTAGTGTTGCACGGTTTACCGGTTCCTCCCGTCTACCGCGGTGCCTAAACGTCACGGTGCCTACTATACCAGCTGCTTTAGACGACGCTACTACCGTGAGACAATATAGAGAGCCGCAGGAACGAGTCCGGAAATCATCGATGCTAACAGTCCTGGTTCTTCAAAACAACGAATGACAGCGTTTTCATGTGATGACTGACAGCTAGTTTGGGTGATGCCTGACAGCTAGTCTGCAGGAGGATCGACAATGTTTTTGTGTGAGACGTGAGGAGTGATGCCTGACAGCTATAGTCTGCAGGAGGATCGACAACGTTTTTGTGTGAGACGTGAGGAGTGAAGGTGTTTCAGAGCACTCGACGGTTTACTATAGGAGACATGACAACTGACAACGCTTAGACTGAGGAACGATAGCCTATACTCTGACGGACGAGGATGCCCTAAAATGGTTGCCGTACATGATACATGGGTCGCGATACGATTGTATCACGATACATTGCGATACAATACATATTGCGATATATTGCAATACTCTACATAATTTACTGAAAATTACAAAATAGAGCTAAAAATACAACACACCCACCCAGGTAGTGTAATAATATGCACATCACTTCATATTAATAACTTAGTGGACAAATTCAGTCAAAACTACTGAGTGTTGAGTGTGTTACTGAACGCATTGAAATAAAAAGTATTCTTATTGTGTCACTGACCACACGGCTGTGCAAAAAATTCGATAGGGGGAAATATCGATACAGTATCGATACAGTATCGCAGACAAAAGTATCGCGATATATTGCTGTATCGATTTTATTGCACAGCCCTAATATATATATAGAGAGAGGGAGAGAGGGAGGGAGAGGGAGGAGAGGGAGAGAGAGGGCGAGAGACTGAGGGAGAGATAGAGGGACACATTGTGCACCCGCCAATAAGGCAGGCAAGCGAGGCCACGCAGCGGCCGAGCTACGTATGCGGGCTGCAGGGCAGGCAAGTCCGCACAGCGGGCAAGCCTAGGAATAGAGCGTGCATAGCATGCGAGATGCCTAGTATATACATAGAGTATATATATATATATATATATATATATATATATATATATATATAATAGACCATACAATTAATCGATTAGTCTAAAATAATTGACAGATTATTCGATAATGAAAATAATCGTTACAACCCAACCCAGCATTGGTAACGTGTCCGACATTGTCCTACACAACTATTTGTCCAACATTTTGCTGGGATCTAGCCACCCTAATGAGTGAGAGAGTGAGTGAGTGAGTGAGTGTGTGTGTGTGTGTGTGTGTGTGTGTGTGTGTGTGTGTGTGAGAGAGAGTGAATGAGTGAGTGTGTGTGTGTGTGTGTGTGTGTGTGTGTGTGTGTGTGTGTGTGTGTGTGTGTGTGTGTGTGTGTGTGTGTGTGTGTGTGTGTGTGCGAGTGCGAGTGAGTGAGTGAGTGAGTGAATGAAAGAAACAAACGTTTTAATTTATGTCAAACACAAATGAACACGTGGATGATTCACCTCTTTGTGGTGGGGTTTGGGTGCTGACCGTGATGGGAACTTGAGGTTTGGTGGGTCTGGTGGGTATTGTAGCATTGGTGGAGCATTTCTCCAAGTTGCAGTACTCCCAGCGGACAGAGGGGTCAGTGGTGTAACACCAGGGAGCTCGGTCTCCATCGGGGTTCCTGCACAGGTTCCTCCTGAGGTCCCTGCACACAGAGACAACCTGGATCTTCAGTGCAGTTTATAATGGTGTCAATGTCCATAATGGTGTCAATGTCTGTCACTTTGGGATTGATTGGCTTCTGGACACATGCTGCATGGAGCAAGTTTATTGTTGTTTTCGGTTATTTTTTGAGGCAGTAAACAAACTTCACACGAGTTTCAGCTGGCATGGGTGTGAGGAGATAATGAGTGAATTGTTGGGTGAACTATTCCTTTAACAGCATAATTATAGTGGAGCTACTCAGTGACTGTGCTGTACTTGGCTGGCAGTTCCCATTATTATTATCATCCTGGGGTTCAAAACGTGTGTGCTTCCAGAAAGTGCTTTCATTTTGGAAATCAAAAGAATCCCCATCACCATGGGTGAGTACATCATGAACTATTTGTTTAAGAAGGCTATGCTTAAATAAAGAGCAGTTTTAAGATGTCAATAATAGGTTACAAGCTTAGCTAGCAAACATTAGCTAGATAGCTTTAGGCTAACCAAACTACAGAAGTGATACCTTAGATTCACATGCAAAATAGGCATATAATGAAACTGTCCATGAGTCCAACAACCAACACCACTCAAAGACATTTTTGCATTGAGATCAGTACCAGTAACCTAAGACAAACTCACCTCAAGCTATCCACCACACCCACCTAAATCCCTGGATGTGTGAGGACTTGAAATGGATTTGTAACAGAAATTGACGGCGTATTGAGGTTTGAATTTTTAACTAGTTTGAAGTAACCATTGAAGGCAAGAGTGACCAAATTCAAACCATTAGGCTACATTCAATTTGAAAATACAAATTCTGCATTGAATTTCAGATTTGACAATACAAATTCAAATGCAATTTTGTTGTTGTTGCATACAATAATCCGATTCAACCATCAAAAATATGTTTCAACTAACAGCTGTCATTGTAAACCTGTGTCATGTTGCTGACAATAACTATCTGTATCGGCTCAAAAACCCATGTCAGTCCTATCCTATAATCCTCTCCTATAATAAGAACGAGACGTTTCTGTGTGAGCGAGTGAGTGAGTGAGTGAGTGAGTGAGTGAGTGAGTGAGTGAGTGAGTGAGTGAGCGAGCGAGCGAGCAGAAATTTGTTCGGCCACAGCTACGCAATTCTATGTGCGATCGGGCTGAAACTTTCAGGAAGTGTAAAGATCACCCCTGCAGTTGGCCTAACGCAGGCGGATATTTGAATTAGGTAAGTATGGCCGATTAATAGCCGATAGACCCTTTCACGGGGGCCATTTTGTGTCGAAAAGGCAGGGTAAACACAGGTGCAAGCAAAACACTAATGATAGTTTCCAACTTCCATGATTGTAAGTTGGAAACCCTCATTATTGTTTTGCTTGCAGCTGTGTTTACCCTGCCTTTTCGACACAAAATGGCCCCTGTGAAAAGGGACTATTGCGCAACATGAATCAGCCGGGGGCGGAGCTCCCACAGTCTGGCTGCCTGTGAGATGGGGTGAGGAGCTCTCAGGGGAGAGGAAACAGAATGAGAAAATACAACGAAACAAAAGATGGAGGTACCGACCGTCCGATTGTGACAATTATAACGCCAGATAACAAACATATGTTAACGATACCTCTTTCGTCTCGTCGCATCCTCATTCACCGTTTTGACCGGTGTCAGGCGATGGTGGCGGTGATGCCATATTGCATAAACGTTTTGTTTTATGTACTAACTTGTGGTGCTGTGTTGTGTTGTTCATGTTATCAGGCTCTAGCTAACGTAACCTTGCGTCAAGCTAATGGCTACACAGAAGATCTTTTGGTGCACATGTTTCCGGTAGACTGTTTCCGTTTTCTTGGTTACGCCTCCAGGTGCAGAAGCAGTGGAAACCGCTCCAGACTAGACAGCTCCAGGGAGAAGGAAATCAGTACGGTATTGTTTTAAAATGCATGTATCACAAATCCGATCGCGCCAGTTCTTTGTATTGTAACGAGCCGCAAGGTCACTTAACTCTCACGTTGTTTGTTGACTATCAAATCAGTCTTCAGGCGAAACGATATTGCTCAAACTCAGCTTTATTAGCAGCAGTGTCAGCTTCACACATCAACACACATTCAGTCTGTCTGCTTCCCCGCTTCCGCCCAGGCTTCCAAGACTGCCTTCTTAAAGGGACCGTGCTCACTCCACCACCCCACGGCCCCACCCACATCACATCCTGATATGCTGTTCTATAGTAATGTGTAGGTGAACTGACAGCTCACATTACAGTATATACATCAAACACATATATGCTCATGTTTTTGTATCTGTTGGGGGGATGCTTTCAACGCATTTTACGAGACGCGCTGTCCATGCTAGCCAGCCTGCAGCACACAGTCCATACGGGCGGGCGTGCAAAGACGCAACATTAAATAATCGATACACTGCACGGGTATGGCTGCACAGCCTCCACTGGTCACACAGGGACGGGTATTCTGCTAGTAATAACAATGCAAAGTGTCTGTGTGTGTGAGAGCAGAAATTGTGTTCGTCTACACAGCTATGCCATTTGAACACGCTGAATCTTTCAGGAAGTGTAAAGAGCAGCCCCACGGGTGACGTAACGGAGCCAGACTTTTTAAGTAGGTAATTAGGGCTGACTAAAATGGCAAAGTGGCCAAAATAAGTCAATGGAAATAAGCCTTTGGCTTTATTGTGTACTTAATCCTCGGCAGATTTGTAAATGTACTGTCTTCATTTGAAGCTTTTTTATGTGGATTTTACATTGTGTCAAACTACTACTAGCACCATGCAAAGCTCCAGAGGGGAGGAGCACACAGGTGAGCGGAGTTGGAATCAGCCAGGGAAGTGGACTATGAAAACTTTCTGGGGAAAGAGAGAAGAGGCTGCATGCCAACTCTGTGAGAGGCCTGCACACTTGCACAAACATGCATGATCCTGCGATGCTGCGCAGCCTGATAAACTGCTAGTATTCTGCTAGTACACAGAAAATAGTATGTGACTCACGCTGCAGGGAAGATCTGTGGGGTTTTCCGGTGGCTGTGAGGAGTCATGGAGCTCCAGCCTTGGCATTTCTTTCCGCTGATGGTCTCTGATGTTACTCCACGGTAGCTTGAGCCGTTCCCCTCATAGCAATCTTCCTCCTCAGGGGGAATCACAGGCTCATCTGCGGCAATGACAAGAGAGCAGAGTGATGCATACAAAACAGGAAGAGGAGGAAGAGATGAGGAAAAAACACTCACAGACGTCTCTAAGTCAGAGTTTGTTAAACTCAGGGCCCGTCTCATAGACAAAGGCTACGTTCACACTGCAAACCTTAGTGTTCAATTCAGATTTTTTTGTGTGGCTGTTCACACAGACTTTTTAAAAGTGGCCAATATCAGATTCCAGTGTGAACAGGTCACAGCCCTGAAGTGACCTGCATGCGCAGAAGAACAACAATAACGTCACACGCAGCACACTGCTGTTCTACACAAACCAGGAAGAAGACAGCAGTAAACATGGTGGTAGCTGACGGTGTTGTTTCATATGTTGTTTACGGTTTAATTTATAAGTTATTGTGCAGTGGAAGCCAGCGAGTACGGGAGCAGATGATAGCGAGGAGGAGGAGAAAGAGAGACAAAATGTTAATGATGGCTTTCTGTGGAGCAATAGATGCTACTTCTGTACAGAGTTTGTGGATGCAGAGTCGAAGCCAGGAGTGGTGGGACCGTGACGTGCATGCCTACACTGAAACAGTTCATCAAAAATTTCAGGATGTCAAGGGATACTTTCAACTACATCTGTCAGCGCTTCTCCACAAGACTCACGGCAAGACACTCACTACAGGCGACCCCTCAAGTTTTGCTTGCACAGAAGTGTCACCCCCAAATACTTATGAGGTTTAAAACCTCACTGTCCCTCCACTAATTAGCTCCGTCGCAGCTGTCCTCCATGTCTGTAATCACAATCTGCCCACCTGGACCTCCCACCAGCGCAGAATATTGATGAATGTCACTCTGGAGTGACGTAGAACTCACATTGAAGTTTTATACGGGACACATGTCTGTTCACACCGAGGTCACATTCCAGAAAATTTGATTTGAATCTGATTTTTTCCCACATTTGAAAGTAGCCCAGGTCGGATTACACAGTCATGGAAAAGACTGACCTGAGTCACTTAGGCCCTAAGCCCTCGTTCACACAGGACGCCGAACGTAAGCAGAACTGAAGCTTGAAGCAGCACAAGCTGAACGTACGCCTTACTGTTCACACAAGACGCCTTCTCTTTTCCTCTCAGCGTCTACTCTCGCGCCTTGAACCCGCCCACAACTCCCTTGACTTCATCCCTCATGGCGTCAGTCCTGAGTGATCGCTTCGGCGTGGCGTGAGCGTGGCTTCGGCGAGGCTTCAGCGTGACACGCGCGGGGGTGGTGTGAATGGCTCCGCCTGTTAACTCATTGAGTGCCAATGACGACTATAGTCGTCAATTCGAATAGTAACGTAGAGTGCCAAAGACGACTAAAGTCGTCAATTGCGTTTTTTGACGGTGGGACGTGGATCAAAGCCTCGTGCATCTCCTGTAAAACTATTGTAGCTATTGAAGGTGTATAACCTATTTTACGGACCCATTAGGTGGCGACAGTGCTCTCCAGATTAGCGAAAGTTGAGGAAAAACAGCAGAAAAAGCCCCGTGATGAAAGAGAAACCGATGCATGAGCCAGAGCGGCACAGATTGCTCTGGCTGCCTGGAGCCAACGTTAGCTGCGAACAACAGTCAATCCGCTCCCACAAATGAGCCCCTCTGTCTCTGCTGCATAGTTTCTCCACACGATTAGCCGCCAGAAAATAAAACCAAAGCCAAACCATTCTCATGAGAATGGTTTGGCTTTTCAGTGTCGCGCTGGGAGCCGGCGCACAAGGCTGAGCGCTCCGAAAATAGACGCGCAGCAGAAAGCCTAGAATCGGACGCAGCTTCATCCCAGCTCACAACCGAAACCCCAGAAACGCAGACGAACTCAGCGAGCCCCATCCAGACTCCCCCGACGAGCGGCCGCCATCCGAACGTGGATCCGCAGGCAGCAGAGCCTGCCTGATAGCAGGCAGCAGAGACTCGCCTGACACACGCAGCAGCCAGCAGAGCGAGCAAAGCCACCAGAGACACTCCCACGGAGGAGGAGTTTGGAGTTGAGGGGGGTGGGGGTGCTGTTTATTGAAGGAAATTACTGTTCAGATGTTTCAGGTCAGAAAATATTAGCTTCAGAGTCGGCGATTTGCTTGAAATGCTTCATTTCACAAAAGGCTCAATATCTCAGCTTCTAATTTGAAACGCCTGTTTTTGCTGAAAACAACCTATCTTCTCCGGCTCATAACTAAAGAACGGAAAATGGTATCAATAAACTTTCTTTTGCTGATGATACAATAGAGTCTCCTCGTTCTTTGTGCGTGTTCGGTGTTTACATAGTAATATCACACAATATTCTGTGGGCCTCGAGAAATCACTGAAAACGCTCTGAAACTCTGGCACTGGGAGCGTCCGTTCTCCAAAAGTGGCTGGCACTCAATGAGTTAACAAGGACGCCGAAATGAAACTTGTGGGTACAGCGTAGGTACAGCTTAGGTTGAGCGTTGCTTTGGCGTCCTGTGTGAACGGGGGCTAAGTGACTCAGGTCAGTCCCCTAAGTCTTAGGGGAAAAAAGATCAGATTCGGGCCACTTGTGCCTGCTGTGTGAACGTAGCCAAAGACACATGGTTTTGTATGAAAAGAAGCATTATGCGTAAAAGACCTGTCTTGTGTTTGTTTATCTAATATTACATTTGTAATACATTTTGGTCACTCTGGTGTGAGCTTGATATTTAGGTGAATAGTGTGACATTTCTATGTCATCTCCCTCATCATTACTATTTCACCATCATCATCGGCAAGGGACCCTGGAAGTGGGGGTGCTGAGGGTGCTGCAGTACCCCTACTGGCCAGGGCTGTAACTGCAAGGCTAAAAAGTTTACTAAACAAATCAATAAAAAACATTTTGTGAGAGTAGCCTAGCTGTCTATAAAACATGGTTGTTCATTAAATGACTGACGATTGATGATGATTCAACGGTCACTATACCTGGTCCAGGTGCGTCCCCACAGCTAGGCACCTTGCAGTACTCCCAGCGCGTTTCAGAGTCGGTGGTGTAACACCAGGGCATCCTTTCATTGTCTGGGTTACGGCAGTGGTTGTTCTCTAGGCCTCTGAAAGAAAGAAAGAAAGAAAGAAAGAGAACATATAACTGACTCATCTTTAGATCTTTTGGCATTCTCGTGCCTTTGGTATCCTTTGGTATAAAGAGGTGACCGACTGGTGGTGGTTTGTAAAGAATGAGTTTGCTGGGTATAGTTTACTGACATCACCTTGCTGGAATTTGTGGTCCACAAATTTTGTCACATACTTCATGCCAAAGTCCACTAAATTCTAAGGTACCCCTCGTTGTCATTGGGGTCCATCAATCTACACAGTTACCTAGTGTTGCTCTCTGGACTTGTAATCATCACTGGTGGAAAAAAGTTCTACTCGAAAGTTAATCCAAAGTGGTTGTCTGGGAGAACCATCACATGTCGCTGCTACACATTTTGGGCAGTGAGCCAAAGTACTGTAGGTCTGAAACGAGTTTTGCAGGTATTTTGAGTGATTTGGTTACATTAAGCTCATAGTGAATAATTATTTTCATAAAACAGAGGGGAAAGTATTTATTTGTAAGGTTTTGGTGGAATGCCACTGTAGAAAATGGAATGTTGTGGAATGTTTAAAGCCATTTTTCTCACGTTTTACTTTTAGACACAACAGATTAAAATACTCATAACTTCTTATCTGAGAGCTATCTAAGGAGGGCCTTAGACCTCCTTGCACCAAAGGGTCTTGCAATACTGCGGTGTAGCACTAACTCTATTGCAGCGGATTGGGCATGATCAACCCTTCCGCGGGCAACGTTGCAGACAGAGTAGGAAGGCTGATCCGTGAGCGGCTGTATCTGGGACGCGGGTCGGGGTCGTAATCGGCCTCGGCTGGGTGTACTGGGCGAGGGTGTATGATGTTGACAGACCCGAAACACCCCACGACCCCAGTTAACATCACTGATGACGCGTCCCAGCGCATGCTGTAGTATGTACTGTATATATTTGAAACTAAAATCCTGGCTCCCCCTGGCCAGTGACACTTAGGAATAGACTAGGTGACAACCAAGTATAGTTTGGTGACAAGCTGGAGAGACAGTTGATGGTCGGAGAGACGACATCCGGTACGGGATGGGTTTTAGCACCCCAGCCTGGCTCTCTCATGAGGGAGAAATCCACAAACGCTACGGATCAGCCTCCTGAAAATCTACGTAAACATCGGCGCGGCCTGGGGTCCTTCAGGCTAGAGTGAGGTGCTCGGCGCAGGCGAATGACGTGCAGCGCACAGGCCTCCTTGAGGCATCCTCCCTGCCCATGGTACGGCATGGTAGGATTGCCTTTTTCCACGGGAGGTTCTGGTGAGACGAAGGAGGTGCCCGGCCTGGAATCACCCCACAGGGCCTAGACCTCCTTGCACCGAAGGGTCTTGCAATACTGCGGTGTAGCACTAAACTCTATTGCAGCGGATTGGGTGTGATCAACCCTTTCGCGGGCAACGCTGCAGACAGAGTAGGCTGATCCGTGAGCGGCTGCTTCTGGGACGCGGGTCGGGGTCGTAATCGGCCTCGGCTGGGTCTACTGGGCGAGGGTGTATGATGTTGACAGACCCGAAACACCCCACGACCCCAGTTAACATCACTGATGACCAGTGTTGGGGGTAACTCATTACAAAAGTAACATATTACATGTAATATATTACTTTTAGCAGTAACTCAGTAATATAACTTATTACTTATAGGATTTCAGTAATATTATACCAGTTACTTTGTCAAGTAACTCAAGTTACAAATTGAGTTACATTTGATTAAATCAAAGCACATATTTCATTACATTACATTACATTACATTACGTCATTTGGCACTTGACACTTTTATCCAAAGCGACTTAGACTGCTGACTGATTGCTGACACATTTTTGTCAGCAATAGAGCAATCAACTATGCAACACATTCTATGACAACTACAACTTCTGAAGGAACAGTGTTTAGTTTAGTTTTTTTTTCTTTTTTCTTTTTTTTTTAGAAAGAGAGGGTAAGAAGTTAGATCAAGAAGGGCCCAGATGGATATTTCAAAAAGATACAATCATTTCCTAATCAAACTGTGTTTTTATGCAAATAACCACTATAGATGACAATAACAAAGGAAAAGAATAACATTTAGAATTTTGGATTGTTTACACTGACTTCAAGGCGGTTGAAATTATTTTTCGGGATGGTTCCGGGGCGGCAGTGTCATTCTGCTGCTGCTGTTATTTTGGTGAAAGTAATGCAAAAGTAGTGTAATAAGTAATCAGTTACTCTACACAGAAAGTAATATTGTAAAGTAACGTATTACTTTCAAATGAAAATAACTAGTAATATGTAGTATATTACATTTTGAAAGTAACTTGCCCAACACTGCTGATGACGCGTCCCAGCGCATGCTGTAGTATGTATATATTTGAAACTGTCATTCAAAAAGGTATGTACAGTATATATCTATATATACAGGAGAGTTTATAATTTATGGAAATATCAAAAAATGAAAATGTCAAATTTTGTTTTTTTGTAGGCCACCACACAGTTAGATTCTTCATTCATTCCATTTGGGTAAATAGTTTCTAATGCTGTCTAAAATAAGCCTTCCTTATAAAAAGCTTTCTTTGAAACTTACTTGCAGGGGTAGTTGTCGGGGGTGCGGTTGTGTTTGTGTGGTATTTGGGCTGACCAGCTCTGGCACCGCTTCCCAGAGATCGTCACGGCAACAGTTCCTCGGTACGCTCCGCCTTCTCCGGTGGCACAGGTCAGCTCCGGGACGATGGTGGGAGCTTCCGACGCTAAGGACAGAAGAAAGTATATAGATGGAAGGAGCAAAGAGCAGGGTGCGTTAAGGATAATTTTTCAACCTGGACCTTATTTTAATATTTTTTTATGTTTAACATGTTTAACACATTGACTGCCAGACGTTTTTTTTTGCTGTAGGTAGCTTCTGCCAAGCCGTTTTTTGAGGATTATGGCTCATTTTATAAGAGCCGAGGATTCGTTTCAGCTTGGAGTTTGTGAACATACAATATCTCAAAAGTACTAATAGAATGTGTACTTTCTCTGTCTAAAAGAGTTAGTTTGTAGAGTTAGTAGTTATGTAAGCATTAGCAGTTGAATACAGCATGGTTTTAGCGTGAAAAAGAATATTCAGAGATAAACGGCTTTTTGTGAAATTGGATGGAACTGTCACTTTAACCATTCATTTTTGGCTCTCTCTCTCTCTCTCTCCCTCCCCCTCTCGCTCTCTCTCTCTCTCTCCCTCCCTCTCGCTCTCCCTCCCTCTCTCTCTCTCTCTCTCTCTCTCTCTCTCTCCCTCCCTCTCGAGTTGCTTCAACTCCGCCCTCCGTGGGCGGACAAGCTTGTCACCAGTCAGTGCTTTGCTGCTCTCCTGTGCCTGCATGTCTGGGCCGCTGTTTGAGGAAGTCGGGAAGGACTCGCTCGTTTGGAGTTTTGGTTGAGAGAAGTTTTTGCGATTCTGGTCATATTTATGCTGCGTGTTTCAAAGTGTGTTCCTCCAACTGTAATCTATCACCCGATCATAGTAGATCGGCTGAATCTATTATGTAAATTTGCAATCCCGCATCGCCAGCAATCAGCGCGAAAAGGAGAATGGCTGGGCTGAGAATGGCTTGACAAGTTAAAAAAATGCTTTCCTTTCTCTAGCCAGGAGCACTGTTGCCACTTAGTGGGTCGGTGGAATGGGTTGTAAACGTTCGGTGGCTCCAATAATTATATAAGAGATGTAAAAGGCTTAGATGCACAACCCACCGTCAAAAAAAAAAAATCGATGCCAAAAACGTGTAAACACGTTGTTGGCAGGGAACAGCTGGATTCTGAAAACGTGTTCATACGTTGTTGGCAGTGAATGAGTTAACTACTCTGAGCAGAATTTTTGAAATTGACGCAGTATTGAGCGAGATGCAGCCACGTAATGGGCTGGAGCAAAGGCAGGCGGGACATAGGCGCACCGTGCATGTACTTCCTGTAAAGAGCTTTTGTCATGCACATGTCTATGACATCAGTAGCCATGACATCATCAGTGATGTCACTGATGATGTCACTGATGATGAAACCGAACTTCTGGACACTATCCAAACTATGAGAAACTTTTCCGTTTGGCTCTCTCTTCCCCATTGGCACGGCAACATGTGAAAGATGGTTCTCAGCAGACTGTCAACACTCAGCCTGCTTCACATTGAGAGCGACCTGACAGAACACGTTAAAACAGAAGAGATCAACGATGCCTATGCGAAGACGAGGCGTCGCATATTGCTCTGCATTATGGCAAGGCAATAATTATGGGCTGCCGTGCCATGTTTGTCTTGATATGAATACTTTTAATTTGCACTATACAGTAGTCATGATAAGACTTATATTAATAACTAAAACATAATGGTGATTTATAAGAGCTAATAGTTGGCCTTTATACTGTGTTGTGTTGCTAGCTGTGCCCTGGTGCGTTATTGTTTGCGATCAGTGCGGATATTGGTGAACGTGTAACGTCCGCCGCGGTGTGTGTGATCATTGGTCACACTTTTGCATTATTGTGTGCGGTCAGTGCATAGCATTGCTGTTATGAACATAATAATGTCCTCAGTGGTCGTTAAAACAAGTGAGACAGCTGGTCAAATACTTGCCTCATATTAGCCTCCCCAAACCTCAGCCCCCAATAATAATAATCATCATCATTTTCATATTGCCATACTTGATAACCGTTTTATAAAAGCAATAGATCACTTCAGACTGTGATATATGCTCATTATACCACACCAACACAAGGGTGTTTTCGCCCTCCGCCATAAGCATGACCCTTAGGTGTGGTATAATGAGCATATACCATGGCCTGTCGTGATCTATTGCTTAAATATAACGCTTTCATCAGCACTGGGTGCAAGGCTCAGAGCTCAGCTAGACTGCTGACTGGCCGGCCTGTTACACCAGCCTGCTTTGCTTCTATATCAGTTTGCATACAATTGGCATGAAGAGAACAATGATGAGTTAGGTTAGGGCTTTACAGTTGGTAACAAATCTCAGTGCACTGTGATATGCACACAATGAGCAGAAGCATTCATGTAAAGCAAGTCCCCATAATCCAGAACCGGTAAGAAGGTAGCAGAAACCAGTCTTCTTCTGGCCTCAAGAGAGAAGCAAGGCTTATTTCTAAAAATCTTAATAAAACTTAAGTCTCAGCTTTTTAATGAGATTTACGACATGAGGCTTAAAAGAAAGGTGGTCATCAAGCCAAATACTGAGGTACTTGTAACTGGAGACTACTTCAAACTTTTTGCCCTGTAACAATGTCGACAGTGTTCATATAGGCTTCTCCCATTGCATTTGAGAAGTGCACTACACACTGGTTTTGATCAGCGTTTAAAACCAGCTTTAATTGAGAAAGCTGAATGTGAATAATGCTAAAAACATGTTGCAATTTGGCAAGAGCATCAACAATAGAGGAACCGCACAATGGATCACTGTTTATAATTTAAATTGACACCACATTATGGCCTGAACTATTTATGTAAATACAAAATAATAAAGGTGATAAAACAGACCCCTTGGGGTACCTCATTACCAATGTTAGGCCAGGTAGAGGTGAGCCCGGTAAATTGCACACAGAGACTTTTCAGAGAGGTAGTTCACAAATAAGGCCACAGGTCAGATATATGATACTAATCAACCTCTGTTTGAAAATAAGATGGTCAACATTAACTGCACGTTCACACCATACGCCAATCTCACGCAGTTTCATTTCAGCGTCCTTGTTAACACGCAAGTCCGTTCACACCAGCAGCATGCCACGCTTAAGCCACGCTGATCCAATAGTTTCAGCTTCTGTTCTATTTTCCGAGCGTGCTGCGCGCTGATCCCGAGCTGCCAGGCATGAAGTCAATGCAATTTGTGAGGGGGGAGGGGCCCGGCGCTGAGGAAAAGAGACTGCTCCTGGTGTGACCGGTTAGGCGTCAGATCAGCTTGAGCCTGCCTCAAGCTTCAGTTCTGTGTGTTCGACCACCACGCCTTGGAAATTTCAATAAATAGAGCTCCACAACTCATCTTCCTATTCAAAATGCCAATTATATTGTTCAACACCTTCATCGACGCAGTAATAATGCTATGTTGCTTTCTGAAGCCAGACTGATGTTTGGAGAGAATGTCATGCTCACCTGGAAACTCCTTTAACTGCTCACTTATGAGCAGTTAAAGGAGCAATATAATGATTTAAAATGCATATAATTCAACATTTTGTATGGTGAGCCTTGAGTTGCTGCAGCTGTTCGTCTGAATCAAACAGAAGGATTAGTTGACTTTCATGCAGAGCTCATCTCCTCTGTCTTCTCCTCTGTGCTCTTGACATAGATGAGAATGTCCGTGGAGCCGGGACTCTGGCTGGGGGAGAAGCACAGTCTGATGGAGTAGCTCCCCTCCGCCAATATGGAACTAAACTGGAGCAGGTCTGGATGTCCGAAGGGCAGCACGAAGGGCCTGCCTGCTGGTGTAAGAGTTGGTGTAGGTGATCCTCCTGGAGCTCCCGTTAACGCTGCCCACCGGGAGACTCACTTCAAATGCCTTGGACTGCATGGGCCGGGGGAAGTTGGAATGCATGGGCCGGTGAACATTGGACTGCACGGGCCTGTGGATGTTGAGGCATAACAGCCATGCAGTGACGAGCCGCCGGTGCTCCACGTCCACGGCGCTCACGTACAGGAAGCGGCTGCCCGCATGCCACGGCTGCACCTTCAGCTGGAGCTCCTGCACCTCCCCGGGAGGCAGAGCAAACACGCCCACTGGGTCCAACTTGATCTCCTGCGGGTGCGAAGCGAAGCACTTGACCTTGCGAACGGCCTTCTTGCCCCGCAGAACCAGCGATTGACAGGTCTGCTGACCGGTCATGCAGCTGACATCCACCCGCTCCAGGAAGTGCACGTAAATCCGCCAGATCTGGGAGGGTGCTGCGGTCCACTTATCAGTGAAAACCATAACAAAGAACATTTTTATGTGCGGACTGGGACTTCCCGGCACTTCCAAGTACACATCCTGCGGCTCTCCCGGTGCCAACATCCGTGTCTCGCAGATGACATTGGGGTCACTGCAGCGTACGGAAATACAAGTCCCAGCATCTGGGAATGTGGGGTCGTGCCAGGGCGGCAGGCGGATGGCCTTCTTGAGGAAGCAGAGTTCAGGGTGGTAGAGTCGGAAAGCCTGGTCAACCACATGGGGCATGGGCTCCACGCTCACCTGGCAGATGGCCATGGGCTTGCCGTCCTCCGCTTTGAATGTCATCTTGATGGTCTTGGCCAACACGATATTGGATAGATTCTTCTTGGCCATCTGAGAACTTCTGTCTGTAGGTAGGACGCTGGGTCCCTGAAGGGCTGTGGTGTGGTCGCAAAGGAAGCTCTGGTATTTCAGGGGGATGTGGATACTCTCCTGTGGCCAGAGGTAAACCCTGGGCCCCAGGACGCCCTCCTCTAGGTGGAACATGTTCTCCTCTGGCAGGGTGGGTGTTTTTGTTAGCGCCTTGAAGTACTGCCATTCCTCTGTGTCAGTGATGACACTGAGCTCTGGGTCGTTACTGTGGATAGTGACCATCTGCGGTACATTAAAGGGATTTTTAAGAACAAACTCTATGTACTCGGCAGAGCCCAGGCTGGCGTAAAGCAGGTGCTGGGTGGTGATAGCCTGACTGAGCATGTTGGTGATGCCATCTGCCTTTCTGTGCTCCTGGTGGGGCTTGATCTGAAGCAGCTCTCTGGCCAGCCGGGCTTGCTCCTTCCCCGGACCCGTACTTGCTTTAGCTTGGTTCTCAACGTCTTCATTGTCCTCCCGCCGATGCACTGCAGCCATGCGGTTCAGTTTGTGCCGGCGGCCGTCGCCGGTCTCGTCTAGGTCGCATCTGCCAGGAGCTAAGGCATCGGCTTTGATCTTGTTTCTGAACGCCATGAGTTCCCCATCTGTCTCCAGCCTCTGAGCTCGCGCCATGCTCCTCTCATTGAGTTGCAGGATGTTGTTGGAGGACAGGCTGCCTCCTCTGAAGCCAGCAGGGCTGTCACGAGGTGTGATGATGTGGGCACGAGACGGCGACACATCCCCTGCCTTCCTCCAACTAGGATCCATTGGGCAACCGATGTTGCCGGTGCGTACGTGGAGCCTGCCTTTAAGGACTGTGTGGATGGTCATGGGGCCAGGGGGTGAGCGACGCCCGATGTCAGCACCTGTCATCAGGGTGTCCTCGCCCATGTAGTCGGTGGTCAGCACCTCCACCTCATGGAGGGCCTGCACTGCCGATCGGCCCTGACGCAACATATACTTGAGCTCAATGGCGGTGGACCCTATGAGGAGCAGTGAGTCACTGTCCCAGATGTCAACTTGCATGGTATAGAGGGCCAGGTAGCGCAGGAACCAACACTTCTCGCCTGGCCTAAGGAAACCCTCATCTACTCTGAAATGGATCTGCAGCCCTGGGCAGCCTGAGTTGACAGTGCCGTCTTTGTCAATAGAGGCCAGGATGCAGGGAAGCGGATCGCTGGCTTTCTGCTGGACCTTGTCACTGTTCCGTAGTTTGAGTTGCTGGGACATAACTGGTGGGAAGCGATAGAACTGGAAGGTGAAGTAAATGTTATCGGGCCAATCAGGATCAACACCCGCCGTGGGTATCCTGGAAAATGCCAAGAACTGGAACACCATCAGATTGCCTGTCAGGGAGTCAGCCTCTTCACGCTGGGGGTCAAAGTGCATGGGCTCCATGGGGTACAGGACTTCAGCCACTTGCCCATCGCCATCCAAGACGTCTGGATAGCCGGCGGAGTGGAGAAGTGCCAGGGAGCTCCTGGAGCTGACCGAGCAAGAACTGGGTGCATTCCTTCCCAGAGTGATGACAGGGGCATGGACAGGGGTGAAGGGAAGCTCCTGCAGCTGCTTTCTGACATCCTGAACTGACGTTGACACATTCCCGCCTGGATCAAGGTCCATCTCTAGATGGGCAATGTTGCTGGCAGCCGAGCAGGCAACATGTGACAGCTGGTGGGCCGATGCCAACAAGGAAGAATGGCGCAGAGGGGGAAACGGCTGTTGCCATGGCAACGCAGAGGTGGAGTGGCTGATGGTTGGGTAGCGTGAAGTAGCTGCCAGCTGAGACAAGAAGAGCCCTGGGCCTCGAGGTGATTCTCGATGCGAAGCCAGTGGAGGTTTCTGACCATGTGACGTTGATGAGGGAAATCTCTGCCATGGTACATCCTCCTGCTTGGTCCTCAGAGATGACTTGGGGCTGGACGGCTTCCCCTCCAGAGCGGACCACAGGCAGAACCGCACCATATTTTCCTCCTCCCAGACCTGGGATGTGCTCGGAACTGAGGGGTTGGTGGCTTTGGTAGGTGTTTCTGTGGTGTAGACCATGACTCCATAAGGGTTTGGCACTGCACCCCCCAGCAGGACAAGCTGCATCTCTTTCCTCTTCCAGTCGGCAGCCTCCTGGAAGGGGCAACAGACGCCCCAACGCAGGCACTGCATGAAGGCAGCCCGGGATGAGGAGGTGGCAGACAGAGTGGTCTCTCTCTCGATCGGAGAGAAGACATACTCCAGCTGGAAGACGATCGCCAGAGACTTGTGTTTGATCAGCTGGAGCTCCAGGCTGCTGCGAAGGCTCAAAGTCTGAGAGAGGGCTGCCGACGCCACGCTGTCCTTGGGCAAGGCACCATCTTTGGAGGGGCTCTCTGCCTGGTCCAGCACCACCACCTGGGGCTTTTCCAGGAAGCACCAGCCATTATGCACCCCGACATGGAGCCGCCTTTCCTGGATGACAACCATTTTCAGTGTATCCTCTGCTTCAGGATAATTTGTGTTGTGGCAGTCGGCATTGATCAGGTGCAGTAGCTGGCTCTCAAACTTCTCCAGGGAGGGCTGGAAGAAGACAGTCAGTCTGTCCAGGGTGTAGGGCAGCATCTTGAGCAGCTGAGGCCTCAGCAGAGCATCTCCTGTTGGAGAAGCTGCCAGCCCGGGAATGTTCTCATCTCCAGACACAAGGATGTTTTCAGGAAGAAGGTGAGTCACAGAAAGCAGTGCCGGGTGGCTTTTTACCACGCAGTCCAAATGAGCTCCATCAATAGTCTTCAGGAGATTGCCATATTTGTCAGTGTCCTTCAGCAGGGGATGGAGCAGCAGGCTCCTTGGTGATCCATGGTGCAGATTCAGTCTTCTGTCCCCGTCTGCAGCCGGAGCCTTTGGCCTGTTGGCAAAAAGCTCCAGGACAGCGAAGCCTCGCCCCAGGGCCCAGAGGGAGCCATCTGGCCTGGCCGTCAGTGTCGTCAACTCCAGGACCGCCACTGTGCTGGGCAGCCGGAGGGATGTATGGAAGTACAGGACCTCGTTGAACAGTATCTTGTGGTTGTTTTTCATCTTCTGGGGTGAGCTCCTCCATGTTTTTCCGAAGAAGTGTTGATGATTCCTGTCAAAAAGAGTCACTCGCAGCTGGTAGATCACACTGGGTTCCCCCTCTGAAACCTCCTGCTGCAGTTGAGCTCCAGTGAGCCGGGTGAGGCTGATCTGGAAGCCATGGTGGGAGTGAGTGAGGTGGGTCTGTGCAGCCAGGCAGACTGTCTGTCTGTGTGAGGGAACCAGTCGGCCTCTCTCAAACACTCCTCTCCAGCCCTGTGTCACCGAGGACATGTCCTCTACCGGTAATATTTTATCTTCTGGGTCTAACAGAGAACTTTGGGGATAGCATTTCAAACACTTCACAAAAGGTGTCTACAACAGTCGTTAAACAGAAAATAGGTTTTCTTCCCCATTGTCACTTGAGCAATTGCAGCTGTGATGTCATTGGTAATGTCTCAGTGATGATTTTATTAGTAATGTCACTCAAGCAATTGTGATGTCATCGGTGATGATGTAATCAGTGGGGATCACATGAGTGATGTCACTGGAGCAATTGTGATGTCATCGGTGATCAGCCCCGTGTGTGCCCATGTACGAAGTGTTTGCCCATGTGTGAAGCCAACGCTTCGTACATGGATAGACACTCTTACCAGGCCTCGGCCCCTAGTGGCCACGTATGAGATTGGGGAACTGTCTACTGGCCATGCCGTTATTAGACTCTGGCCTGGGCCCTATCTTGGTACAGGCGATATCCCTTATTTGCGCTTGCGCACCTGTTTGCACGTGCCTTAAGGCAGGGAAGATTGCTGTCCAGGTGTTATGCAGAGTTTTGCACCCCTGCCCGGCAGCAGCTAAATGCATCCCCACCTCACGGGAGCATATTGTAATGATTTATACAGAAACATAACTCTTTAAAAATGATATAATTGTTTGGGTAGACGTGACCTCCCTGTTTTTAAGTTAAAACAGCCCCAAAATAGGGTGGCGATTAAATTACTCACGGGGAAGCATAACTCGTCACAACAACGGACGCAAATGCAGATTAGAGGTATGCCAAATCATTTATGCAAATTGGATTTGGGCGGTGTTCACCACCAGAATTATTCACAGGTGTGGCCTGGCAATGGGCGTTAGATCAATCAAACCAGATTCCCGTCTTAGTCCCTGTAATACAGTTTGTGTGAGGCATCCTGTAATTCTCCCCATGCGTAATTTGGATAGGTGTAGGCCTATTGACTGTATATATTATCCCTATCTCATAACGACACCATCACATCATATACCCGTTAAAATTTGGGTTATTTTGTTGACTGGGGTGAGACAATAGAAACGTGTTTGCAGCGGGTAAACAGCAGAGACAAAAGAAAAGATTGGAGGATTTACAGTGGACTCAATTAAAACTCGGTGAAACACTGAGCTGCCGCCGAGGACAGAGAGAGATGGAGAGAGCTTGTGACAGATCGGCTGTGATGCCAACGACCCTCCGGCTTATAGCAGGTGAAGGTGAATAGCCTATTGCAAGAGTCCAAGTGGACGTTTGAGCCAGATTCTAAGAAGTTCCGTCAAGGTGTTCCTGAGATATCGCGTTAACAAGCATTAAGAAGGAGTTGAGTCACATGTCTGCCCTGAGCCATGCATTTCAACATACTAAACATACTGTATGAGTTTGGAGGACTCACTGCAGCGGGGTATAGAGCAGAAGTCCCATCGTTTGGAGGAGCTGGTGGTGAAACACCATGGTCGCGGGTCTCCATCTGGGTTCCTACAGTAGTTCTCCTCGAGATACTTCTCTGGAAGACTATCATTAGAGAGAGAGAGAGAAGCAGAGAGAGAGAAGCAGAGAGGGGGTAATGCTTTATTTAAATTATCCAAAGTTGATGCTCGAGTAACAATCAGCGCTGGGTTTCAACATCTGCTGAATATCTGTTCTGATTACGGGGTCCAATTTGATGTTAAATACAATGCTAAGAAGAGTGTTGTTATGATCTGTAGAACGAAAGAGGACCGGGATCTTGCTTTTCCTGTCTTTCTTTTGTCTGAGCATGCTCTATGTGTCTGTGACAAAACCAAATATCTGGGCCACTTCATCACTGACCATATGGGTGATGATGATGATAATAGACAGCGGCGTGTGTTATACATTCAGGCTAACATGTTGGTCAGGAAATTCCACTCCTGTTCTGATGATGTAAAGATCGCACTCTTTAGGGCTTACTGTACCCCTATCTATACTGCCCCCTTGTGGGCAAAGTTTAAGAAGGCAAGCATGCATAAACTTCAGGTTGCCTATAATGATTGCATGCGCATCTTGCAGAAAAAGCCCAGGTGGAGCAGTGCTAGTGACCTGTTCTGTAAGGCGGGGGTCGCCACTTTCCAGGCGCTCCTGAGAAATCTGAGGTACAGGTTTATCTGTAGATTGAACGTGTCTCAGAATGTTATTATTAAGTTGCTCACTGATCCTGGGCTAAGCACTGTGAGATACCAGTCCCATATGTGGAAACTCTGGTATGACTCTCTTTTATAATGTACTTTTGTTCTTTTATTGTGCCCTTATGTGCTTTTTGTAATTGTGTATGTGTCATCTATGGACCAAGCGTCTGCCAATAAAGGTTTGATTGATTGATTGAATCAGGTAGCAAAAAGCAGATGTTCAACAAAGTGTCACATGCCTATTGGTTGCATCTCTACAGTACAGACTACATGTATGTGACCCTTACACTTGGGTCACCTAAGCCTAACATTATCCACTTTCTTTAAACCCTAACCCTAAAACTAAATCTAAACCCAGACATTGAATAGACTAATTTTCACACTATTGCACTCAATTAGTGGTTGCTTGCCCGATTATGATCACTGACTGCAGCTACAGTATGCAAACAATGTCCATCTTAACAAGTCTTTAGTCTATTATTGAGTGCTGAAATCTGAATGTTTTGAAATTTTGTGAAAAATCTTGACATTGGGCTTAGATAATTCCACTGGTTTCCAAAGCAAATCAACTTGTTTAAAAATGCCGAGCCATATATATACTATATATATATATATATATATATATATATATATATATATATATATATATACATATATATATATACATATATATATATATATATATATACATAGCAAATCAACTTGTTTAAAAATGCCGAGCCATATATATACTATATATATATATATATATATATATATATATATATATATATATATACATATATATATATATATATATACATATATATATATATATATATACATATATATATATATATATATATATATATATAGGGCTCTCAAACGATAAATTTTCTTAATCGCAATTAATCTTGCGATTAACTATAGTTAATCGCGATTAATCACATTTTTGTATCGCATGTTTAAAAAGCAATTATTTTATTTCAAAGCATTTTTAATTCAATATTAATAATTTTCTACCAGTGTGTCGTGATTGGGAATCAAATGAATGCAAATAAATGTACTTTGTGATCTTGAATTTTAGATTTATTTTCAATTCAATATAAGTGCAATGTAGACAGGAGGTAACAATGTCTACAAAATATATCTTGAACAGAAAATAAATGCACAATTGTAAAAAGTGCAGTACATGCTCCAGAAGCGATACTTCCGGCGGCGGCGCTGTGGAGCAGTCGAAACCCAAAATGACACAGCCGAAGAAGGCTGTGTCTGAGCTAAAAACTTTGGCACTTCCATGTAAATAATGGCTCGGTATTGGAAACTACGGAAGATTTTGGAGTACATTGCGGCGTAGCATTGGATACCAACATTGTGTGTGAGGTAGGTACAGTTTTATTGTGATTGATAACGTGTATATTGTGTGAAGCCCTGGAGCTACCCTCCCAGTGGCTAGAGGACCCGCGCATCCGAGACTCTGAAGGAAGAATGACTGATGAGTCTCGCTTTGAGGCTAGGGTGATGCTGCTCCGGTATGCTTAGCTTTTAGGTGATACCTCAAACTCGATGTACTTCGCTGATATTTTAATTCCGTTTTACACAAGGTGCAAACTACTGTTGACTTGTGCACTGTTCCATGCCTGCAACAGCAGGAGAAAGGAAACCGCTGCGACCAGGTTAGACTACAAGGGTGCGTCGAAGGGACAAAATAGCAGCATGCGATTAACGCGATAAAAAAAAAGAAACATGTTATGGTCGGCCCTTAATCACATCACGATTAACGCGTTAACGCTGACAGCCCTAATATATATATATATACACACGTATATATATAGTGTAGTGAGTGCACCTAGACCACATTTTCGGACTCGCCCTCCATCGGTCTCGGTCTTGTCTCGGTCTCGGGCAATGTGTCGGGTCTGTGTGTCAATCGCAACCAATAAGCTTGCAGTTTGAAAGTGTCTTAACGCTGTAGCTCCTCCCCTCACGTTCATGCACAAAGGAAGACAACACAGGTCAACAAGGTGGCTGGAGACAAACCACAAAGGGGGCGGAGTCATAGGTCATAAGGTGTTTTTCATTCTGTCCACTGTGTCAAGCCTTTCTGAAGCTCAGTGATATGAAAGTGTTTCAGATCAAACGATTGCATTCTGTCACTGACCAAGACCTGTACAGCCATTTATATTTTACTATCATTCCTAAATACATGTAATGATTTATTTCGTTGTTGTTAGCAGAGCAATAGTCTAAAGGTTAAATGGTCGCGTATAAATGGTCTTGAAAATGGTCTCGCATTTGTTCTGGTCTTGGTCTTGATCTTGGTCTTGGTCTTGGTCTTGGTCTTGGTCTTGGTCTTGGTCTTGGTCTTGGTCTTGGTCTTGGTCTTGGTCTTGTCTCGGTCTCGCCCCTCCTCGGTCTTGGTCTTGTCTCGGTCTCGGGTTAGGTGGTGTCGACTCAACACTAGGTGACGTCAGCAAACTGTACATTACTGTTATGAATGAAATCTTGAAAAATGAACTTTTGATGTGAAAAAGTGTGAAAAACTAAATAAATTAGATTTTTGTTATTTTTTTGGCATACATTATTAAATAGGTGCACTGAATACCCAGGTATTTGAACTAAAAGAAAAGAAAAGTCATTTTTGGCTTCAGCTCGACTTTAAATGCTCTATGAAGTAAATTTGGAAAAATGTATTTCCCAGAATACTCTAGCTGGGTTTCCATCCAAATGTATCGCAACTTTTAATCGAATTTTCAGAAAGTCTGCAAAATAAAATGCGAAATAATGTGCGTTTCCATCCACTGCTATTTTGCAATTATAGAGCTGTCAATCACCTGGTGTTTGAGGCTGTCTGAGCTGCTGATCAGCTGCGAGACCCAATATACAGCTCTATTAAACACATCTAACTTTATTCATTTAAAGTTTCTTGATGATCTACAAGTAGACAAAGGTACCACAACGCCATTTCTGGATTACCAGGTGCGACTCCGCAAGCATAATGTTATAATCCACGGAGCAGATAGTAAGTGAATACAATTTCATTCAATTCTAGAAGTGAGTCGCCTTAAAGTTAATATCCCAGTCTTCTTCTGTTTACCACGGTGGGTATTGTGCTGCGTATTTACCATGATTTACCGTGTGTAGCCCTATTGTGTAGGTTACACGGCATGTCATGTTTTGCAGTGATCAAGGCAAACTGTGTGGTTTTTGAATGGAGAGACAATGGAATATGGCTTAAACTGTTTCCACCGCACATATCGCATTTTCCTTTTATCGATACACCCGACTTTTCCGCATCCCTCAAGCGTGAAAACTTTTTTGCGAAATTTGGAGGCAGCGTTTTCACTGAGTTTTTTATGCGCAAATTGAAATTTCGCATAAAAACAGGTGGATGGAAACCCGACTAATAACTCCAGCCTAAGGATGCCTTTTCGATTGGTGTGGTATGGGTCTTACACGCTGGGGATGTAGCCGTGGCTCTGTGGCTTCTGGGAGTCCCAGCGCTGGCAGGTGAAGCCGTTCTCTGTGGTGGAGATTTTCCCTCTGTAGTCCTCACCACTGCAGTGTATACACTCCTCTACAGGGGAACACACACAAACACACTGCCTGTAGGAATATCTGTCCAAGTATACATGTATGACACTGTATACATGTAATAGGGGTGTCACAATATATCGTCCCACGAAATTTCACGATAGTAAGTAGACTATCTATGGATATGTATCGTTGAGATGAAATCTCATATCGCGATTTTTTTTTTTTTTTTTTTTTTTTTTTTTTCAAAAATAGACTAAGAAACGTCTTTGTTTGTTGAAGTTCAATGTGTGGAAAGTAGTTCAGTTGAACAAGTCTCTGAAGAGACACATGAGAAGTTATACAGGAGAGAAACCATTCAATTGAGTTTCTGGCAAAACTGTTTACTTGACAGGAAAAACTGAAGATGCATAAAAAATAGACTAAGAAAAGTCTTGTTGTTTGAGTTTGAAGAAAAACTGAAGATGCATAATGAGAATTTATACTGCTGAGAAACCTTTTAGTTCAAAGTAAATCTAAGTGACGGTGTAACTCATTCTATTTCAAGATAAGCCTTATCTCCAATCTCATGTTTTTTCTAGTTGTTATTGTAATAACAATTTCCCACAACAGCATGTTTTGTATTTGTGCATTTCAAATAAAATACTACTTTTCCAGTCATATATTGTCATTATTCAAGTTTAAAAAAATATTGTTAAAATCGTATCGTATCGTATCGTTATCGTGAACCCAGTATCGTGATACGTATCGTATCGTGAACTGAGTGTATCGTGACACCCCTACTGTATAATGATGTACTGTATAACTAGAAACTATGGATGCTTGTATGCCTAGACAAATGCTCTCTTCAAATATACATAGCAAATCGTATCATATTTCTACCTACTGTGTGTGTGTGTGTGTGTGTGTGTGTGTGTGTGTGTGTGTGTGTGTGTGTGTGTGTGTGTGTGTGTGTGTGTGTGTGTGTGTGTGTGTGTGTGTGTGTGAGAGAGAGAGTTATTATTTTTACTTTACAGGAATTTAACAGAATGTATTTTACAGGTCCTTTCACACATTGAGCATTAGATGGCTTTCAGCCCAACTGGAGACGAAACCACAATGAACTAGAACGACCGCAACGCAGACTTATGCCTCGGCCATTAGTTCATTCTTGAGTCCAAATCGCCATTTGAGGCAAATTGGAAGAAATTCCGTCAAGGCGCTCCTGTGATGTTGCGTTACAGAGCTTGGAAATTGGGTGTGTGAGAGGTCACAGTGACCTTGAACTTTGACCACCAAAATGTAATCAGTTCATCCTTGAGTCCAAGTCGATGTTTGAGACAAGTTTGATTAAATTGCGTCAAGGCATTCCTGAGATATGGCGTTAACAAGCTTGAAAATGGCGTTCGAGAGCTCACCTTGACCGTTGACCTTTGACCACCAAAATCTAATCAGATCATCCTTGAGTCTAAGGCGATGTTTGAGGCAAATTTGATGAAATTCCGTCAAGGCATTCGTGAGATATTGCGTTAACAAGCTGGAAAATGGCGTTTGAGAGGTCACAGTGACCTTGACCTTTGACCACCAAAATCTAATCAGTTCATCCTTGAGTCCAAGTCAATGTTTGAGACAAGTTTGATTCAATTCCGTCAAGGCATTCCTGAGATATCGCGTTAACAAGCTTGAAAATGGCGTTCGAGAGGTCACAGTGACCTTGACCTTTGACCACCAAAATCTAATCAGATCATCCTTGAGTCTAAGTCGATGTTTGAGGCAAATTTGTTGAAATTCCGTCAAGGCGGTCCTCAGATATCGCGTTAACAAACATCGTACGGACGGACGTACGGACGTACATACGGACGGACGGACGGACGGACGGACAACCCGGATCCATAATGCCTTCGGCCTGGCTATCGCCGGCGGAGGCATAAAAACGACATTAACACACAGGGAAGCAAGAATGTTTTAGGTCATGGAAGCATGCCAACTTAATTATGGAAAAGTCATGGAGTTGTAGATCAGGGCTGGAGTGGAAATCCTGTACTGTGAACCGTATTTATCCATGTCCATCCATTGATTCATCCATCAAGGCTCTATCTATCTTACTTCATCGACACTCCCCCTACCCCCGCCTCTGATATCAGCCACAAAATAAAACTTACCACTGCAGTTTGCCACGTTGCAGGGCTCCCAGCGGGTGTTGGGGTCGGTGGTGTAGCACCAGGGTCCCTTGCTATCTCCATCTGGGTTCCTGCAGAAGTTGGACTCCAGGTCTGCTCTAGGATGGGTCGTGGGGGTGATGCTGCAGCAGACACATCACATATAATATAACGTGAGTTGAGGTAAGATATGATGTAACACAATGTGATATAATACCACACACAAGGATGTCATGTGCAATATGAGGTGATGTGATTTATGATGCTGATGTATGTGATATGGTGATGACATGATATGATACACACAGGACATGGCATATATCTCACATCACATGATAGAATGGCACGACAGAACATGACATGACATGAAAAGACAATACTTGGGCCTGTGTGGGAGTTTTCCTGCCCATCGCTGACATGTCTTTCCCGATCTTGTTTTGGTCTTTGTCCCTCTGTAGTCTGTTCCTATTCCATTTACACATTCCAGTAAATATTCTAGACAACACAGAGAGAAGAGAACTTCAACATAGATATGATAGAACAATATCGCCGTAACATAATCGCCATGATGATGATTTGATTGTTTAAGGGGCCAAAAGTAATTGGACAAACTAACTTAATCATCCACAATGAGTTCTGAAGCATTTGGTTGAATATGAGAAGATAATATTGCCAGAAACACGTCAGAATTCATCCTGCTGCCATTGTCAGTATAGTCACATCATCAATAAATGCAAGGGAATCAGTTCTATGAACAGTCATACATGCCCACGCGTGGACATGTATGACTGTCAGTTCCATTTCCATTTATATATATATATATATATTAAACCGCTATTTTTTTTTTTACATTTTGGTCTGAGTTAAATGTTCTATGTGCTCTCTAAATATTTCCAAATATGGCTGAATAATTTGGTTTGACAAAATAAAACTATTTTTATACACATTTTACGAAATGTCTATGGGAAAATAAATGGCAGATGAAATCTCTTGGTGCGTATGCTGAAGCAGGAAGTGACGTCGACTTTGGCTCTCTATCATCTTCCTGTCCAATGTGCACTTTGCCTCAATCCTGCCCTGGTTTTTGATCTTACCTGATCTCACCACGCTGCTGCAGAATTGTCAAATTATGTCAAAGTCTCTTCCAACACCAATGGAGATATTAAACAATTAAGGCTAACCCATTCCAGCTCTCCAAGTTCCCTTGTTTTCACTTTGCCATGTATCTGATCTCACTGCTCTGCTGCAGAGGAGCTCACTGCCTGCTGTTTGATCGGACACTATAGGTGGAAATGGTCTTTCCTAGCTCAGTCAAGTTGTTCTTCTAGAATTGAAGGGCTCCCCACAGATCTCATTCTTCTATATCTTCCTGTTTAATGTGCACTTTGCCTCAATCCTGCCCACATTTTTGATCACCCAAACCATTTCTCTACCTTAACCAAATCGTTTTTGTTGCTTAACTATAGCTTTAACACAAGTTGTTGGCAGCGGTCTCTTGGTGTCGAAAAACGTCAAAAAAGATGGTGTCCCATTGGCGTAAAAAAAAAACAGCGTTACGTGTGTTAAGTGATGTCAAGGGGGGTTCTGACTCCTGACCAAAGTCGTATTATGTTGGTTTAACCTGCATTACCTCTTCAGTTTGTTTGCAGCCACAGTCCAAAGAACCTTACTGACCATGTGCCACAGGCTAAACATTAACAACAATGTAACAGAGACTCAAGGAAATCACATCAACTGTAGCTGACACTCTGTATACTGTACTTATGTAATAATTAGGACTGTCAAACGATTAATTTTCTTAATCGGGATTCATCTTTTGAATCGCGATTAATCGCATCTTTGTATTGCATGTTTAAAATGCCATTATTTTGCATTTCAAAGCATTTTTAATTCGACATTAATAATTCTTACCAGTGTGTCGTGATTGGGAATCAAATGAATGCAAATAAATGTACTTTGTGATCTTGAATTTTAGATTGATTTTCAATTCAATAGAAGTGCAATGTAGACAGGCGGTAACAATGCCTACAAAATATATCTTGAACAGCAAATAAATCCACAATTGTAAACAGTGCAGTACACGCTCCAGAACCGATAGTTCTGGTGGCGGCGCTGTAGAGCAGTCGAAACCCAAAATTACACAGCCGAAGAAGGCTGTGTCTGAGCTAAAAACTTTGGCACTTCCATGTGAATAATGGTAGGTACAGTTTTATTGTGATTGATAACGTCTACACAGTATATCGCGTGAAGCCATTGGAGCCGACCTCCCAGTGGCTAGTCGCATCCGAGACTCTGAAGGAAGAATGAGTGATGACGAGTCTCGCGTTGAGGCTACGGCTACGCTAGCTGCTCCGGTATGCTTAGCTTTTAGGTGATAGGTCAAACTCGATGTACTTCGGTGATATTTGACTTCCGTTTTACACAAGGTGCAAACTACTGTTGACTTGTCCACTGTGCCATTTGTGAGTTTTCTTTTTTTAGTAAAATGAGCCATTTAGAAGCGTGTTGCTCTTTCTTTTGCATGCCTGCACCAACTAACCTGACGCTGCCAGATGGACGGTATAGCTCCACATACATTTCACTAAACCAGTCGATCTGGGAATGGAGTAACCAGACCCGCTGACGGAGGCGGGCACTTTTTCCAAGCTACTTGGCAGGTGATTGGATGACCCATCTGTCTATCACCGCTGGTGGGTGTTAACTTCAACCAATCAGATCTCCGTGGTATTCATTGATTGAGTCCTCACGGTCGTAAAGTCACCTTCGAAGCATTTAGTTAGATTATAACGAATTAGTTGTGTGGCTTAGCCTTCCCAAATGTTGAGGGTCGTTTTTTAGAATTTAATACATAGAATTGGGAACGTTACATTCAATTTCATTCAGACTGCCTGCCACTTCCGCGGCGGCAGCCATGTTGACGAGTGAAAAGAACTACAAAGACCATGTACCCACTACTTGCCCAGACGAGCCTGAGCCCGCCTACGGCTGCCGCTGATTCGTCGGGCCGGCATGGCTCGACCAATCATCTTAACTGCCTGTGCATGACAAGATGGGTACGTCGAGAGAATCTCTTTTGATCTCGCGAGGTTATCCATCTTGCAAGCAAGGTTATGCACCAACAGCAGGAGACAGGAAACCGCTGCGACCGGCTTGACTACAATACGGGTGCGTAGAAGAAAAAAATAACGCGTTATAGTCCGCCCTTAATCGCATCGCGATTAACGCGTTAACGCTGACAGCCCTAGTAATAATGTAACAATGTAACAGAGACTCAAGCTGACACTCCAGTATACTGTACTTATGTAACAATGTAACAGAGACTCAAGCTGACACTCCAGTATACTGTACTTATGTAACAATGTAACAGAGACTCAAGCTGACTACTGTACTTATGAGTGGATAGAAGACAAGAGGGCCTGCCTTTGTTTTCATATAAAGCTGCGTTGGGCCTGCGCAGGACGGACTCTGTTTTGGAGTTTTGTGCTGCCGTCCAACATTCCTGGTCCTTCTCTATGTACATGAAAGATCTGTGAAAACACAATCAGCATCAGTGGAAGGCCAACTGTCAAATATAAAGCTGGTTATTCAACAAGCGTGAATTTGCAATAGCTGTGACCACATTATGAAAATCTCCTAAATGCAGGATGGGATGGCAGGGGCAACCCATCCGACTCTGCCTCTGCCACACTCAGAAGCGTCATGCTCATTATAATTGCCCACTCCGTTTTTTTTATTTTTTATTTTTTTGATAAACATAGGCTAAAATATTATAGGCTGTGTATGGTAACAAAAACATAAATACTGTATAGGCTACATACAGTACAACACAAAAGGCTGTTATTTACCCTTTGTCGCCACCTGGTGAGTAAATATATATAACTAAAACCATTAAAATTGACAACCGGTCCGCAACTTTTTTTCCCATGTAGCCTATCTACCAGTCCTTGGCACAAAAAAGGTTGGGAACCCCTGCTCTAGAGCAAAGATTTCTACCTTCTGAAAAGGCAATACCAGCCAAAATAAACATTGTGTTACATTGCTGTGAAACATGTGGTCTCCCTTTTTTGTCAAGTCCATTGAGCCTGGGCAGTGGCAATGTACTTAGTCTGGTGATTATGGATCTTTCCAGGAGGCTGAGCAGTTTGGAAAATAGCCTTATGGTTACACCTGCTCAGTCTGTTAATTTAAAATGAGATATTCCTCAAAATCTGGCTTCCAACCCCCCAAATTTTTTGCCGCCCTGCGGGCGGCGCCAGAGGTCACCTCCTCAAGTTGTTGCCTTGCATGACGCCCCTGGCCACACTGCATTAGAAATGTGCCCCCCCACCCCCAAACCCACACACACACGCACACGCGGTATGAAGACAAACACACACCTTCACATCGCTAAAGGGTGGCAGACATTTTGTGGTCTGACCAAACCAACCGACCAAGTGACTTATAGAGCTGGCGCCTGGTCACAGCTAACAATGTGAACTTACTTGCATGTGAAGGCTGTTTCAGTGTTGCATTTGATGACACAATCAGCCACAGTGTTGACAGAGTACTCTCTCTTATGCAGGGAGAGAATCCACGCTCCCTCTGTTTTGGCGTAGCTATCCAGTGCATTACCGCCGACTGGAACCAGGGACAAAACGTGGGAAATGGTTTATTTTCAAATCAGGGACATTTTTTGTCATGGCAAGCTCAAAACTGGGGTTCAGGTTTCCTGTGTATACTTGCGTGTACGCTGAATAATCTAAGAAGTTTAGTTCTATCAGTACCTGGACATGTTCCTTGTTTTATTGTTATCCACTTTGTCAGTGAGGGAGAAAAACACAATTGACTATCTGAACACACAGTATACAGTATTTTCCTTCTTTCCCATTATGTTTTGATAGTCTTTTTTTAACCCTTTCCTTTTTTACACAAGAAACAAAGTTGCCAGTCATCATTCTGTATAAAATTATAAAATCTTGAATAAAGAAATATTGGATTAATTAAGTTTAAATTGCACAGAACCTTGTACAAAATTGTATTGTCCCTAGTAAATAAGCAAATAAGTAAATAACTAAAATTAAAGTATATAATAAATATGTTTAGTAATAAAACACCAAGTGAATGATATTGGATGTATGTGACCTGCTCTGTGCTACATGTGACTTGGCTAACAGTTAGTGTCTAGTTTAGTTGTGTAGAAACATGATTTTATTAGAAAATATAGATTTGGGCTGTTTTGGGGTTTCATCAGATTTGAGTAATATAAAGCATTGGCTTTCATTCTGTGTGAAGATTATTGTTGAATTCAAATGCTAAACATAGTTTTGAAGCTCATAAGGTTAGGGTGACAAGCATTACTTTGTCAAACTTTGAGGCCGTTTTTCTCAAAAACATAGTTTGGAAACAGTCAAGACATAAAGGGGTGTATCTCACTCAATCTTTGGAGCACCATGATAATTTTGATATCACCAGAAAGCTTACGTTCCCTCTTCCCAACAGTGCATAAAACTTAAAATGTGCTTCGGGGTCAATGTGACTGATTTTGTCAGAGCAGGTCACATATTTCATACCAGTTTTTGAGACTTCTACATCAGGGCTTCACAAACTTTTCTGACCAAGTACCACTATGTACCAAACCAAATTTCCCAGCGACCACTTCCACTGTGTATACCCCCAATTAAATAAATACATAAATCAAATTGGCTGATTTAACCAATTTAACCATGCAATGGCATCAGAAAGGCTCAATAACAACATAAGGCCACTGGTTAAAAACGGACACACACACACACACACACACACACACACACACACACACACACACACACACACACACACACACACACACACACACACACACACACACACACACACACACACACACACACACCTGCCAACATTAGGCTGTGAAAGAGAGGACCCATTTGAAAATGTTTTTTTCCCTCGCCAAAATGTAGCCTAAGTTTGGAGTGTTATTTAGCCACGTTCCTGACAAGCTAGCATGACATGGTTATTGATGCCTTCCAATCTCGGGCTACTACTTGAAGTTTTATGGATGTAAAAACTGTCGAGAAGTGGGGGGAGGGGGGGGGTGAGAATGCAATTCTCTGGCGGAGCACCAGGCGGAGCCCCGCGGAACCACCAGTGGGAACCCAGAGTCTATCAGTCCAAAGACTAATAAGGCTGAGGATTTCCTGTATGATTACTAAGGTCAATCAAAAAACTAAATTTTTATTTAGGATTTCTTCTTTTATTAATAGGAACGCTCTGAGGACCCTAGCTGGAGCCCTCATTCAGTGTCACTTGCACTTCATGGTACAGTAACATCTCCAAACCATTGAAGACAAAGCTTCAGTCCTCCCAAAATAAACTTGAGAGACTACTGCACAATTTCCACCCCAGGAGGACTCATTTAACCCCAGCTCACTTTATCAGTCTGGGATGGCTCAGGGTTGAGGAAAGGGTACACCAGCTTAAACATTTTCTGTGTTTTTAAGGTACTCAAAGGAACTGTCCCCAATTATCTGTTAAAGGTCCCATTCCGTGCAAAAGCTGTTTTTACTTGTAAATGCATATATACTGCTGTCATCCCTCCCTGTAATGAGTGGTCACAACCTCAGAACTGCCACAGTTGGATTTGTCCCTATCCAGCTCCCCCCTGCAGTCTCCTCCAAGCCACACCCCCAAACGCTTCGTTTGCCCAGAGGGGATTTGGGACGTCACGAGCTTCCTCACGCATACTGCGCAGGTCTCTCTCACACAAGCTACCTGCACCATTTTGTCTATAGCCACAAAATTAACACTTCTAGCTGGAGCTACGCCAACTGTACATGATCCAGCAACTGCAGAGGTGCATTCGGTAAGTCTAGGCATTTTGAGATGTCCTCTTTAGCGTAGTAACCGTTAAGTTAACGATAACTCGCAACCTAGCGTGCTGGTCCACAGACGCTAATCTGATTGGCCGCTGGGAGCCTGGGGCGGGCTCTCCCTCAGCGGCCAATGGGAACTGTTAGTTCTGAATATATTATAGAAACAGACCGTTCTTGGGAAGCGACGAGATGAGGAAGTGAGAACTCCGTCACAACAACAAACGGGGTTGCTATATTTTCGACAAATTAATCCAGAATCATGTTTTATGGACCAGAGACACAAGTTTTTAAGAGGTTACAGCTGCACGAATTGGGACCTTTAAATTATTTTAATAAAGTAAGTGATGTCCACAAGTACTCCACAAGAGGGAGCTCCTCGGACCTGGTACCCCCGAAATTCAGGACGGGTAAGAATGCATTCTTTTACTCTGCAACTGTAATGTGGAATGCCCTGCCAACAGCCCCTCAACTTTTAAACTCCCCTCTCAAATTTAAATCCAGCCTAAAATCATGGCTCAACAGCAACTCGAATTGGTCTTAATTTGGTTTTTATCTATTTTATCACAAGTTGTTTTTATGTGTTTTTGTTTTTAATTTCTTTTAACATTAGCTGGTTTTATGAGTTTTTAGGTTAGGTGTTTTCTATGTGGACTTCTATGTGCACTTGTTGTCCTGTCTTTGTACATGTTATTCGTTTTTAACTAACCTGTCTGCCTTTTTATGTTCTATGTATAATGGAACACAATGGAAACAAGCCTTTGGCTTTCATGTGTTTTATCCATTTGACAAACCGTGAGGCATTTTGCTTGATGTATTTACCTTATGTCAATAAAGTATTCAATCAATCAATCAATCAATCAAGCAGACCGCTTCTGTCATTGTTTACAGTCCGATGACGTCTCATACTGTATGCAGTTAGCTGTTTATAGAGATTAGCCGAAATGCCGTCTGAACCTAAAACACCTACAATCTAGGAAAACACAACACAGCTGGTATTGGTCCAGTTCCTGAATTCCGTCCAATAAACCCTTTTCACTACAGCCATTTTGTGTCTCAAAGGCAGGGTAAACACGGGTGCAACCAAAACATTAATGAGGGCCCCGGCACTGAAACACCTAAATGTAATGGAACTTGGAAACCATCATTAATGTTTTGGTTACACATGTGTTTCAGTGGTGGCTGGTGCCATTTTCTTTTCTTTTTCCAGTGGGGGCGCTATACCAAAAATCAAACATATGACTTTGCCACCTTGTAACTTAAAATGTCCCTTTTGTATCATGCATCTTCATCTTCTTCAAACTGTGTACCCCGAATATGGGACAATTTGAGAATGATGAAGGTGCACGCATCTCCCCTTAGCACAATTAAATGCATTCCTTTGAATTGAGATTTTCCAAGAAAACATAGGCTGCAGCCTGCACACACATTGTGCATCTACTGTACTTTTGGCCTGATGTGATAAAATGATTTTGATGCATCTCCTGAGGCAGAACTTAATATCTGTGTCAGCAGACTTTCCCTTGCTGTCGCTCTCCTTCCAGACTAGAATTCAGTTTACAATGTGAGCCTGGCCACTTACAACTGCTGTCTAGTCTACACACGTTGCACTGAAACAACAAATGTAATCACAGCCTAAGTCAACAGACATGATCTGGCGTTATTGAATGGTGAAGGTTGCATTGAAATAACGCGTTATGTCAGAATGTGCCGAACACAGCGTACAGGCCTTGAACATTCTCGCCATGATGACTTGCCATCGCGATAAAGCAAATTACTCTCTTCCTTCTGATAGTGTTGAGTCTTCTGGTTCAAAATGTCAATACTGTGTACAACCATCTGCCAAAGATGTCGTATCTTTCCAGATGTATCTTACCGGTGCAGATCAGGGTACCCAGGAGGAAAGTTGCTTTGTACAGGTCCATGGTGAGGCCCTGACTAGCAGTGCATAGTCAACTAACTTGCAGAGGCACCGCAGTATGTTATGGGCTCATCTTAGCATGTCAGGAAGACAAATAAGGTAGCTTAATCATCAGTCAATCATTGGCCCGACAAGGACAGCAAAAGAGTGCACAGGTCAAAAACCTTGTTTGTCTATGGGAAGATTTGGAACACAATGGGACGCATCTCAATAGTATACAGTTACATCCTTTTCTTTACCCCTCTTGTTGATGTGTTGGATTGGGATGGAGTCATAAAATATTTTTGGACTGTACCATCTACCCATTCCCGTTGTGTGAGACTGTCCATCGCGGAGGAGAGAGAAGATCGGGCTTTCGTGATTAGGAGGCACTTCTGTATTGAGATGCACAGACAGGCCTCCGGCATTGTCCGACTTTTCCAGTTTTTACCCCTAACACAATAGATTTAGGTTCCTGACCTTTGAACCCTTTAGATATCATGTGGCCCTTTGTGTTTTCTTATCAACAGGCTGATTCAATCTCTCCATCACTGCACTGTAGTCCACAGCAGTGATGTAGTCAAGTCACTATATGATTGATTTTCTTTATTTAAGTGTCATGCTTCGAATGAAGCCCAGCCCACATGGGCTTACAGGACACTTTTACTGTTCATCATTTAAACAAACAATGATCAAAACATAAAACCAACAGAAAACACCCAAAATACATACAGTAAAGTTGTACAGCATGAAAACCACCACCTGAACCTACTTAAAGAGCTGTGCTTGCCTTCTATTCCAGGCCCTAGAGATAAAGTTAGCAGTCTTAAATACCTCAGTCTTAAACAACCACTCCAACTTCTGGCCATCATCTGCCCAGAAGAGCTCAGGTCTTTGCTTTTGCATTTCGTTAAATAAGGAAATCCTCAAATCATCATAAGTACAATAAAACATGAAATGAAACTCATTTTCAACATCCTTTAGATCACAGACATTGCATATCGTGTTCTCTTCTGGTATAGCTGTGAACCGCCCTACTTCAATGGCAAGAGGCAGAATACCAATTCTCAGCTGAGCACATAAAGACCTCTGGTTTCTGGTTAGAAAGGAAGTGACAGGACCAAATCGCTGCTTCATCTGAACATATGATCTAAGCTTAGGTTTAGACCATATGTCGTTTGCCCATCCCTCTCTGTAATTAAGAGATAACTTTTGTTTCAACATATTAACATTACAGCAAAGCATGTTGTAAAAAATATATGCCAGGTCTGCCTCTCTAAGAGTAGAACAAATTTCCTTTATCCAGGGGTGACTATGAGCCTTGTCCCAGTTGAAGACCTTCTTTGTTAACCTACTCTCTGGCATATTAATGAAGCGGTTCCATAGCTGTATCATTTCTCCCTTTAGTCTAATCTCCACCGGTTCCCAACCCATATCACCCTGTATGGCAAGAATAGGGGCAAATGCATGTACCCCAAGGAAGCATCTTATGGCTCTATTCTGGATAGAATTTACTTTTTTGGCATCCTTGCAACCCCATACTCCAGCTGCATAACTAAAAATGGGACAAACACATGCTTCATAAAGCTGTGAGTATGTGGAATAGCCAATGTCTTTACAGAATTTCACTTTACCTATTATTGAGCCAACAGCTCTTCCTGCGGAGTCTGTATTTATAGTATTTATAAAAATCTGTATATTCCAGAGGCAGTGTTCCAAATAAGAAATTCTGCAGAGATCTTACAATACCCTTTTTTCTGAAGTGCATGATCTGAGTTTTACTCTGGTTGATCATAAGCCTCCATTTAGAGCACCAAAGATTAACAATATTCAACATCTTCTGCAGGGTGTTTCCTGACTCTGCCAGGAGGATTATATCGTCCGCATAAAGTAAACATCCTAAAACAACATCATCCAATTGTATCCCTAAACCAGAATTTTTTATCTCCAGGGCTAGATCGTTAACAAAAATGGCAAAGAGCGTGGGGGATAAAACATCTCCCTGCTTCACTCCAAATGGCGTTGGGAACCAACCAGTAGTCATATCATTCACTTGAACACAGGCTACAGGAGCCTGATACAATGATTTGATAGCTTTGTAAAATTTACCATCAACACCAGCCTGGATTAGTTTAAAGAAAAGCAAATCTCTGTTAACCCAATCAAAAGCCTTCTGGAAATCAATAAAGCATGCATAAGTAGATTTTCCCTCTTGAATTCTCGCTCTAATAACTATTAGATAACTAGATAACTATATCTTGAGTCCAAGTGGAGTCTTGAGTCCCGTTTCCGCGTCCAAGTCACCAAAGAAGAGGCCCGAGTTGAGTCCGGCCTTAGCTTACTGAACATAAGTCACTAAAACACAAGTCACTAAAGAACACAAGTCACTAAAGAAGAGGCCCGAGTTGAGTCCAGCTTTAGCTTACTGAACATAAGCGTGAATCCACATGTAGGTGGAACACACGTGCCTGCCCTTGCACAAAATTGAATAATGTCACAGTATCAAGCTATCAATATGGTCAATTATTAGGGCCTATTACAAAAAACAAACAAACAAAAAATAGTCCTTGGCTGCGTTTCCCAACAAAGAAGCTTCTTAAGGAGTTAAGAATGTGTAAGAAATGACTGTTCTACATTGAAGTAAAAAATGTAAATAATTAACTTGTTGGTTTTGGATATATTTAGCTTCAAGAGTACATTGTTGTTCGTGTGACCCTCAACACAGGCTTTGAGAATCCCAGGCCACTTACTGATACTTGTGCTTAAATTAACCCACTCATATTCTGGTTTATTTCTAGAAAAACATTTTGGCTAGTGGAAAATCTAATTGGCTGGTAACTTTAAAATCTAGCAGCCATATTGGCAGGTGGTCAAAAAAGTTAATTTCAAGCCCTGCAGGGAGAGCAGGTTGTGACATAGGAGTGAGTGAGAAAAGGATCAAATATTGGTGGTTAAGACTGAATAATGACATCACAACTGTTAATTTAAAATTAGTTATTCCTCTAAACCTGGCTTCAAATGCCCCACATCTTTCGCGTCGGCAAAATCTGGCCCTCTGGTAGTGATGAAATGTTTTTGTGGCCCTCCTCTATCATCAAAGTTGCGCATCCCTGATGTAGACCAAAGCTAACATTGCTATAATGCGGGCCTGAGTTTCACTTGATGAGTACTGATCTAGATCAGTTAGAGATCAATATAGATGGTTAATCTGTTGAATACTGTGTGATCTAGATCAGTTAGAGCAGTGGTTCTCAAATTTTTTCTCATGAAGGACCCCTAAACTGACAAAGATTAGACCACGGACCCTCATTTGATAGGATTTTGTCCCACGGTCCTCCTCCATAAGATTGGGGGTCCCCGGACCCCCATTTGAGAACCACTGAGTTAGAGATCAATATAGATGGTTAATCTTCAACCAAAGGCGACCAATGCCCTCAACTGCAAACATATTATTACAAAACAGCTAGGTGGATGGTAGGACCTGGTAAATAGTGGAAAACGAGATGTGCCACGGTTATCCACCAAGCCGTCATCCCTGGTGGAGTGGTCTATAAACAAATCATAACAGAACTGAAAAGACTAAGAACACTGGACATCAGAACAAAGAGACCCACACCCTGGCACCTCCTCACCTTCTAACAGACTTCTTATTTTTGATAACTATTTCTTTCTACTTTTTATACAATGTATTTACTGTAAATGTAACCCCTGATTGAATAATTTAATAAAGTATATTTAAAAAGCATAAATAACATTGAGCACTGACAATTTATTCAATTTTATTTGCAAAACAAAACAAAAACAAACATTGATTTAGAGTTGGTTGTCAGTCAAGAAATAGCATCTGCAGTGCACGTCCCCCTAAAAGTAGATGTATTTTAGATGTTTAAAAAGGCCTCATACAGTATATTCTACAGTATGGACAAATTATCCACAGACTAATTTTAGAGTTCAGTCAGGACGGCTTTAGTCAAAAACACAAGACCATTTGCATCAATTTAAAGCTTTATTTCCATGAGTTATATTTGGCGGTATGGCTCTGTTCCGGAGGCTCCCTGCCCTTCCATGCACAGACATGGAAAGCCTAAGGCAGGGAGAGCGGCAGCAGCAGATTATGGGAGCTCCCTGCCCCTCCTTGAGCACCATGGAATAGCCTTAAGGCAAGGAGAGCAAAGAAAGACCCCCAGATACAGAACAGAGCAAGCAACAATGACAACAGAAATGACAGACAGACACAGCATGAAAGGAGGAGCTGGGGAGGAGGAGGTGCCATGTTAGGCAGCAGACTGGAGCAGAATTAAAGAGGGTGCCCTGTTTGAGTTGAGCCAATAGAGATCAACAGGCATGTGACTTTTCGTGTCCATTTTCTCCATAGACATTTCAATAAATCCAAATATAACGATTTTTGCTCGAACCAAGCCACGTGATCCAGAGATCCAGAGAATCTTTAGTGACCATAAAACATTTGGTTTAGGCGAGAACAAAAATTAACAAACGGGGGAAAAAACTCAATGAGTCAGCTAAGCAGTCAGCTGATGTGGGCTGGGTTTGAGATCAGCTCCTAATCAGCTGTGGGCTGGGTTTAAGCTGGGCTTGACATCCTGAACTACCGCGATGCTCGATTTTTCAAAATACAAAATAGGTGAACCCCATTATTGCGTCTTCACGTCACCACGTTGTAAGGCTCTCAAACTGGGGTTCAGAGAACCCTAGGAGTCATTGTTATGGATGTGACCCCGCCCCCACCCCCCCCCAAAAAAAGAAAAGAAAAAACAGAAGATTAATTTAGATGTTGAAGAAGGCTTCACATGTACATCAGTGATCAGTCTGCTTTTTGTTTTCAGAATAGAAAATAATTGGTATGGTAATCATACTGGCAGTGGTTCTCAATGTTCAAGGGGCCCTTTAGGCAGTTCCAGGAGTCCTTTAGGGAAGTCCAGGGGCTCCTCACTCTCCTGATTTGATCTCCATTAGATGGTGCTCTCCCCACTATCTCCCCACATACAGAGTAGACAGTTACAATTCAATACTAAATCATCTGATTCCCATATGGGTCCCTGGGAGCAAATTGGTACTACTGTAATACTAGGAATTGGCCTGCAGAGGGTACTATTGATTGCTAACATTGAGGAACTGTACCTCTTACAATTATTTTCTCACCAGATTTTTCAGTGTTCTACACCTGGATTACCAAATGGGACTGGGAGACTAGAAGTGTGCAAAAGAAAATAAGCATGTGAAAAGAAATTGGGAACAAATACCCACATGGATGAACTGTTGAAGCCGGCAAGAAAGGGGTGTCAAGGATCAAGGACGTGGAGTTGTTAATGGTTCATGAATCAGAATCAGAATCAGAATCAGAATCAGAATCAGAATCACTTTTATTGTATGCAAGTTACATACAAGGAATTTGTCTTAGTGTCTGTATGCAGCGTAGTGGTCACATCAATATACAGAGATAAGAAGTAGGAAGATAACTAAAGACAAGTGCAAGAAAAGTGCAACCAAATCGAGTAAATATATACAATATGTACATCAGTGGTGAAGTGTTCTGTGGATAATAGGCTAAATATGAATTTACGTTGAATTTATATGAGATTTACAGACTGAGTTAAATATACGTTAAATAGGCAGTGGATTTACATGAATTTACAGTCGGAGTTAAATAAGAGTTTACATTGAATGTACATGAAATTGACAGGCTAAGTTAAATAGGCATTTAATGTGCAGGGACTTTACATGAATTTACAGTCCCAGTTAAACAGGCATTAAATTAGATATGAGTTACAGTTTTAGGGGGGGGGGGGAGTTCAGTTGAGTTTAGGAGGAGGTAGTGAGTTTGTGTGTGTGTGTGTGTGTGTGGGGGGGGGGGGTTGGTGAGGTCCTTGGCAGAAGGGGTTTCTGGGCCTTGTTGGTGAGGCTGGCGGTTGGGAAGAAGCTGGTCTTGTGGCGGGTGGTTCTGGTCTTGGCAGATCTCAGTCTCTTGCCGTGGGGGAGTGTCTTAAAGAGTTTGTGGCCAGGGTGGAAGGGGTCGGCCATGATCTTGCGAGACCGCTTCAGTGTCCTGGCTGCATGCAGGTCCTGGAGGGATGGCAGGTTGCATCCGATTATCGAATCGATGACATCCCCATTCCAACGTAATACTCAGTGTGGATGATATGGGTGACTTGTCTTCCAAAAGTAGTGAGAGAGAATGATAGGCATGATGCAAGTGGTTCTCATGGGCAATAAGGTTCAAGGGATTCATACTTCTACATCATGAGTGTGACTTTTACATAATGGTATATTAAACAAAATATAACTTAAACTGTATTAAGTCATGGTTAAAAGAGAAACTGTGTTCTCACACTTAATACCCTTGTAGACCTCTGGTGGTACTCTGTGTTATGTCTGTATTGTGTGTACAATGTGTGTACATTGTGTGTACTGTATTGTATGTACATCCTTGGATATTTGGATATATAGCTTTTCTCATGTGGTTTTATATTTGATTATGTTTCTTTTTGGGTATGTCCATTTGGGTTGTGTTTTGGTGTAGGACAGGACAGGTGTTGAAAATTAGCATTCCGGTAACAACACTAAACACTGTCTATCTGGTATGTTGTGCTGTTTCATCTCCAATGTGATGTCCATATCAAATAAACTTAACCTAACCTAACTTGTATTGCCTTTTTTCAAAGGTCAGGTATAATCAATCAAACAATCATCAATCAATAGAAAGATGCATGAAGGTTAGATATTAGATTTGATACAAAGAATATCAGTATCTACATTCAAAAAGAAAAAATATATATACTGTAATACGGTATTTGAACCTGGAGATTATTAAAATACTTTCCATTGTAGTCTTATATAAAACTAAATAAATAAATAAATAAATATATAAATAACAAGGCGACATATAACAATCAAAGGCACAATCAAAATATGAATGAATGGCACTAAATAAATAATCTAAATATTGTGTCAATACTGTGTAGGCTACTGCCTTCATTCCTTGTCAGTGGCGGATTCAGGCTGTTGGAAGGGCAGGGGCAAATAAATACAAAAGGGCACCTATTTTACAACATGGGGCCCCACCAAAGCTACAAAGCCGTCCCTCGCCCCCCTTTCGGCAAATCGGACCACGCCTCCATCCTACTTGTACCCAGGTACAAACAAAAACTAAAAAGACAACCCCCAGCATTCCGAACCGCCCACTGCTGGTCAGACCAATCAGACGACATCCTGAGGGACTGCTTTGACCAAGTGGTGTGGGAGGAGTTCAAAGCTGCAGGAGACCTGGGCGAGTATGCAGATACGGTGTCATGCTTCATAAAGAAGTGCACCGACGACATAGTCCCCACAAAAAAAGTCAAAATAATGCCGAACCAAAAGCCTTGGGTCAACAGCGACGTCAGGGCTGCCCTTCACGCCAGGACCACCGCCTTCAGCTCTGGCACAACTGACCAATACAAGCAGGCACAATATGCCCTCCGGACCGCTATAAAAATAGCACGTAGAGATTATGGAAGGCAGCTGGAGTCAAAACTGGACACTAACAACCCCAGACACCTGTGGAGAGGGCTCCATGCTGCCACAGACTTCAAAGAGGTGAAACGACAGAACCCCAGCACGTCACCCACCCTACCGGACGAACTCAACGCGTTCTACGCTAGGTTCGACCCCTCTGCCAGAGCGCCTCCCCTCCTCCCCCCCCCCCTCTCCCACCCCTCTCCCCCTCTCCTCCCCCCCATCACCCCCCCCCTCCCTCCTCCCCCCCACCACCCCTCTTCCTCCCCTCCCCACCCCCCCTCCTCTCCTCCCCCCCCACCTCTCCCCCCCCATCACCCCTCTCCTCCCCTCCTCCCCCCCCTGCCACCTCTCCCCCCCCATCACCCCTCCCCCTCGCCGCCCCCCCACCACCCCTCCTCCTCTCCCCCCCCCAATCACCTCCCCTCCCCCCTTCCTACCCCCCTTCCTCCCCCCCACCCCCCGATCACCTCCCCTCCCCCCTTCCTCCCCCCCACCCCTCAGCACCCGCACCCCCCCCCATTCCCACCTAACCACCAACCCCACCCACCCTCCACCCCCCACAGACCGCCCCCTCACCATCACTGAGGATGAAGTGTGCCGGTCGTTCCTGCGTATCAACCCACGCAAGGCGGCCGGCCCGGACGGCATCCCTGGGCGGGTCCTCAAGGCCTGCGCCCACCAGCTGGCAGCCGTGTACACAGACATCTTCAACCAGTCCCTCTCCCTCCGACGAGTTCCCTCCTGCTTCAAGGCAGCAACAATCATCCCCATTCCCAAACAGCAAAAAGTGACCAGCCTCAATGACTGGCGCCCTATAGCCCTCACACCAATAGCCAGCAAGTGCCTTGAAAAGCTGGTCATATCAAAGATCCGTCCCACACTCCCCCCGGACCACGACCCGCTGCAGTTTGCATACCGCCCCAACAGGAGCACAGCGGATGCAGTGGCACACGTGCTCCACACCGCCCTGTCCCACCTGGAGGGGAAGGACACCTATGTGAGAATGCTGTTCGTGGACTACAGCTCAGCATTCAACACCATAGTACCCTCCAGGCTGGTAAGCAAACTCAGGGACCTGGGACTAAACACAGCGATGTGCGACTGGATCCTGGACTTCCTGACAGACCGCCGCCAGGTGGTGAGGGTGGGCAACCTCACCTCCTCCCCGCTGACCATCAGCATAGGAGCACCCCAGGGGTGCGTCTCCAGCCCCTTCTGGTACGACCTCTACACCCACGACTGCGTGGCGACTCAAACTTCAAACACCATCGTGAAGTTTGCAGACGACACAGCAGTCGTGGGGCTGATCTCGGGGGGCGACGAGACGGCCTACAGAGAGGAGGTGAGGGTCCTGGAACAATGGTGCCAGGACAACCACCTCTCTCTGAACGTCTCCAAGACCAAGGAGATCATTGTGGACTACAGGAGAGGGGGGGGCACACACCCCCCAATCACCATCAACGGCACAGTGGTGGAAAGGGTGGACAGCTTCAAGTACCTGGGAGTCAACATCCACCAGGACCTGACCTGGGCCGGCCACACCGCCACTGTTGTCAAAAAGGCCCAACAGCGAATACACGGACTCAGGCGCCTGAAGAAGTTTGGGCTAAGGAAAGAAATCCTCAGGGACTTCTACAGAGGCACCATTGAAAGCCTGCTGACTGGCTGCTTCACCGCCTGGTACGGGAACTGTACCACCATGGACCGCAGGGCGCTACGGAGGGTGAGGCGCGCGGCCCAGCACGTAACAGGAGACGAGTTGCCAGAACTGCACGAACTGTATAACCAGCGGTGCCTCAGGAGGTCCCTGAAGATCATCAAAGACACAAACCATCCCCACAACAGCCTGTTCTCCCTGCTACCCTCAGGGAGGAGATACAGGGTTCCAAAAGCACGCACAAATCGCTTGAGGAACAGTTTCTTCCCGCAGGCCACGAGACTCCTTAACATACACAAATAGTGTAGTAGTCGTACCGTACCGTACTGCAGCTGCTACCATTATGTATGCCTAATGTTTAATTGTATGTCTAACAAGGTACATGCTATTTGCACCTGTATGTCAATTACGTCGAATTTAAAATGTCTGAACACGTCTAACGTATGCACAATGCCTAATGTTTAATTGTATGTTTAATAAGGTACATGCTACTTGCACTGTAATGTATGTCAAATACGTCGAATTAAAATGTCCAAACACGTCTAACGTATGCACATGACGTGCACCTATGTGCAATGAATATGCCACTGACTTGTCTTATCGCTATTCTGCCGCATTGCCTATTGCTGCTTAGTATTGCTTATTGATGCCTATTTCTTATTGCCTATTGCTCATTGCTTGTTGCCTATTTGTACTATGTCGTAAACGGAGTCCACAGCACAAGAATTTCACACGTGATACTTGTACCATGGAGTGACAATAAAAATCTTGAATCTTGAATCTTGAATCACCAGCATGAGAAAACCTATGATGCATCATAGCTTCCACAAGGATCCATAGCTTTCCACAAATATATGGCGTAGCCAGCCAGTGAGAAAAAGTAGTCCGATAGGGGGTCCGGGGTCATGTATGTACAGCCTGTACACTGTACAGCAGGGATACTCAACTTGCTTTGCCCGGGGGCCACTTTCGTGAAATGATAGAAGGCCAGGGGCCAATTAATAAACAATCAATATACATTTCAATCATGAGAGACTCTTAATATAATTTTAACAAACTTTATTGAATCAGAATAGTATGGCGTATGACTCCATGATGTGACGCTCCTCTTGCTTATGAGAGAGGGCGTCGGTGCTGTAAGAGATAGGACATCCCCCCTGAGGGGATCTGTTTCCAACGGGAGTCATAACATTGGTGGTGATCTGGGGGAGGTGGTGGGATGAAGCTTCTTGCCTGGAGATGCTGGATGGATGCGTGATGCTGACACAAGGTGAGTGATGACTGCACGAGTGTGATTTGAGCTGTGGTGATGGGGCCTTATATAGTACCAGGAGAAGGGCATTTATGATGTCATAACTGACGTCATTTGGGCAACTGACGTCACGCTGCAAAGGTGACGTCATAGAGAAGGTGACGTCGGAGATGGTGACGTCATTTAGTGACGTCATTTGGGCTGAGGGTTATGACAGCATGGGGTGCTCTATTAATGCCTTATTTGGTCTTCCATGATTGAACTTCAGTCTGCGACTACACTTCAATCATGAGAGACTCTTAATATAATTTTAACAAACTTTATTGAATCAGAATAGTATGGCGTATGACTCCATGATGTGACGCTCCTCTTGCTTATGAGAGAGGGCGTCGGTGCTGTAAGAGATAGGACATCCCCCAAAGGAATTTAAAGTTATTTCGGGAACAGGGAGAGTGAAAACGGGGGTCATCCCCCAAAGGAATTTAAAGTTATTTCAGGAACTGGGAGAGTGAAAACGGGGGTCATGGAGCTCGCCTGGGGTATGCTTTAGTCAGGTCGTGGGCTGACAGGGGGAGAATTTATGCATGTCGGGAGATGAGGGGCTGAAGCGGGGATGCAAGGGAGTGGATGTGGATAGCCCGGGCATGGGCGCATCGATGAGAAAAGGAGAGTTTGATCACCACCAACGAAGTGCTTGCTGCCTCTTTAGTCATGGAAGAAGGGATCTCTGGGCTGATAGTATGGCGTCTTGCTCTGGTCGAATGTAGGATGCATAGGCGGTTGAGGACCAGCGCCCCAGTTGTTGAAGGGACGCGGAGGACACCCCCTGCGTGGCTGCTGATGTGGCTGCTCCGATCCTGAAGGAGTGGCTGGAATAGTTCTCCGCAGGGATGTTGCATTTCTGGAGTGTGGTCTTGAAGTGGAGGATGAACCAGGATCTCGTCATGTGATGATGGGGAGAGATGAGGAAAAGGGGGGCCGAGGGACTAGTTGGGGGCCTGACTCTAAGGTATCGAATCATGGCCGAGAAGGGGCAGAAGGGAGATTGGATGCGAGCAATGATTATAGAGCAAGCTCCGCCTACTTTGGTATGTTTCAGGGAGATGCTATAGTGGTCGGGGTGGAATTTTAAATCGGAGAGAGTTATGTCGCGTGAGGGTTGAAACGTGGCGGGGGATGTAAACTCGCTGATTCTGAGGAACCCATAAAAGGCCAGGGAAAATACGCACTCTAAGAGGCTGTCTAAAAAGGTGGAGTGGATGCCTTGTCTGAGGCTGGTTAACATGTGCCGTAATATGGGGAGAGTAATGGGACGCCGGGAGTCGGGGGCAGACGGAAAAGCTTTTGAAATGCCTTTTAATAGTAGTTTAACAACTGGATTTGTAAATAGACTGGGAAAAGCCGGGTCGAGGCCCCTGGCGTAAAATTGGATGCCTGCCACTAGGCTGCGGATGTAAGGAGGGCGGAGGTGGCGGACATCTACGCAGAAAGAAATGAAGGCGCATACTGTGGGAATTAGAACGGGGTGAACGGGCTGGTTGACGGAGAGGCAGAACATGGCAAACATTCGCCAAGCCGCGTCGTAAGCTTTGATGGTGGAACTGGCCAGTCCTTGCCTAATGTAGGACTGGGCCGAGTGGAGAAAAGGGGTGAGGTGGGGATTGCTCTCTATGAGAGCGTGAGGGCGGAAAAGGAGGGGTGAGGTGTCGGAGTCGAGTCTGCTTCGGGGTAGAGTCTGCGGAACGCCTGGAAATTGAAACGGGAGAGGTGATCAGCGATTATGTTAATATGCCCGGGGATGTGCCTGGCGACCATGATAAAATTATGGGTGACGGAAAGCCAGGTTAGGCGCCTAACAAAAGGCATAATGGCTGGGGAAGATGATCGCCCTTTATTGATGATGGCGACTACTGCAGCATTATCGCATTTGACTGCTATCCTTTTACGTGCCCAGAAGCGCCCCCATATGTGACAGGCAGCCACTATCGGGTATATTTCGTATAGAGCGGAGGACTGATCCAAGCCGGCAAACTGCTGCGGCCAAGTGCCAGCGAACCAGTGGCCTTGGTAGACCCCCCCGAAACCCACGGATGGGGCTGCATCTGTGAACAGTTTTAGGTCGTCGGCAGACGAGACGATTTCATCATAGAAGAATGAGATTCCGTTCCAATTTTCTAAGAGGTGAGCCCAGAATTTGAGATCGGATCGGCATCCCTCGTTGAGGGTAACGGAGTCAAGGAGGCTGGGGACTGATGATGCTAAATCGAGCAGCCTGGAAATGAATGACCTCCCTTGGGGAATAATGTGCATAGCAAAATTCAGGTGGCCGAGCAGAGACAGGAGGTCTCGTTTTGAAATGTGGCTGGCTGCTGAATAGGACTGAGCTATTTTGCGGATGCGAGACAATTTCTCGAGGGGGAGGGAAGCTTGCATAAGCTTGGTGTCGAGATTAATGCCCAGGAATTCAAGAGATGATGAGGGCCCGGAGGTTTTTTCCTCAGCTAGAGGGACGCCCAGCCTGTGAAACGTCTCTTTGAGTTTAACTAGGGAGATTGAGGGGACGGACGGAGGGTCGATGAGCAGAAAATCATCTAGCAGGTGTAGCACTGCGGGGAGACGGATATTGTTTAGCAATATCCAGCATAGGGCTTCTGCTAGTGAATTAAAGATGGCGGGGCTGCTTCTGCACCCAAACGTGAGCCTTACGGAAAAATAGAATTTTGAATCCCATTTTATTCCGAATAGATGCCATTGGGAGGGATGGATAGGGATGACTTTGAAGGCGTCTGAGATATCGGCTTTAGAAAGCCACGCACCTTTGCCTGCCAGTTTGATTTAGACGAATGGCGTGGTCTATTTTTGCATAGTGGAGGGAATAAGGTTCGGGAGGAATGAGGCTGTTTATGCTTGGAGTGGGGCCATGATGAGGCGCTGACAGGTCTATAATTAGGCGCTTTTGCCGGAATATTTGCGAGTGGCGACGCCTACTGGACTTGTTCGGAACACCGGGAAGGGGGGAGAATCAAATGGGCCGATTATGAATCCTTTTGATAATTCCCTGCTAAGGAGTTGAGAAACTACTTTGGGCTCTTTTTGAGCCGTTTGCAGATTTTTAGAGACGTGGGAAATTGTGGGGGGATAAATTACTCCTATTTTGAACCCCTGGGAGAGGCCGGTTAAGAGATGATCGGTAAATACGCGATCAGGGTGGCAGGCTAATTCGAGGCCCAGGGCTGGGATGTCGATGGGGGTGGATGGGAGGGATTTTATGATTGTTAGCCCAACCTTTCTTTTTTGGGGAACTGCCTTGGGGGGCGGATCCTGCGGGGGCAGACGGAGCGGGGGTGCGCTTCCCTGCAGGCGCTGCAGACGTGCAGAAAAATGCAGTTAGGGTATGTGCAAACTCCCTCATTAAAATTATTGCAAATAGCCATGTTGTTATGCATAACTACCTTGCGCCCCTGGCGGTCAGATTGAGATGGCTGGAAGGTTTCCTGCTGGAGGAGGGGGGGTGGACCGGCCGGAAGCGGTGTGTTGCTCCCGGAAGCCTGGAAGGCGGCCGCAGCGCATAGGGGCGCTGTGTGGCCTGTTTCGCCGCAGGAAAAACAGGTGATCGCCTGGTGACCACCCGTGACCAGTACCAATAGCTCGGTATCCAACATGGACCAGTCTAGACGGATGTTGGAACGAGTTATGTACAGCGCCGCTTTTGTAGAGAACGCTTTGTGGTACTGGTAAAATATGTTTTTCCCGTACCTGAGGTGGAGGTCTCCCATCAGAGCCAAGTACTCGTCTAACTCGACGCGACGGCTGGGGTACACTGAGCATATGATGTCGCGGAAAACCCCGAACGCAACGAGGAATTCGGTTGGTGATAGATCTTTGGCGAGACGGGGGTCGGAAGATTTCAGGACGGCCGATATGTCTTGGCCGCCCGTTAACTTTTTGCTGCACTCAGCAGACGGCAGGATAATGCTGACTAGATTGATATCCCTGCCTTGAAGGATCATGGCTCGAAGCCTGGGCGATATGTTTGCTGAGAGTGGGATATACGGCCTCCCGTGACCGGGGGAGTGGATGGCCGAGGCGAGGGTATTCATAGGGGGGATGAGTGCGGGGAGGGGAGGGAACTCGGCGCACGCACCTGGATTTTGGAGCGGGGCTGGCTGGGCTGATATCGCCGGAAGAAAAGCGGGCTGAGAAGGGGGATACAAGCCTGAAACCTGGTGCGCTGTTTGGGCTGCTGCCGTGGGGAGCGTGGGGCTCGAGAGCAGCCTCAGCCGGGCATCGATGTCGGCGAGGGCCCCGACCATTGAAGACATCGTTGCGATCAGGGGATCATGGAGGCCTGGAGGGGCTGGACGCCTTGGCGCGTCCGCCGAGGAGCCGGCGGTCTTGGTGCGCTTCGCTGGACCTTTCTTGGAGGTGGACTTCTGGGCTCTTTTGCCACGGCCACGGCCTTCGGAGTGCTGCGCGGACTGTGATCCGGGCGAGACGAGGACCTCCGGGACGTTGGGTCTTCTTTTGCGGCCGCGGCCCCTGGTGCGGGGAGCGTCCGGTGAGACGCCTGAGACGCCCGGAGATGAAGCCTGGGGATCGGGGATTTGCCCGGGGCTGGCCGGGGCGTTGAATGTGCTCTGGAGGAAGGCGTCCACGGTGGAGCTGAACATTTGCTGCTCGTCTTCGGACTCGGACATGGTGCTCGACTGAATGAAGCTTCTTGCCTGGAGATGCTGGATGGATGCGTGATGCTGACACAAGGTGAGTGATGACTGCACGAGTGTGATTTGAGCTGTGGTGATGGGGCCTTATATAGTACCAGGAGAAGGGCATTTATGATGTCATAACTGACGTCATTTGGGCAACTGACGTCACGCTGCAAAGGTGACGTCATAGAGAAGGTGACGTCGGAGATGGTGACGTCATTTAGTGACGTCATTTGGGCTGAGGGTTATGACAGCATGGGGTGCTCTATTAATGCCTTATTTGGTCTTCCATGATTGAACTTCAGTCTGCGACTACACTTTTCTGTAGCAGATTGTAGGTGTCAGACGGAGTTTAGTCTGACAATGTTGTGCACACCGGATAGTTACTTAGGTTAAGTACATACATAAGTGCCTGGGTAGCGAGCAGATGGTGGTATTTGACAATTTAGCAGCTAAATCATAGATTATTGAAAGATATTCCATATTCCAGACTGAAATGCTATAACAGAAGTGTGAGTATTGGCCAGAATTACATGAACATTTGGACACTTATTCAGCGGGTATGTTGCATGTTGCGTTCAGGTGCACTGTAAAAAAATATATACCGTATATATATATATATATATATATATTTTTTTTTTGCAATTCCATCGCGGGCCGCACAGGGGGCGTCGGGTGCTGCTTTTCTGGCGGCTAATCGTGTGGAGAAACTATGCAGCAGAGACAGAGGGGCTCAGTTGTGGGCGCGGATTGACTGCTGTTCGCAGTTAACGTTAGCTCCAGCCAGAGCAATCTATATGGCTCTGGCTGCAGCATGCATCGGTTTCTCTTTCATCACGGCTTTTTCTGTTTTCCTGACCTTTCTCTAATCTGGAGAGCACTGTCGCCACCTAATGGGTCCGTAAAATAGGTTATACACCTTCAATAGCTCCAATATTTGTACAGGAGATGCATGAGGCTTTGATCCACGTCCCACCGTCAAAAAACGCATTTGACGCCGATCGACGTCATTGGCACTCAACGTTACTATTTGATTTGACGCCGATCGACGTCATTGGCACTCAATGAGTTAACGACCAGAGGAGGAACCACATTAGCAACCAGGATATTGCATGTTTTTGTGAAGGGGGTCCTATATGAAGGAAACCCCCGGGAGGCACGGGGAGAACATGCAAACTCCACACAGAAAGGCTCTTTGTAGACCCCACCCGGGCGGTGGGCACTCGAGGACATGCGGACGGGCACGCATTCCTTCAGCGTTCACATCGTCCCAGGTGGGAATCGAACCCACGACCTTCGAACTGCCGCTGAGTTAAATCAGCGGCATTACACAGACGCTCCTCCTCCACTGGTCTGGTGCCTTGACCTACATAAGCTGAACAAGCTCAACACTGTAGAGATGTTAGTGGAGCCCCCAGCACTGCCTCCCCTCACCATATCCAACAGCATTGTGTCTACAGTGGAATCCTACAAGTTCCTACGCTCCATAATCTCCCAGGACCTCAAGGCCAACATAGGCACCGTCACCAAGAAGGTGGCTCTGCCATGACGTGTTTGGTGGCAGCACAGACTGCAGCAGACAGTAAGGACTGCAGAGAACATCATCGGTGCTAAACTGCCCTCCATCCAGGACTTGTACTGTACTCCTCCAGAGTTAAACAAAAAAAAAAAAGCAGGAAAGATCATCACAGACCCATCTAACCCAACACAGTCTCACAGAAAATTGTATAATACCAACGATATGGACCAACGTTGCTATTTTACAATTTCGGCTCGAAAATTGTAAAATAGTAACGTTCTGAGAGGTTAGGGTTAGGATTAGAGTAGGGGGAGGGGTTAGAAACAGAAAATCTCCGTAAAACACGCCCAAACCCCGCCCACCGCTGTAGACGCATACGTTCCGTTTTTACAATTTCTTAGCCGACATTGTAAAATACCAACGTTTGTCCACAAACGTTGCTATTTTACAATTTTTTTGGAGATCGGGTTGTCTAACCTGGACATGATCTGTCCCAAATCCTCCCCTCTAGTGCGCGCTACAGAGCACTGTACGCCAAAACCACCAGACATAAAAACTGTTTTTACCCACAGGCCATCACTCTGATTAACACTAAAAATCTTTCACTTGAACACATTTGTGAGCACTGGAACCACGTCACTTTCAACACGTTGCCAGCTTAAACACTCAATGTGCAGTAACCTGTAGTGGCAGTGGCACCTACCGCCTCCCCCATGCACACACACCCAGGCGCGGACTGCATAATCGGGCACGTCGGGCAAATGCCCGGTGGCCTGGCCTGGCCTGCAAAAAAAAAAAAAAAATTGTGCCCGCAGTCAGGCCACTCACTGAACAGCAGGCCAGGCGCCGCCTACTGGTTTACTAGTGGTTTTATTACTTTATTCAGGGTTAAAGTGGGTGCATCTCATTGTAAAATTGGACTCGGCCCAAATTGGTCTTCAAACGGCCCAAATTGGGCTTCAAACGGCCCAAATTGGGCTTCAAATGGCCCAAATCTGGCTTCAAACGACCCAAATTGGGCTTCAAACAGCCCAAATCTGGCTTTAAACGGCCCAAATTGTTCGCCGGCGCCCTTCTAAATCTAATCAATCAAATCTGAAAATATTTGAAATCTGAAAAATCTGAAAAGAATTGTTAGATATGCTTTTGTCCAGAATTCAATTACTATCTGCAAGGTAGAGCGATAACAGTGAAACTATGATCAAAAACAGTCATTGTTTCATTCTGTAATTCTTATAATAATAATTGTGAAGTTTAACAATTTTTCATTTTGCTGGTGACACCCTGAACACCATTAACCTCTGGTGGTCCCTGGGTCCCATGTTGAGAAGCCCTGATATAGAGAGCCGCAGGGATGACATATTTTTGCAGTCAGAACGCGGAAGTCCCGGACTTCCTGGTTCTTCACTGTTTCTGTCTATGGGATTTTTGAATGGGTTTTTGCCGCGATGCTTCAAATAAGGTCTCTGGGCAACGCAAGCTTAATCAAACGCGAACCAGTGTTCAGCCGGATAATCTTCACACGAGGACCACTTTCGTGAGTTTTGAAGCGTAAATGCGAGCCCTAGAAGTAAAAAGCTTGTGCTAAGATAATCCAGAACTACACACAGTGGCTTCCCCGTCACGTCAGCACTCAACCTGGACTGTTGTTGATGTGTGCGCTGCTGTGCACTGATTACCCGGGGCTGAACGGGCTGAACCAGGTGAGGGAAAGATAATTTCCGTGTTCATCCTTTGAAGTGATGACGTTATTGACGTAGGCTATAATATCCCCGTCGACTCAACAGTGTAGTCTCATTTAGCCGTTTGCTAGCTAGCCGCCCATTTAACGGCACGTAAAAGCTTCAAAACTCATAAAGGTGGTCCTCATGTGTGAAGATTATATTACTAAACACTGGTTCGCATTTGATTAAGCTTGCGTTGCCCAGATACCTTATTAGAAGCATCGCGCCAAAAACCCATTCAAAAATCCCATAGGCGAAAACAGTGAAGAACCAGGAGTGTTAGCATCGATGATTTACGGACTCGTTCCTGCGGCTCTCTATAAAGCATCAGTTTTCTGTCATCACCTGGCAGGATTTCTGGCAGTTGCCTGCTGCCGCCACTTGGAGGCGCCAAAGTGCAAAGTTGCCTGGTGAAGCCAAGAAAGTTGCACTATGGATAATACAGTGGATAATGCTGTCTCAAGAGATGTGGTACCAGTACTCACCAGAGAAATGATGTTCTATAGCACAGTGTATTTCACAAAATCCACTCTCCTTTATGCTTCTAAACAGTGCATAGATCTGCAAGTACTGTTGTTATACAATAGAAGTACCGTAATTAATCTTTGGCGGCTCTTCATAGATGTTATATAGATGTCAAGGGCCCCTTACAAGAAGGAGAAAACATTATAAGAATGTGTACTGTATTGAATATGTTTAATTAAAAGTATTGCATTATGTATTTGGTTTAGGAGGTTCCCCAAACTGAGAGCGGCCTATCTCATTGAATCTACAATCCTTGAAATTGGAGAGATCATTTAAATTCACCAATGAGAAAAGCACAGGGACTACGGTGACAAACATGATAAAATAATGATTTTACTTCACATTTTCGTTTGTTTTTTTATGAACTAAGGAGAGGGATGCTCCGAGAAATAAATTGTCCCCTCATATTCGAAGCTCCTGGTCTCAATAAAAATAAAAATATCTGAATGCTTTTCACAGAGCAAGCGTACGACTTGGTTTTGTTCTATATTTCTCCAAGTTGAAGGCCAGCCTATTATGTGATGGAGCTGCTGCAATAATGCTTTTACACAACGGTGGCGAGCAAGAGGTGGCGTCCAAGGCTCATTGCTCAAATCAATAGCCCATTGTCGGACCTCAATTTAGAAATGTCCCTCTCCGTAAATGTGAAAGAATGGCCTCTTTCTGTGACTGCATCACTCAAGGCTTCAAGTCAGAAAAAATAAAATAAAAATCTGCATCGCTCAAGGCTTCATGTCTTTTTCCTTTGCGTGACCAAGAAAATAACAAATTAAAATCACATTTTGCATGTAAATTCCATGTGGGTATCAGCTCGACAACAGCAGGTTGTAGATCGTTAAGATGAACAGGTGACTGCAGAAATACTGGAGACGTGTTTTGGGGGGTTCATTCATTTCAGAAGGAAATCTCTTTCTTTCTTTTTCTTTCTTTCTTTCTTTATGCCCTCTCTTTATTCTCTTCCATATTATGTTCATAGGCAGACACACACTTCTGTGTCCAGCACACCCTCACAAGGAAAACAACATTGGTTGATTTTCATGGTGGTTATTTAAAATAGCGAATGCGACCTCTTGTGGTTGTTTCAGTGCATGCATGCAGTGCATACGCCATAGTCCGGATCGGGCCCGGCGCCACGAGGGGGCAAAAGGGGACTTTGCACCCTCAGTTCAATTTTCTGCCCCCTCACTTAAAAATAAATAAATAAAATAGAATAGTTCATCTATAAAGGCCAGTTAGGCAATGTTTGTTCCTGACATGTTTCGGCTGCTGTTTCTGCAGTCTTCATCAAATTTGATCAGTTTAAGTTGATGTAGACTACCCCCTATAAACATAGCTCTGTTGTTTCAGAATTGGCAGGGAAGCGCTATTTGCTGTGGTTTGGTTGTCACAAGGTGTCAGAGATGTAGCTATTTATTAAATTTGAACCTCACTGCATGTTGTAGTGATCATGACGTGATTAAAACACACACACACACACACACACACACACACACACACACAGAGAGAGAGAGAGAGAGAGAGAGAGAGAGAGAGAGAGAGAGAGAGAAATCAGCTGCACCCAAGCACACAGCATGCCATGAGCAGAAAGATGGAGACAACGCATCTGATCTATTTCTTTAATTTAATGAACCTGGCACTGACTGGCTATTATTTTGTTTAGTTTTTTGTCAATTTTTGCAGCAATTGTTTATTCTATGACTTTTCATATAGACATATATGTTCAGAGTGCTCCAGACAGGTCCCGCATTTCAGGTTATGCAAAGCTCAGCTCTATTAATGCCTTGATCTGCTGCTGTGAAATAAATGTTTTATTTGATTTTGAATAGTAGTCTTTCTTGTGTTGTTATTGCGCTTTTCAGAGGTTATTATGGTTAAAAAGTCCAGAAATAGGCATAGCGGGTATATAACCTATGTTTTACGATATAAAAATATCATATAAAAAAAAAAAAATCAGCCCCCTCCACAGTTATAACAGCCCCCTAAGTAATTTCATCCTGGCGCCGGCCCTGGTCCGGAGCTGTAACCAGGAAGTAGCGGCAACCTCTTTAACGTAACGACAGTGTGATATTGAAATAGGTAACTGAGAAGCAGGGGCACAGGGGTGGAATTTGCAGAGCGATAGCTTCCACACACAATCACTGGCCATTTAGTAAGGCCGTGCTCACAGAGTTGGCATGCAGCCTCTCCTCTCTCCCCAGAGGGCTTTCGGAGTCCACTTCCCTGACTGATTCCAACTCCGCTCAGGTGTGCTCCATCAGTCGCTAACAAATGGAGAACTCCTTGATGCTGAACCTGTGTTTACTCATTTTGTTCATTAATTTGCCATTTTTGACCATTTAGTCGACCCTAAGGAATTCAAAAATCTGGCCCTGTCATGTCTGCTCTGGACCTCTGCCGCTACCCATGCCAAATATTAATGCTGTCAGGCTGACGTGTCCAAGGACAATGAAACAGAGATACATATACAGAGATACATACCATAGTCCTAATTATAGTTTGCTCATTTATGTGTAAGATGTACATGAAAAGTCACTCACTGAGTCTAATGAGAAACAGTGAACAGCTGGCTGGATGGGATAAGTGAGAGCTGATTAACTTGAAGGTGGAACCAAGTAACAAAACTAATAGGCTGATGGCAAACAGGTGTGTACAGGTGTGCAGGTGACTGACGGACCTGAATTTGGCTCGTGATGCAGTGCCCTAGACATAGGCGGTATAGGTGGCTGCCTAGGCACTAGGGCGCCATGGCACCCATGTTAATTTGGTGTTGGTTTTATTTCTTTGTTTGCACATTTTAAAAACAGAAACGGATAAAAAATGGAAAGAATGAAAATAATGTGCAGGTAGAGAGACAAGAAACGCTGGATAGGCTTATAATGGACGGGCGACCGGCTCATGATGTTACACAACACGTACAGATGTTACTCATTTCACAGGAAAACACCATAGAAACACCTACAGATGTTACTAATCTCATAGACTATTAGGGTTAGGGTTAGGGCCCTACTATATTTCCTGTCCTACACTATTGGATCAACTGATTAGTCAGGTGTGCCTGATCATTGTTGTGACTGCAGCACACCTGACATTAATCAGTTCATCCAATAGTGATGACAGGAAATAAAGAAGCTGTACTAATTTCAGGAAGTAGTGGAGTAGTGCATGTAGCCCATTTGGCCACCTTACTGCTGGTTTCCAAGGTACTTGCCCCAGCGGGAAAGTGGGGCTTTGTACAAAAGATCCCCCTCAGCAATGCGGCCAGATTAACATCTGTAGATGGTCATATCTCCATTATATCACCATCTGCACTGATGCAAGTTTTAAATGCAACACATTGGGTAAGATGATGATTTGGTTTGAATTATCACTTGCCTTTTGAAAATGTCCATTTTTGAAATACCACAGAAGTAGAATACATGTTGTCTTTTTTCTGACAAATGAAGTTGTGGAATGTACTGTGAAACACCACATACACTAATAATAATAATAAAAAACTGCTATGCACTCTGGTGGCACATTTGGACTCAAGCTTGGCCTCATGGCACTTACAGTACCCATGTTGTTGTCTTCTGACTAGGTCAGGGCCAGTGGCGCCGGAACGAGTTTGCAATAAGGGGGACAAAAAAAAAAAAAAAAAAAAAAAAATCTAATTTTTTTTTTTTTTTTTTTTTTTTTTTTTTTTTTTTTTTTTTCGGTGCCCATTAGGGCACCGACGAAAAATTTACGTTTTTATGGACGTTTGGATGATTTTTAGCCATATTTAGATGAATATCTCATTTTAAATTAACATTAGGATTATACTGTAGTAATGTAATTATTCAGTATTTTTCCTTTTCTCACTCACTTGGTGACCTGCTCTCCCTTTAGGTAATTTTATAATTACACTACAACAGACAGCAACACAGGCAGAAACACTGAACTTATTATTATTATTATTATTATCACTTCGAAACACAGTGCAAAACTTGTCATCTCAACACAAAAATAAAATAACAATAACCGTATACGATTATAGCAGCAGCCAATGACAGTGAGTGCAGTACAGAGTCCAGGTCTGTCTGTCTCTCAGGTGTAAAAATCCCACAATGATCATGGCTTTAACAAGTGTCACAGTTAGGGATGGGCATTTTAAGCAATTTAAATACTCGAGTACTCTCCTTATATTATGAACGAGTGCTCGAGCACTCGCGCGCGCGGGGGGGGGGGGGGGTCTGTGTGATTACTATGGTAATGACTGAGCAGGGGTAATTTGCTGTATATGGGGCTGTTCACACATAACATTTGCATTTTTGCATGGAAAAAGCGCTACCTGGAGCATTTTTTGTCAATATCACAGTCAGTCCCTCTGACTGTGATATTAGGTGACGCTAAAGCGAACATCTAAAGCCTACCTCAAACAGTATCTCCGATGGTTGGATGGATGGCATTAGCGCTTTGGAGCAGACAAGTTGTGAAACAAGCGAATGCATTTCCAATAGCCTACATGTCCATTGTCCAGCAATGTCAGGTTATTGTGTAGTATCATCCCTTTTGCTTTATGATCACTGTTACACTTAAATCCACGGATTACAAGGTCCGGTGTTCTGCCAAAAAGTGAAAACTGCCCACAGTGCCCAGTGTGATTAACGTTACAGCTGCAGCTAAATAGTGATCACCATGAAGCCATTGTCTCCCAAAAAGTGATGTCTCCCAAAAAGTGATTCTTTCTCCACATTTCTTGTGACTACCGTTATGGGAAACGACAGTGTAGTCAGTAAACTAGCGTTACTGCAAAGTTTTGAATGAGTTTTATCGGGCGTGCGCTATGAAGAAGTGTGCGTCTCCTTCGGGAGCATATCTTCAGCCACCATTTTCGGGATGAGCTGGAAAACTTCCGGTTAAAACTTTCAAAAGAATGTTACTTAAACAAAAGTAAATAGCTTATTGATGCACGTTGGAGGAGAAAAGGTATTTCAACGAATGAAGCAGCAAACCTTGTATCAAAATACTCGTTGTGATGTTATATGGTGTGAAACTGTGGCTGTAACGCATTACTCAAAATAAATAAGGTTACGTTACAATAAGCGTTTTATTTTGAAAGCAACAAAGCGGACGATGTTCTTGTACATTCTGGCTGACTTGACGCCCGTGCAGTTCATGCTGCCAGATTCACATAACGATGCGTGCGTAGATCTTCTAGACCATTGGAGGTCTGTTAATTTTTTTCGTTATTTTTTACTTTTTATGTTTATTTTTGTTTCAAAAAGCTGATTGCAATATAAAATATACGGTGGCTTTAAAGCAGAGTGTTGGACTACATTGCAATTCAAGGTGGAGGAATGTCGGCCTATATACAAGGAAACACACCCCTAATCTCAATGGCTAGTATTAAGGTCATATCTTATAATGTAAACAGGCTCAACAACCCAATTAAAAGGAAAAAGATCATGCAAGAACTTAAAAAGAAAAAAGGAGATATATTGTTTCTTCAGGAGACTAGACTCTCAGGCCTTGAGCATGAGAAACTCAAAAAGTTGGGTGATGCTCAAGTCTATTACTCTTCCTATAGTTCATCTAGAAGGGGTGTGGCAATCCTTGTTAAGTCTCAAATACCATTTCAGGTTGAAAACATAATTGCTGACAATGAAGGAAGACATGTCGTGGTGATTGGTAAAATGTATGATCGATATTTCACTCTAATAAATGTGTATAGCCCACCAGAGGAAGGTCCAACTATGATAAATAAATTGATTAAATTAATTGCTTCTGATAGTAAAGGTACAGTAATTCTAGGAGGCGATCTAAATCTTATTATGTGTCCAAAGCTGGACACACAAAGCACCAGACAACATAGCGCAACACAGGCAGCTAAAGCATTGAAAAGAGCATCAACAGAAATAGGTCTAAATGACATATGGAGAACGCTACATCCGGGTGAGAGGGATTATACATTTTATTCCAATCCCCACGACTGTTATTCAAGACTTGATTACTTTTTTATGTTAAAAAAAGATGTGTTCATGGTAAAAAGCTGCACAATTGATCATATTACACTCTCAGATCATGCTCCTATCTCACTAGTTATAGAAGCTGGTCTGGAGAAGGGAAGATCAGTCTGGAGAATGAATAATGCCTTGCTGTATGACAACGTTTTTAAAATCAAAATACAACAAGTAATTAAGAACTATTTAGAGTTAAATGAAACTGACGAGATTGATCCTATTATACTATGGGAAGGAGCAAAGGCAGTCATTAGAGGGGAAATTATGTCTTATGCATCCTTTAAAAAGAAAGAACAAGGGAAAAAAGTCCTAGAATTGGAAAATAGAATAAAATCAATGGAAAAAGATCACAAATCAACAAAGAACTTGGCTACTCTGAATGACCTAAAACAAACACGGATGGCTCTAGATAACTTACTTACAGAAAGGGTTGAAAGGAATTTGACATTTACGAAACAGAAATACTACGATAATGGTCCAAAGGCATTGAAACTCTTAGCATATAAACTTAAAAAACAACAAACAAAATCATATATTTCAACAATTAAGAATAACCAGACAAAGAAGACAGCCATAACCAAGAGTGACATAGCAGAGGAATTCGCTAGTTATTATGAAAGTCTGTACAGCCCAGATCAGAGTAGTACTTCCATTAACGATGTAGAAGAACATATATTAACCCTCAATTTACCTCAAGTCACAGATGAACAAAATGTTGAGCTCACTAGACCCCTATCAGAGGAAGATGTACAGAGAGCAGTAAAGAAACTTAAGGCTGGGAAATGTCCTGGTAGTGACGGTTATACAGGAGAATTCTACAAGGAGTTCAGAGACCAGCTCATCCCAACCTTGACAAAGACTTTCAACTGGGCATTGCAGCAAGGAACCTGGGCAGAAACATGGGACACATCAATCATCTCAGTCATACATAAAGAAGGAAAAAATCCAACAGAGTGTTCTTCATATAGGCCTATTTCATTGTTAAACTTAGACCACAAAATACTGAGTGGGATACTAGCGGACAGACTTAAGAAAATAGTCCCAAGTATCATTAACACAGATCAAACTGGTTTTATTACAGATAGACAAATAGCAGACAATGTAAGACGCACCTTGAATATCATAGAACATGTCAATAACTCACAAAGACAAACAGTGCTTCTCACTCTTGATGCAGAAAAGGCCTTCGACCGGGTCCTCTGGCCATACATTTTTGAATCTTGTAAAGGCTTTGGGTTCAACAACACATTCATTAAATGGATTAAAGCTATGTATCATAAACCCAAAGCATCGGTCAGAGTCAATGGAACAATCTCAAGGGCTTTTGACTTGCACAGAGGGACGAGGCAAGGGGATCCTTTGTCACCTTTGATTTTTGCTCTCAGTATCGAACCTCTTGCAGAAAGTATCCGACAACAGCGTGGGATAGAGGGGGTAAAAATAGCCGACCAGGAACATAAACTGGCGCTATACGCAGACGACATTATTTTATACATTAATAACCCAGAGAGATCACTTCTGGCGTTAATGAGTACTATTAGCACTTATAGCAATATGTCAGGTTATAAATTGAATGTACAAAAATCCGAGGCTATGACTCTGGGGGACCCGGTTTCGTCAAAAGTAAAAAGGATGTTCAAATGGAAGTGGGACCAGGAGAGAATTAAATATCTTGGTATTGTCATCCCTAAGAAATTAGAATTTTTATTTAAATATAATTTTGGGAACCTAGAGTCACAGCTCAAAGATGATATAAATAGATGGAAGATGTTACCATTGACATTGGCCAGTAAAATTGATGTGATTAGAATGAATGTGCTGCCACGTTTTTTATTTCTTTTTCAGATGCTTCCCCTTGTAATTGAAAGTACAATGTTTAAGCAATGGGATACAATATTTACAAGATTTCTGTGGAATGGTAACAAAGTTAGGATTAAACTCAAAACACTGAAACTGTCCAAGGAAAGAGGCGGACTCGCGTTCCCAGATCTTAAGAAGTACCATCTTGCAGCACAAATCCAGTCGATTCGAACCTGGATGCAAGAAAACTCTACTGCCAAATGGAGATCAATGGAAGTAAATCTAATAGAAAATCACCCCATAAATATAGCCCTGGGGGCAAAAAGAAAGGTAATAAATAGGACTGAAAATACCTGTGTTAATAATACGTTAAAAAATTGGAAAAAAATATGTACAATATTAAAACTTGATGGAGATCTGTTAGCACTGAGGGAGATAGAAAGAGACCCAGAATTTACACCCAATAAGATGGACAAAACATTTCACCTTTGGAAGCAGAAAGGCCTAACTTTCTTTGGACAGTTCTTTAACAGTGATGGAGTTGTGTCTTTCGATGATCTTTCCCTTAAATATGAACTACCGCATTCACATTTTTACCGCTTCCTCCAAGTTAGGAGCTACATAGGAGATAGTCAGATGCGGAATAAAACTGCTGATGAAGTACATCCCATAATTAAATTTATTTTGAAAAATCATAGTAAATTTAGAATAAATAATCAAATCTCTGTGGTTTACAAATTTCTTACAAACGTTGATAGACTGGAGGAAATAAGGGCAAAGGAAAAGTGGAAAGAGGAATTAGAAATCGATATATCAGAGGATGAATGGAGGGAAATGAATATTAATACTCATAAAACAACAAATTCACTCTTCTGGAGAGAGTTTTCTTGGAAGGTACAACTCCATTATTTTATAACACCAGCCCAGCAAGCGAAATATGATCACAACATTACTCCAAAGTGCTGGAGAAATTGTGGGGACTATACTGCGAACCTCTCTCATATACTGTGGTCCTGCCCAGTCTTAAAATCATTCTGGGAAACAATACACCGGGAGATCGAGTCGATTATGAAAGTAACATTTCCATTGGATGCTAGATATTATCTCCTTGGCATTAGTCCTTTACAAATGCCAGAAGAAAAAGACAAATACCTGGCAAGAATCCTCAGAATCACCGCACTGAAAACAATTACACGTAACTGGCGTCAGACACACAAACCACAAATACAGGCATGGAGGGATTTGATTAATCAAGTGTACACTATGGAAAGGATAACTTATGCAATTAGAAATCAAAGGTACATAGCCGATAGTAGATGGAGGAAATGGATGGAACACAGCAATCATTAATTTGGAAGAAAAAAAAAAAAAAAAAAAAAAAAGTATGTAAGTGTGTATGTATAGGTATGTAGGTGTATATATATATATATGTGTATATGTGTATGTATATGTATGTAAATAGTACTTAATGAGTATATCCTGAGTCTCGTACTAAAGTCTGGGCTGGTGTTAAATGTTGGACGACAGGTGTTTCGACGGTGTATAGTGAACCAGTCCCTCCAGATTTTCCCATCTCGTGCCTACCTGTTGGGACTGATAAATGATTTGCAATCAGTTACAACTTACTGACGTATACTGTATTGTTATGGCTTTATTTTTATTTATTTTTTATTTTATTTATTTTATTTTTATTATTATTAATTTCTTTCTTTTTCCCCTTTTTCTGTCTTTTTCTTTTTGTGGTTGTTGGTGTTGTCAAGGTTGACAGTTTGGTGTATGTTGTGTGTAGACCGATGTGGGGCCAACCTGACCTGACCAAAGTTCAGGCCTGGCTGAAATGCATTAAATAAAAAGTATAAAAAAAAAGATCTTCTAGACCATTTTTAAAGGGGGGGGAGTGGGGCGAGTACCCGAACAGCAGAAACGTTACTCGACTACTGACGTTATGAACGAGTGCTCGAGTACCCGAGTACTCGCGCCCATCCCTAGTCACAGTCTGTGTAAACAGTGTAAAGTGGGCTCTCTGTAACTTGATCCCTGGGTCTGTCTGTCTCAGGTGTAATAATCCCACAATGATCACGGCTTTAACAAGCATCACAGGCTGTGTAAACAGTGTAAAGTGGGAGCATCAGGGGCAGTTGCCCCCTCAGATTTAAAAAAAAAAAAAAAAAAAAAAAAAAAAAAAATTTTTTAGGGGGACCAAATTTTAAGGGGGACAAAATGTCCCCATGTCCCCCTTGTTCCGGCGCCAGTGGTCAGGGCTATTCAACTGGCGCCCCGAATGCCCGCCACTCAAGTCAGACCGGCCCGCGGATGAGTTCTACAAAAAAACTTTTTTTACAATTAAACCTGATTTACTTATTACACCTGACTGGTTGCTTTTCAGATGTGATCTAGCTAAAGTGAGCTAAACAAGTCAGATCCACTATGAATGTTTTTCAGGAGATGCTGTGATGTAGCCACAGAAAGGTACAATATTAATGTTTTTCAGGAGATGGCGCTGTGATGTAGCTAATCAAGAAATATGGTTAAAATGTTTACAGTAGTATTCCTTTCTTGCTGCAGTACAATGTTACAATGCTGTGAGATGTAGCATAACACAAAATATGCAATATTAATAGTTTTTGGTGACGGATGAGGTGTATGCCTACAAGGCAAAGGAGAGCATCCCACTCAACTCCAACCCGCTTGCCTGGTGGAAGGCTCATGCGTCTGTTTATCCTAATCTAGCCGTACTGGCACGTCGTTACCTGATTGTACCTGCCAGTCAGTCCCCAGCGAGAGGGTTTTCTCTACGGCAGGTGACATAGTCACTGCCAACAGACAACTCACTACTGATAATGTGGACAAACTGATCTTCTTGAAGAAAAACATGAAAATAGGATGAAGCTTGAGTGTCTTAACTCATCCAGACAGGGAGAGAGAGACCGAGGGAGAGGGAGAGAGAGAGAGAGGGAGATGTCTGCATGATAATGTGATGCATTGCTCCTAAAAGCACATTTTATTTTATCATATTTAATTTACATTGTATTTATTTTGTATTTTCACAGCAGATGTTATTCAGTTTTGTATTCACTTTATTTTACATCAGCCCTAGACCAAAATATTTAAAACACTCCTTATATTGTTTATTTTCTCAACATAAGAAAGAGGTGCTTTTCAGTTTTTTGAACCATTTGTTTGACAACATCCAGCACAAAAATAAGGCCTATGTGCCACTGTATGTTTGCTGTTTACATTTACCGGTAACTACATAATGCAGTATTATATGCAAAGGTTTGAGTTCTTTGTTTAGAATGAAGTAAGTTACAAAAGTTGCCAGTTGGCAAATACCTGGCTGTATCTGGCCTGCTACCTCAGTCCCTACTAGTAGCTAGCTAGCTACTAGCAACCAACTAGGTTGTTTTGTTTTCTGTCTGTTTGAGAGGGTAAGGCTTAAACTTTGAATGTTTATACATAGCTTAATTTGAACAAATTGAAATACTCCAATTGCACAAGTTTAATTTTTGTATTCTATTTTTGTATTTTTGATAACTAAATGCTTTTCAGCCTTGTCGCTGATTGTGACATTCACTAGCAAGAACCACACTACAACCAGGAACGTTTAACCATTTATTTAAATGGATGAGCTCCGTCTCGGCGGAGTAAATGTGAGCTCCATCTCGGTGGAGAGATTCGTCACGGCGAATCATGAGTGGTTTGGGGAGGTTTGGCGGGGTCCGGCCTACATTTGATCTCCGGTGAGTCCGGCAGGCGATCAGATTCGTCAGACCCCCAAAAACCTCCAGTTAGGTGAATAGAAAGGACTGGGCAGAATGGAGATCTTTGAGATCGATTCTGAAAGAGTGACCAGAGTAGTGGATGGGGCATATGCCAGATGAGGAGAGGACTTGGCGGAGGTGATGATATAACCAGAAACAAGTGACCACTTGGCTGGAATTGGTGATGAACAGAGGATCCGTGGGTGTATGGCCAGATGATTTCCGGTAATTTAGGTAAGAAGAAAGGACTTGGAAAGGATTCAACGGTGACAGAGCGTTAAAATAGAAGATGGGGGTAGGCTGACCGGTTTGGTTGGTTTTTGAATGTTTAAGGTAGAATACCATGGTGTCTTCTGAGTAGTGGAGAAGGTTGGAAGTGCAAGCATGGCGGTGAGGGTTGAAGATGAGGGTCGAGGCGGTGAATTCGGAGCAGCGAAGAAATCCGAAGAAGGCCAGCATGAACATGGCCTCCAAGGTTCGTGCTACATGAGGAGTATCGTAGCCAGTGCGGAGGGTATGGATGCATGCTGACAGCAACTCGAAGGTGAGGGGAAGGCGTTGTGGCTCTCTGGTAGGTTCCTAACGAAGGAGACCTCTGAGGAGAGAGGCTACTTGGGGGTGATTGGATGTTATGCTTGAACTGCCGGTTATGGTTTTGGAGAAAAAGTTGATGCCACTGAGGTATGTCCTGATAGTTTGAGTTTGGACGGCCATGACGGAGTGGACGTAGGAGATGAAGCTGGTTATTTTCAAATTTATTAGAAGGATAAACCCCTTGAGATGAACCATCTCGTTTTCGAGGGGGTCCTTAGCACAAATATACAGAAAGAAGACAGGTGTTACATAAAACAAACAACATACAAATACACTCATACATACACATAAGAACCACTCCCACGCCTAGCCACTCCCCAACCCCTTAGTACCCAAAGATAGCATAATATATACAGTGAGAATAGATAATGTAAGTGTACACATACCCAGATAAGGTGAAATTACATGCATGAAGTATCATGAGCAAGTTGTTTCAAAATTTCAAACATAATTAGAAGCAGGAGCAGGTTGTTTGAAGATAAGTGAGGAGAGATGCATTGAAGGAATGAAAAGATGTGATAGATCTAAGTGAGGTAGGCAAATTGTTCCAGTCAGATGGAGCTTTAAATTTAAATGCACGACGTCCAATTTCTTTGTGAATTCTAGGAACGAAAAAGAATGGATGCTCAGCATGCCTGAGACTATATGATGATCTAAATGGAATTAAGAGTTATTTTAAGTATGAGGGATAATTAAAGAAAATACATTTAAAAACAAACTGCAGCCAGTGTGAATGTCTACGAGCCTTAGGCATTAACCAGTTAAGTGACTCATACATATGACAGTGGTGGGTTCTATAAGGACACCTCAGAACAAATATGCAAAGGCTATTATAAACTACGTTGAGAGCTCGAAGATTAGCCTCTGAGGCGCTCTGATAGACAACATCTGCATAGTCAAGTATTGGAAATATCAGTTGTGAAATAATTATTTTCCTGACATGAAAAGTGAAGCAGTTGATGGAGCGATATAGAATTCCAAGGCTGCAGTTTATTTTCTTAATTACTGCATCAATATGGGGTTTAAAAGAAAGATGAGAATCAAGCCAAAGGCCCAGATACTTAAATTCCTCCACTTTCTCAAGTGGAGTCCCATCTGAGAAAGTGATTGACCAATTATTGGTTACAAGCAGAGAATCAGATTTGGGGACAAACAACATGCTGTAGGACTTCTTCTTATTTAGTAAAAGTTTGTTGGAAGAAAACCATTTTTGAACAGCGTCAAAATCAGTCTGAAGAGCTGTCTGAATTTGTGCTGTATCAATATTGGAGGAATAGATCACAGTGTCGTCTGCATATAGGTGAATATGACAATTAGAGCAGATGTGTGGAAGATCATTAATAAAAATAGAAAATAACAATGAACCTAGTGATGAACCTTGGGGTACGCCTTTTTCCATAATCAAGAAGTCGGACTGATTGCCATGAATAGAGACACACTGACGTCTGTGGTGGAGATATGAGTTAAACCAAAATAAGGAACTCTGTGAGAGACCGATTGCATAAAGTTTGTCAAGGAGGAGGTAGTGATCAACCATGTCGAATGCCTTAGTGAGGTCTATGAATATAGCACCTGTAACCATGTTTTTATCCAATGAAGTTGATACATCATTTGTAAATTTTAACAGAGCAGTGGTTGTGGAGAAGTTGGATCTAAAACTGGATTGGAATGGTGACAGGATGTGATGATGGTCATTGAGATATTGGGATAATTGATTAAAGATTAATTTTTCAAATATTTTAACTATACTATTAATAATTGAAATAGGTCTGTAGTTATTAATGTCAAGTGGATCGCCACCTTTATGCAAAGGGTTTACACGAGCACACTTCCACATTAAAGGAACTGCACAGGTGGACAAAGACAAGTTGAATAGGTTGGATAAAGGAAAAGACAGAACATCAGAAGCAAGTTTGAAAAACTTCATCTCCAGACCATCAGGGCCAGCACTGCAATTTGAGTTTAGACCACTGATAACCTTATGTACATCACTGGGGCAGATTTTTCGAAAAGAGAAAGAGCTACCACATCTGGGATTATTCAGAAAGACATCGGAATGGGGAAAATCAAAGGAATGGGAGCTGCAAACAGAGGAAAAATGCTGGCTGAAAGCATTAGCAATTTTAGTGGGTTCATTAATACCTTCATTATTAACTTTGATACGAGTGGAAGGGCTTTTATTGGACTTATTGACAATACTATTTATTTTATTCCAAAACTGTCTAGGCTTATTAAAGTTAGTAGATAAAGAGTTCTTGTAGTAATTCGATTTTGCATTTCTAGTCTTAGTTGTACACATATTCCTTAAATGTTTGTAAGTAGTTAAGTCAGCAGAGTCCTTTGTTGAGCGAAATTTTTCCCAAGCCTTGTCTCTCTGTTTAAACAAACTTATGAGTTCACCATTAATCCAAGGTAAGTGTCTACCCTTAACCTTGATGGAAGTCCAGGGGGCATGTTTATCAATACTTTTAACAAATTCTGTGTAAAAGAAATGCCATGCATCATCAGCAAAAGGAATTAGATTAAATCTTTCCCAATTTATAGCAATTAAATCTTGAATGAAAAGTTCAGTGTTAAATTCTTTACATTGTCTTACCTTTATGTACTTGGTTATGGTGACTATAGGTCGAATGTGGGCAAGGTGATGTTGTAACAGGTGAAAGCTTTTCCAAGCTGACCAGTATGAAGATAGGGTTGATTGGGAGACGCTGTTAATGATGGCATTTTGAGATTGGAGGATGAGGGGAAGAAGGGCCGGATTTACACGTTGAAGATCAATGCTGAATACGGAGGAACTGGTGTAGGATGGATTTCGGCGTGAGGAGCCAAGCTTCTGAACTTCTGCAGAGAGAAACGAGAAAGAGAGTCAGCGATGGTATTGAAGTGGCCGGGGACGTGAGCTGCACGGCGAATGTAGTTGTGGGTGACGGAATGCCAGACTAGGCGGCGCATGAACGGCATGATGGATGGGGAGTTGGAACGACCTTTGTTTATGATATCGACGACTGCTAGGTTGTCAGAATGGATGAGGATGGCTTTACGAGACCATTCGTGGCCCCACAGAACCGCGGTGACTACTATGGGGTAGATTTCGTGAAGGGCAGAGGAGGTGACCTGACTCATGTTCGAGAGCTCTGGGGGCCATGTTGCCGCGAACCATCTGTCGCCGTAAAAAAAACCAAAACCGATGGAAGAGGCGGCGTCAGTGAAAAGGCCGATGTCCTGCAGCCTTGTCAAGTGGTCGTCATCGAAAAAAGTGATCCCGAGCCAGAAGGGAATGTACAGAGGATGCAATGAACAGCAGGTGGGAGATGAAGGCCCTCCCTTGGGGAATGATGCGCAGGGTGAAATTGAGGTGGCCCAAAAGAGAGAGGAGCTGGCATTTGGTGCAGTGTGGGGCCAGGAGGAAGATTGTGATCAGAAGACAAATTCGATTCGGCTTCTCGATTGGGAGAGAAGCTTGGAAGCGGACCGTATCCAGGGTGATCCCGAGGAACTCTAGAGCCTTAGAAGGCCCCTCGGTCTTCTCAACCGACAGTGGAACTCCCAGTTCAGAAAATACTGAGGTCAAGGTGACCAGGCCGTGAGCAGGTGGTGACGAGGGAGGGGAAACGATGAGGAAGTCGTCCAAGAGATGGACGAGGAACCGGATGCCTTTGTTATTAGACAGGATCCAACAAACAGCCTCTGATAGAGAATCAAAAAGCTCGTACTGCAAAATAGTATGTCCCCCGCCAGCGAACTCCGAAGTAGCGGCAGAAATCGGGGCGAAGGGGAAGGACTTTGAATGCGCTCGTGATGTCGGCCTTGGAAAGCCACGACTCTCTGCCGGCGAGCTTAATGAGAGCGATGGCGTGATTCACCGTCGCATAATGAAGGGAGAAGTCCTCGCTCGGAATCAAGCTGTTAATGCTTGGAATGCTTTTGCCGTGGGGCGATGAAAGATCGATTATGATGCGCTGTTTTCCAGAATACTTCCTGGTCGCTATACCGAGGAGGCTGATCCGGAAGTCCGGGAAGGGAGGGTGGGCGAACGGGCCAATCATGAAGCCCTCCTTGACCTCCTTGGCCAGCAATCTATCAACTACCTCCGGCTCGTTGGTGGTCGACCTGAGGTTTTCACATTCAATGGAAACGGATGGCAACACAGAGATCCCTGGATGGAAGCCTGTGGAGCGGCGAGAGGTTGGAGACCATGCAGGAGACGGAGAACGGCGATAGACTGACCTGGTTGTGGTTCTACCCTACCTTGTCCGGCCCATGTTGGAGGCGAGCGGGGGGGAGCAGAGGGTCCGTCGGAGGCGCTGGAGGGTGACCTGATGTAGCCGCGGAGATCGTGGAGGGATGAGCGGGGTGGAATAACGACTGTGGAAGCGACTGAGCCGGCCGGCCTGGCAGTGGCTGACGCCGGAGACTTGGCCACCGGGGCTGGGCTGACTTCGGCGTGGGAGACGTTGCCGCTCGGTGGAATCTGATCCTTCTGGCTCTCGGGGAAGACCTCTTCGTCTGACATAGTAATATGGAAAACATCGGCGGCGCTGGTGAAGCTCATCTTTGTTGCGGTGAGTAATGTAATAATGATAAACGCACCGAGAGATTTATTGATGATTTAGGCTGTGTTACTGTCGTTTACGTGTGCATGAACAAGAGCCAAGAAGAGACAGAGGGTTAGGTGAGGTTATATAGGAAGTTGAGTATACCTGGGGAGGCGTGGCTGTGAACACGTGATTGATTGTGTGGTTCCGCTCCTGAAACTCGCTTTACAAGCTACCATTGTGACCGAGCCAGCAAAATACAACCTAATGCAAGAGAGTATGTTCACTGTGTGTACTGTTTACTGCTTTAGACAGGGCCATGCTGTACCAGTTTGTGACACTAGGTGGAGCACTAGTACTTGCCTGTTCAAAATGAATGCCCAAGGTTCAATAAAAAAAGTTTTTTTTTTTTTTTTTTGGCTTTTTCCGCCGTTGTACCGTACCGTATTCATACCGAACCGTGACCCCAAAACCGAGGTACGTACCGAACCGTGACTTTTGTGTACCGTGACACCCCTACTGTGGACCATCTGCAGATGGAGTCGGCACAGCAAGCTGGGAGAGCTTCTCGTGCAGCTGGTCCGGGATGATCATAATCGAAGGCGCTAACGTCCACAAACAGGACCCTGGCTTAGGTTTGAGTGTCCAGGTGGAGGGCCATGTTTATGGCATCATCTACAGACCTGTTGGTTCTGTAGGCAAACTGCAGGGGGTCCAGAAGTGGCTCCATGATGGATTTTATGTAGGACAGAACAAGGCACTCTGAGCGTGGGGGAAGGGGTGGAGGGGATGCTCTGAGCGGGGGGGAAGGAGTGGAGGGGATGCTCTGAGCAGGGGGGAAGGGGTGGAGGGGATGCTCTGAGCAGGGGGGAAGGGGTTGAGTATATCACATTCGCACCACAGCTGCCTCTGCTTTCTTGCAATCGCAGAAATTGAACAAGACTATTTGTTTGGGAACTATAGTATACTATACTATACTATACTCTATCCATTGTCTAAAAAGTTAATTAAATTGTCTTTGACCTTCCTGGCTCCGCTACTCCACAGCTGAATTGCACACACACATAATGGCAATGGATTTGACATCAACAAGCTTGTGAAAATGCCCATAGGTACACAGGTACATGTATCTCAAAATAAAGGCAAATGAGCTGAAAAGGGAAGAGAATTTGAGTTGGTCTTTGATTAACAGGATGATAGAGGAGCATTGTGTGGCTGAATGCTACAAACTTTTGAATCGTTTTCTTTTTCACACCAAAAGTTAGAAAGTGCCTGAACACAAATCTCTATCTTACTAAATCAACTAGAGGTTTAGAAATCACCCGATGCATACTGCATTCTCTCGCATCATGAAATTATATTGCATCTCTGTATGAATGAGGTCAAAAATACTTCCTTCAGAGAAAGTGGATTTTTGAAGGCCAATAACAATACCTATTATTTCCTGTTGAAGCTGCCGATAGCTATTTTGTGCCAACATTCAATATCTTCACATTCAGATTCACATTCAGACTATTTTCATGCAAAAAATTACATGTATTCAGTGTTTCACCCAGAATTGTATTCCATTGAAACTAAGACAAATGAAATTGTTGAGTTGGCAGCTCATTAAAGCACATAGTTGTAGTAGTGTGTGTATATATATATGTATATATATATATATATATATATATTAGCATATAGCTCATTAAAGCACATAGAATACCTGATTATATCATTGCCAAATTAAAGTAGAAATAATGGCTGTAGAAATATGAGACCATCATTGAGAAATGGTGTATTCTATGTGTTTACGTATTTTTTTGTACTTATAGCTATTAAGCTATTCAACAGAGTCTAGGCAATTAGCTCTATTAAATGGCACATTACAGCAAAGGAATGGGGTAGGCACTAAGTTCTCACTTGCCTTGGACAATAGCAAGCTAGTGTTAGAAATGTGCAAAGAAAATAGACTATGTGGTCAGGGAAGAACTCCAACTCCAATGAGAGGTAGAGCTGCCACGATTAATCGATTAGTCGATCGACGGAAAATTAATCGACAACCATTTTGATAATCGATTAATCATTTTGAGTACACTTTTAACACATTCACTGCCAGCCATTTTTTCAATACTGTAGGTAGCTTCTGCCAAGTTTTTTTTTTGAGGATTCTGGCTCATCTTTCAAGAGCCGAGGATTCTTTTCTGCTAAGATTTTGTGAACACAAAATATCTCAAAAGAACTAATAGAATGTGTGCTTTCTCTGTCTAAAAGAGTTAGTTTGTAGAGTTAGTAGTTATGTAGGCATTAGCAGTTGAATACAGCATGGTTTCAGCGTCTGAAAATTTAAGCTGAGATAAATGGCTTTTTGTGAAATTCGATAGAACAGTCACTTTAACCATTTATTTTTGGCGTAAGACGTCAGACATCTAAACAATAGTTTTGAACAGTAATTTCCTCCATAGCAGCAGGAAACCCCCCTCTCCTTCAAACTCCTCCCTCCGTGTGTGTTCTCCTCCCTCCGTGGCTGCAGCGGTACAAGCGAGGCTCTGCCTGTCTGTGCTGCCTGGCTGCTGGCGGCCGCTCTTTGGGCGAGTCTGCATGGGGCTCGTTCGTTTCGGTTGTGAGCTCAGCTGGAATGAAGCTGCGTGCGATTGTGGGCTTTCTGCCGGTGTTTCAAAGTGTGTTGCACCCATAATCTATTATGCAAATTTGCAATCCCCCACCGCCAGCTCCCAGCGCGAAAGCGAAAGCGTTTTCGCCAATCCATTTTACAGTATGAGAATGGTTTCCTCGCGCGTTCCCCTGCAGTTTTGGCTCGGCTTTTTCTAGTCTGGAGAGCACTGTCGCCACTTAGTGGGTCGGTGGAATGGGTTGTACACGTTCGGTGGCTCCCATATTTATATAGGAGATGTAAAAGGGTTAGATCAACGTCCCACCGTCAATTTTTTTTTTTTTTTTTTTGACGAGTTGACTCGCCATTGGCAGTCAACCGTTGGTTTCTGCTTGACGAGTTGACTCGCCAATGGCAGTGAACGTGTTAAGAGAAAATGTCTAAATTCTCTGATTCCAGCTTCTTAAATGTGAATATTTTCTGGTTTCTTTACTCCTGTATGACAGTAAACTGATATTATCTTTGAGTTGTGGACAAAACAAGACATTTGAGGGCGTCATCTTGGACTTTGGGAAACACTGATCGTCATATACCATTTTCTGACATTTTATAGACCAAACAACTAATCGATTAATCGAGAAAATAATCGACAGATTAATCGATTATGAAAATAATCGTTAGTGGCAGCCCTAATGAGAAGTGGAAAACACTGACTGGCTGATATCTGAAATCTGTATTGACAGAGAAGCATGTTGTGCATTTAGCAGGATTTGAGGGACAGTGAGGTATCAGACTGTGTGTGTGTGTGTGTGTGTGTGTGTGTGTGTGTGTGTGTGTGTGTGTGTGTGTGTGTGTGTGTGTGTGTGTGTGTGTGTGAGTGAGTGCGAGTGAGACTCAAGGTCAGTGGGGGGGGGGGCTTTTGTTGGTGGGCTTCCCTGTGGATGTGTGGCAGACACACACAGAGTCAATGGCGGGCAGGGGGCTTGTTGGAGAGCTTCACAGACATGGGGTAGAAGCTGTTAAGATGGCGTGAGGTTTTGGTCTTGACAGACCGGAACCTCTTCTCGGATGGAAGTCTTTGAAACAGGTGGTGGCTGGGGTGGGAGGGGTCCTTGATGATCTTTTCAGCTCTCTCTTCCTGGTTCTGGAGTGGTCCAGATCCAGCAGAGACGGCAGATGGCAGCCGATGGTTTTATCGGTTGCTCGGATGATCCGTTGCAGTCTGGTTCGGTCCTTGGTGGTGGAGGCGGCGAACCACACAGTGATGGTCACTCGAGCAATTGTGATATCATCGTGAGTGATGTCATCAGTGATGCGGAGTTCAGCAATTGTGTGCTGCGCATGCCAATAGAGCAGGCGAGGCCACACAGCGGCCAAGCTGTGTATGCGAGCCCGCGCAGCGGCCGAGCTGCAGGGCGGGCGAGGTGAGCCCACGTAGTTTAATAAAAGGCCACTGTGGTGGCGATTTGCTTTCAACTAAATCAAATAATAAAAATAAAGCAAACGGCCACAGAGGCGCAATAAGAATGAATCATATGCAGGGAAATAGAGTACGGCATAACATCGTCTGTTGCCTCTGGTCCTATACCTGCCTCAGTGTATGTAGATTGACCTTCTGTGCCCAAACTGCCCAGTACCTTCAAAATAAAAACATCAAGTACTCAAATTAACCAAAATAAGCATACTAATGTTAGAATCAAACTAATTCAGCCATGTTCTTCAGCACCAAATACATTTTAATTAGTAAATATTACAAACCCAACAAATATTTTTATATATTTTATTTTCAATCTTTATAGAACAATACGAACAAGACAAACAGGCTCAGACCCGGGAAAGGAAAGGAAAGTAAAAACATACATCACTGACATTCAACATTACAACGTGGTGCTACCATCCGCATAAGGTGCTTATGTGTTTGTAAAGCTGCGTTCACACCGTCCTATTAAAGTTTTTCGCTGGCATCGAGTTTACATACAAAGTCAATGCAAACGAGCGATTGAGCGTATATTCGCCTGGGAGAAAAATCGCTGGGCGTCCGAGCGACAGAGACAGAGCGATAGGGAGAAAATACGCTCGTCGCCCAAGATGAAATATCCCAACTCGAGCAAAATTACGCTGGCATCAGTCGCTCACTGTTCAATGCTGATTGGCTGCCGTGTTGAGAGTGAGTCAAGGATCACACTGGCTTGGAACAAACCGCTGGTTTATTGTGTGGCAACAAACTGCATTGACAGGCTGACAGCTGACATGAAGTGAAGTCTGTACTACCGGTATGGAGCTCGCATTAGGAGCACGCTGATAGGCTTAGCTTGTAAACATCTACGGTGGCTCGTAGTGGACAAACAGCATGACATTGCGTAACGTTATAGCCCCCACATGTCCGTCAATTCGTGTGCCTGTTGATGAGCGTTTTAAACAGAGCGACAGAGCGATTCCAAAGGGTTGAATCAAGCGACAGAGCGAAAAATAAATATCTCGGTGTGAACACAGCTTAAGAGATAATGTGCATGGGATCCCAGGCAAGGGGTCCATGAGAAACCAGGCGGCCGAGCCATCCATCACCCCTAACCTCAGTCACTTGTCATTCTTAACCTCAAGAGAGACTCGAGTCTCTCCATCTATATAACAGAGATCATGTGCATCAGCCACACCTCAAAAGAAGGTGAAGAGGAGGACTTCCATTCCTTCAGAACGAGTCTTTTGGTGACAGTTGTCCCCAGTGTCAGAGATTGTTGCACAGCTGTAGGGAAGTTCAGAGAAGACTCTGAGTGAATGACTTTAAATTGGATCAGCTGGTGTCTGCTATTAACTGAGCGTATAGTTGTACCACAGACAGACAGACTCTTTTCCCATATAATGTCAGATAAAGGAGGCCCACTAAACCTGGTTCACACACTACGTCAGCGTCTCTCTCCTCATGGCTCAGTGTCTTCTGTTGTTTCAGAAGACAGGCAGAGCACAATGCATCTCCGTACACACGCACATTACAAGCTACAGCACAAATATGCACACATGCAGACACATGCACACACAGAGTCCAATGTGTGCTGCCCCAGCTGTCTCGTTCTCTGCCATTACTGTAAGAGAATACCCCCAGCCAGCGCTCCAACCCACTCCATCAATCTCCCTCTGTTTGACAGAAGCTATGCCCACCTGTTCTCCACAGCCCACGAGCAGGGGCTCACAGCCTGGAACTCAAACGCGCGATCAGGCCTGGCTGAGACAGAATTCTGGTCAATATGCAGCACGTATTGTTACATGGGAATGACTGTGTAAATTACTTGATAGTTAAAAGCAATGTGGTTTGGAGGTTTGAGCAGAGATGGGAAAAGTGCACACGTTCTTTCTGGTAAAAGTAGAAGTACTCATTCAAGTTGTTTACTCAAGTAAAAGTAACAAAAAAGAAATACAGGCTCTGAAATGTAATAAAGTATAACAGTAAAAAAAAGTATTTCTCCTGCTGTTTCTGTGCAAAGATAACTCTCGTCATATTAATATAATTAGAAGACTATTAAACTTAAAAAATATAAAAATTCCTTCCAAACATGTTTTAACACGTTCACTGCCAATGACGTGTTTTTACGTCAAACAAAATCCAACCGTTCACTGCCAATGACGTGTTTTTACGTCAAAAAAATCAATTTTGTTTTTTTGACGGTGGGACGTTGATCTAACCCTTTTACGTCTCCTATACCAGAATTGGAGGTATTGAATGTGTATAATCTATTTTACCGACCCACTGAGTGGCGACATGTCTCTCCACAGTAGGAGAGGCGAGCCAAAACTCGAGGGAAAAGCGCGAGGAAGCCGTTCTCATACAGTAAAATGGATGGCGAAAACGCTTTCACTTTCGCGCTGATGCACAGCGGTGGCAACGGTGGGGGGTTCCAAGAATAGATTGGATGCACACTTTGAAACACGCAACATAAATAAGCCCAGAATCGCAAGAGCTTCATCAGAGCTCTCAACCGGACCGCCAAGAAACCAGCGAAACCCATCCAGCGAGCCCCATGCAGACTGCCAGGCAGCAGCAGCAAAGCAGCAACTCGTTTGTCACAGACCCGCTGCTGCAGAGCCAAGCAGGGCGGAGGAGAACGCCCACGGAGGGAGGAGTTGGAAGCAGAGGGGTGTTTCCTGCTGTTATGGAGGAAATTACTGTTCAAAACTATTGTTTGGATGTCTGACGTCTTACTGATGCCAAAAATGAATGGTTAAAGTGACTGTTCTATCGAATTTCACAAAAAGCCGTTTATCTCAGAATAATTTTTCTGACGCTGAAACCATGCTGTATTCAACTGCTAATGCTTACATAACTACTAACTCTACAAACTAACTCTTTTAGACAGAGAAAGCACACATTCTATTAGTTCTTTTAAAATATTGTGTGTTCACAAAATCTTAGCAGAAAAGAATTCTCGGGTCTTGAAAGATGAGCCAGAATCCTCAAAAAAACCCTCTGGCAGAACCTACCTACAGTAAAAAAAAAATGGCTGGCAGTGAATGTGTTAAGATGTATAAAGACTATACTTTGATTAATCATTTGTGTGATATGGTTTTGCCACAAAAGAGGTGCAAAAATGTGTGAAAGCTGCCAGAGATTACAGGAGGAACATCCCACCATCCCCCATCACCCTGGGTGACTCCGCAGTCAACACTGTGGAGTCCTTCCTGGGGACCATCATCAGCCAGGATCTGAAATGGGAGCTGAACATCAGAGCTCTCACCTCACCAAGAAGGCACAGCAGAGGATCGTGCGGCAGCTGAAGAAATTGTGCCAAAAGTGCCAAAAGCAACAATGGGTGCTCATAACATCCGTCTGATACCCTGCTGCCACTCTCAAGGACATCAACAGACTGCAGTGCACCATCCGCTGTGTGAGAAGGTGATCGGATGCAACCTGCCATCCCTTCAGGACCTGCACACCACCAGGACGCTGAAGCGGTCTTGTAAAATCGTGGCCGACCGCTCCCACCCCGGTCACAAACTCTTGGATACACTCCCCCTGGACAAGAGACTGACGTCAAGACGAAAAACTCACGCCACAAGAACAGCTTCTTCCCAACTGCCTCATCAACAAGGCCTGAAAGCCCCCTCTACCAAGGACCCTACCAAACCCCCCCACCCACTACCCTCTGAACACAGTTGAATCCCCCCCACTGACATGAGCCCACCCCCCTCCCCCCAATCAAACATCACTTTACAGCAACGGCAGCTGGACTACACTCATTACATTGAAGTATTATAGCTGCTGTTTCTACCAGAACTTTCTACTTCATTAGATTACCCTTGTTAACTACATCGCACACCGCTTGGACTGTAAATCCTATTTAATGCCTATTTAACTTGGACTGTAAATTCATATTTAATGCCTATTAACACTCCTATCTGTGTATATATTGGACTGCACTTGCAATGTTGTGATTTTGTCTTTTAGATATTTTCCTATTTTCCTTTTATCTCTGAATATTGATATGACCGCTATTTACACTCAGTGGCGGAAATGGCATTGAATGCTTAGCAATGGGGGGGGGGGGGGGGACGGTGAGAACACGGTGAACAAGAGAACACACTCTTCAGAGTCTTCCTCAGGGTCCAAGTTTTGTTTTCTTTAAAATAAATCACTTCGATGTTTAGCACTGTTTCTCTAAAGCGTTTTCATAAATCTGACCACACCCCAGAGATGGGGACTTGGACTTGAGTTGCACTTAAGTCTCACTCACAGTGACTTGAGACTTGACTTGAGACTCGTCCTCAAAGACTTGGACTTGAGTTTTGGGACTTGTGAACAATCTTTATTTTTTATTTTTTTTATTTTTTTGGTGCATTAACATAAAGGAAATCTATACTGATGTCATCCAATCAATGCTGATACTGTATGCTAATAGATAAAGGAGTGAGGATAATACAGTACATGCTTTGAATTCCTTGGTTCCTTTGTAGTGTTCAAAGCAGACCGGATGGCATGTAACAGATGATAGAACGCTCATCCATAAGAGACTTGAGACTTGACTTGGACTTGTGACCAAAGACTTGAGACTTGACTTGTACTTGAGCTCAAAGACTTGAGACTTGACTTGGACTTGAGCTCAAAGACTTGAGACTTGACTTGGACTTGAGCTCAAATACCTGAGACTTGACTTGGACTTGAGCTCAAAGACTTGAGACTTGACTTGGACTTGTGACCAAAGACTTGAGACTTGACTTGGACTTGCCCCTCAAAGACTTGAGACTTGACTTGAACTTGCCCCTCAAAGACTTGAGACTTGGCTTGGACTTGCCTCTCAAAGACTTGAGACTTGACTTGGACTTGAGCTCAAAGACTTGAGACTTGACTTGGACTTGCCCCTCAAAGACTTGAGACTTGACTTGGACTTGAGCTCAAAGACTTGAGACTTGACTTGGACTGGTGACCAAAGACTTGAGACTTGACTTGGACTTGAGCTCAAAGACTTGAGACTTGACTTGGACTTGAGCTCAAAGACCTGAGACTTGACTTGGACTTGAGCTCAAAGACTTGAGACTTGACTTGGACTTGTGACCAAAGACTTGAGACTTGACTTGGACTTGCCCCTCAAAGACTTGAGACTTGACTTGGACTTGCCCCTCAAAGACTTGAGACTTGGCTTGGACTTGCCTCTCAAAGACTTGAGACTTGACTTGGACTTGAGCTCAAAGACTTGAGACTTGACTTGGACTTGCCCCTCAAAGACTTGAGACTTGACTTGGACTTGAGCTCAAAGACTTGAGACTTGACTTGGACTTGAGCTCAAAGACTTGAGACTTGACTTGGACTGGTGACCAAAGACTTGACTTGGACTTGAGCTCAAAGACTTGAGACTTGACTTGGACTTGCAAAAAATGACTTGTGAGGATCTCTGCCACACCCTAAGGCACCATCTCCTGCACAGCCCTACACAGCCAATGGGAAGCTTGTGTCCGCACACCGGTCTGTTGTTGACAACAGAAAGCCCCAAATGCACTGGAAGCATCTGATGCTCGCCTTTTGAAGTACACCTGTTGTTTGAAATGGCCGAACACGCACCAACGGCGTTCTGACCGCGTCAAACTGAGCCTTGACGCCTTTACTCCGAAACGTGTTTTGATTTTGGAGCGTCAAATGAGGATCCAGCAGCGACCAAGTGCTCCCACCTCTCTCTCTCCCTCTCTCTGCACAGCCACTTTCATCTGCGCCTGTGTCTCATTATGCTTTCCAAACAAATCTCACAGCAGTTTAAATAGGCTATAGCAAGCATGTATGCAAAGCATGCAAAATATAATGCTACACTATAGCTAGACTGAACAAAGTGAGAATGATCTTCTAAACACATCGGCTACCAAAATATATTTCCCTGCATGTCATGATTAGATTACGGGGTACGGTGATGCAGTCGGTAGCGCTGTCGCCTCACAGCTAGAAGGTCCTGAGTTCGATTCTCGCCTGGGACGCTGTGGGCGCTGGAGTTGTGACCCCCCCATATCTTCAGTGCCTACTGCCCAGGTGGGCTATCTCGTCGAAAGGGCCTTTCTGTGTGGAGTTTGCATGTTCTCCCCGTACCCCCCAGGGGGTTCCTCCGTACATAACCCCCCACTAAAAACATGCAGAAGATCGTCATCCGACCAGTGACGACAACATCTGAATTTGGTCCAATGATGGTCCAATGATGGTCCCCGGGCGCTGGAACGAAAAAGCGACCACTGCTCCTGGCCTGCCCCCCGGTAGAAAGGACAAGCCTGGATGGGTCAAATGCAGAGGACATATTTCACCGGCCACCGTCAGCATGATTGTGTGTTGTGGCCGCATGCATGTGTTGTAGTGTGTTCGTGTGACAATAAAGACGGGCTTCCGTCTGAAATCGTGTTTTTTTGTTTAGATTAGATTGGCAAAAGTTTGGATGGACTGGATTGCTTTCATCCTCCCGTAGCGCGCAGCAACACTGCATTTTTTCCTCTACACTGCCTGATAAGCAGGTAGGACAATTACAGCCTCTGACTGACAGGGGCTCAAAACAGTATAACAACTTTTTATTCATCGGTCATTGTGCCTGTCTACATATAAATTAGTGACATTACCCCCAAAATACTGATGGCAAATTAGGCACGTCAATTGCTTTCTGTGCATTTGGGGCCAAAGAACAGGTGGACTGCTGGCTAACAGGTAACTCATTTTATGCATTATCAACAAAAACTTTCTAATTTTCCCAGACATTGGTGCGTGCATCTTTGACACATATCTAGTCTTGTTAATATAACGTTAATCTTGACGATTCATGGTTTATTGTTGAAAATTTAAGTCAGTGAGGTGCGTCAATGTCCACTGGTGTTAGCTATAGAAGCTAACCATCTCAGCTGTTGCAATTGTGGTTGTTTTGAGAGAGAGAGAGAGAGAGAGAGATAGGGAGGGAGGGAGAGAGAGAAATGTTTTGTTCACATTTAATAAACTGTCCAAGTTCTATCCATGAAAAAGGACTGCGGTTTAAATTGCTATGAAACATTAAAGTTTGTAATAAAAAAATACCTAAACAGCTACATTTAGATTTATTTGCAACAATGAAAACAGCAGTTTTTTGCTAAATGCATAATTTGTGGGTGTTTTGTTCTTCCAGTTAAAAGAATAAGAAACACAAAGGAAGGAGAGGGGAGCAATGGGTAGAAGGAAGGAAGGTGAAGTTTTGGGTGGAGAATTCAACCAAATTGTAAAGCACCAAACATGCATGCAGGGGAGAGAAGATAGTGGACATGAGAGGAGAGGAGACAACATGCAGAAGAGCTTAGACAGCATGGAGAAGAGACTAGAGGAGATATAAGCAGTGGGAAAGAGGAGAGAGCATGAGAGGAGACGCCGAAGGCATGCAGAGGAGAGAAAGATTGCAGGATATGAGACTGGAGGATGGGAGTAGAAGAGAGAACTGGAGAGACAGAATGCAGTGGAGGAGAGCAGAACAGTGGAGAGGATGCAGTGTCAACTCTCTCCTTTAAAAGGTACATATGATTTATTTCATGTTAATAACAGAATTCCAATGAAGAGTTCATTTGGTAGCCTAAAACTTGTTTATTAATATTAACTATTATTTCTCATTGTCTGTCATTTGTCTTTTACAGAGAGGAAAAGAGAACTGAGCAGACATAATGCAGTGGAGAGCAGAGCAGTGGTGAGGACAGCATGAAAGGCGCAGAGAATAGAAGGAAAACATGTATTCAGAAGCTGAATAAGCAGTGTCAATATCAATGTTCCATCAAGTCTGTCATGAATAAAATCAAGGGGAAATAAACAGTAGATCTCTGCAATCTTATTTCAGTAACTTTTTCTGTAATGGTAATGACTAAAATCAATAAGAAAAAACATTCAAGCATGCAGAAATAACATATTGGGCGGGGGGTGGGCCGCATCGGACCGTGTCCGGGGACCCCCACCCTGTGTAAGTAGGGTTCCCAGAGCAAAACCTGTCCATTTCCACCACTGCTTACACTAAGACCAATTCCTCATGTAATCTTGCATATTGTGGCAATAAAAGTGATTCTGATTCTGATTCTAACAATGTTACATCGTTTGTGTCTGCTGTCGTGCATTAAAACTAAGAACCTGACCTGTTTTGAAAATGTAACGTAAAATGTACAGATACCTGAAAGTCCTACCTAAGTACAATAACAAAGTATTTGTACTTAGTTACTTCCCATCGCTGATTGAGACAGAATTGTGGTCAATATGCAGCATTTATTGTTACATGGGAATAACTGGTAATGACTTGATGGTTAAAAGCAATGGTTTGGAGGTGTTGGAACTCATTTGAGCCTGTCAAGGCACCATAGCCCAACTTTCTATGGATGTTGGTTCAGGTTTATTTATTTTTTATACTTAACACACATTTGTTTTCTTCCAGGTCTGCAATTTCCCTAACTCTAACCCTGCAATAATGTCCTAGAAAGGACCTGTTAATTTCTTAGGAGGTTTCCTGAAAAAAACCATGGAATGATGTTGTAATTATAGTGAAAATAGAGAGTTCAATGCAGTTGTATTTAGGAAGTTCCTTCAAGTTATTCTGTTGCTTCTAAGACAGAACAATGAAATTGTGTACAGTACAATAAAAGTAGAAATTAAAAATTGACTACAATAATTACATGAATAATGACTTCTGATACTTGATCTATGCCTATCATTTTTTACAATAAACAGTTTATAGTTTAGCAGCAAATTGACAGTACCTGACATGTATGACTATTAGCCTACTATTTCATGGTTCTTTCCAGGAAACTTCCTAAGAAATTAACAGCTTTTTTTCTAGGAAATTATTGTGAAATTGTGGACCCAGAAAATAAAGCAACAATTGTTTTTAAGGGTGCTCTAAGCTATCTTCTTTCCTATATAGAGGACATGCAATTTAGGAGTTGGGCCTTGTGTTTCACTGTGATGATTTGATTTGATTTATTTATTTGGATCTCCATTAGCTTATGCATAAGCTACTCTTCCTGGGGTCCACATAGAACACTAAACATTATACATTTACAAACAAGACAATAAAATAGGCAAAAATACTACAACACAAAAAATAAAATGGAGAGTTCCACTCTATCTCTAAGAGAGTTTGGCTCTATACATGCGACAGTACAACAGTAATCACCTGTGTTCAAAACAGTCTCATAACATCATCTCCCAGACATACACTGAATAGATAATAACAAAAAGAAGATCATTATTGGCTGGAATAATCAACAATAATGGTAAATGGATGTTAATGGACTGCATTTATAATACGTTACATACGTTACATACGTACACACATACATTGGGTATGACACCAGAGATCCATACACAGCATCATTACACCCATGTCTCCATTCAATGTTGTTTCACCTGTTATATAAAGCTTGACCTGCTTGTTGCACTCTGAGAGCGCTGAGAATATGTTCTTCTTTCAGGACACTAGGGGGCTCTGCACGCATGGTGGTCAGATTGATGCACTCTGTGTTCAGACCACATAAACCAGAAAAAGTCTACAGCTACAATTATTGTTCTGTGTGTGTGCATGTGTGTGTGTGTGTGTGTGTGTGTGTGTGTGTGTGTGTGTGTGTGTGTGTGTGTGTGTGTGTGCGTGCGTGTGTGTGTGTGTGTGTGCATGTGTGTATTCATGCACATGTTTATCTGCTTAGTACCATGATGCTCTATTGGTACTAAAGAGCTTAAAGGATAGGTTTGGGAATTTTGGACCTATAATTTGTCTCTTACATATCTGTAGTCAGGGTTCGAATTACACATTGGCTTTCGGGGATCCCTATTTTCCGGTGCCTACCGCTACTAAACATGTCACATGCATGTGCATAATATGTGGAAGTGCGCGGCAGCACGGTTAATTATATCAAGAGGCAAAGAAGGGAATCAAACTGATTGTTTGTGGTTAAGAAAGCTGATCTCCCCAAAAGAACAGTCCACGAATGTCTCAGGAACAATCTCTCACAGGAGGCCACCGCCAGAACTGTGTACTGACATCAAACTATCTCCCCATTAAAACACAAACCACACCAATGCAGTACAGTAGCTATCACATGGCATCTCTGCTTACTGGACGACTAGTGCTGTTTGGAAATTGAAATGTAAAGCATATTAAACCATTGACGAAATGTGAAGAAAACCCACTGCGCGGGTTGAATGCTGTAACAATGTTTTTGGAGAGGTGTAGGGAGCAGAGTAGGGATTTCAGTCAGGACCACTTTAGTCAAAAACAAGCTTTTATTTGCACAAGTTATATTTGGCGGTATGGCTCTGTTCTGGAGGCTCCCTGCCCTTCCATGAGCATACATGGAAAGCCTGAAGGCTCATTTATGGTCACTCCGGCGAGCCAGGCGCGAGGGAGGAGCGAGATGACACGATGTCATTGCGCTGGGCGCGCCTTCCGCAACTGCATAGCACGGACCTGAAGAATTTTCTAACAGCGCGTACATCCGCAGCCCTCGGGGCGTGTTGCGCTTTTCAGGGAGAGAAATTAAATTAAATAAGTACACTGAGCCATGTTTTCACCACATTTCCTTACCCATGTGGTAAACTTTGATGTCTAAGGGCCCTATCTTCCCAACGGCGGTAATTTTGCATTAGCGACCGTTTTGCGCTGGAATAGCGCCGCGCAAAGCCCTAACTGTGGGCGTGTCGGCCCGCTGCGCTTCACGTCATCTCGGCGCACATCTCCGTATAGGCGTGTTTATGCCCAAAAGCATAGTGGAGGTGTGGTCATGCCCATAAAACCATAGCATCACATCAGCAGCTTCCTCCTCACTCAGAGCGACTAGAGTGAGAGAGAGAAAGAGGGACAGAGAAAAGATTGCCTAGATGGGGAGAGGGAGAGAGATGTGAGGCTGTCATGCATAGAAATCAAATAACGTGCTCATGCCCACCTGTGAATCACCTGTGTATTATTGTCATTTCACACGCTGAAAAAGGGCTGCTGCCCAAACGTCTGTATGGACGTATGCTCTTCTCCTGCATCTCCGCTGCGGGGCTATACTGCATGCGTAATTACGCAGCGTACTGAGAGCCGCGATGAGTGATGCTGCTCTATTTGAAGTTGAATTTCATTCCACCAGCACACATTTTATTAATCAGCTATTTTCTATTCATTTCTATTAATATAGATACATCAAATCCCACCAATTTAGTCTGTCATTTTCCCCTTGGCGCACATAAAGACACATGCTTCCATCACTGTCTGCTTGATGGCGAGAGGGACTTCAGCTGTAGGCTACTCGTGACAAAACCAGACATCGAATTTTCAACAGTTAACCTTTGCAGTAGCTAGGCCTATAGGTTACTGGCTATTATGAGGTGAGGCAGTATGCCCTGTGTCTTTCTCTCTCTCTCCCCGACCAGGGAAGGGGAGAGGGCTATTGCGGTTCTATTAAACGTATAATGGTGGTTGGAAAAGATAAACATTTGCTTTTTATTTTCTCCTACCCTATCCTACCTAAAGTAATCTAATGATACACCACAGACCTGTATGGTCGGGAATTATGTAGCCTAATAAAACCAGACAAACAAATTCTCATTTTTAAATCAAGATGTGTTTTTTCTGCAATGTAGGCTATAGTTGAAAATCAATGTGGCATTCTGAGGAGGGAAGAGTGTCTGCGTGCGCGACGTGTCGGAGAGAGAGAGAGACATCCATGCCGTGCGTATGTATCCAAGCAAGGATTTCCTGCACTGCACGGAGAATACTATGTGTGCTCAGGCGTACGCCTGGCGTAGTGGGGTTGTTTGTGCTAAGACCAGCTATTTGGTGGCGTTAAAATTGAGAGCACCCAAGGCCCCTTTTTCTAACACATTGCACTGGAACACCTATTTTGGAACGGGCAACGCCCAAACCTCTCTTTGCGCTCGGAACGTACTGACGGTATCTTCCCCAGAGCGCTAAATGACACTTGTGCGAGACAGATGATAGGCTAGAGGCCCACGGACACGCCTGGGCCACGCCTACACCTGTCTCTGCGCTTAGACCCCAGCGCAAAACTGGACGGTGGAGGCAGACGATAGCTTAAGATGCAGGTAAGATAGCAATAAGAGGCACGCAAACGGCAGTGCAAACGATAGCGCCGTACGAAGATAGGGCCCTAACTGTTCGTTTTTAGTCATTTCAACAAGTAGATGTGTTGTGTTGAGAGAGATTAAGCAGCACAGAGTAGGCTATCAAGGCTGAGAACTGAAACGGCTATTCAGTAAAAACAAGTTTGGTGATTCTATTCATGTGCTGATATATGGTCGTTTGAAAGTGAAACCACACTCAGTACTGCACATAATGGCATTTCATTGTGAATTTTCATTGCCGTTCTCACTATTATCACTACACTGCACATGATGATCACTTAGCTGCCGCTCTGACTATGAAAGCATCAGTTCCAGCGCGATCTGCGGAGGTCTGCCTTGCGGAGCCTAGCTCAACTATAACGAGACCTTAAGGCAAGGAGAGCAGCAGCAGCAGATTCTGTTGATGATGTATTTGGTCAGCGGCTCATATGGGTTGAGATAGGCGTAGAGGTGGAAAAGTAGATAGGGAAAGAAATTCCCAGCTGATCTGTTTTACTTCTTTGGAGGATGAATATGAAAGGTGGATAGGTGTGGATAGTTATGACAGATAGACGGAGATGACGAGAAAGATCATAGGCAGGTGAAGTCAAAGTAATTCAGAGCACATTGGCAATGGCAGCTGATAAGGCCAGCAGGAACATGGCTTTATGGTTTAACTCAACCAAAGGGGATATGTAGCCTCAATGTAGAGAACTGAAGGTCAGAAATGGGTGGCAGGTGAGAGGTTGTTGAGGATAGCTTCTTTTAAAGACTTGGAGATGTTTCCTAGTTGAGGAGCTAGTTGAATGTCATCGCTATTTCTGGGGCCAAATGTCTGAATTGATGTTAAGAGAAGTGAGGCAGAATCAGCAATGCTGTTGTGGTGCAGGATGAACTGGTGTTGAGCCGAGATCAGCGTGAGTCTGCAAAGGAACTGCGAGGAGCCTGCCGCATGGAGGGGTGGGGCACAACGTGGTGGAAAGCAGGTTGTCAGTTACCAACTGATTTGATACTGTCCCTCGCCTTTTACAGTTTGGCGTAAAACAATTTGTAGAGTAAATCAGATATGGAAAACCTCCTCAACTCAATTGACATGGCATGAATAATCAAATAAAGTTGGTGATAGAAGCAGTGCAATGGGATCAAATAACAGTATTGATATGGGGGGTTCCAAGCTTTGTCTGAGGGGAGGCCCACAGTCTCAGACCTTGCCCTATAGCAGGGGTTCCCAAACTTTTTTGGCTTGTGACCCTATTTTGACGTCACAAAAATCTAGGGACCCGAGACAAAACTGAAATCTTTGAGATGATCACTTTTAAACTCAAAACAAAAACAAAAAACAAAACAAAAACGCAAGTGACCCTAATCATCTTCGGTAATATTAAATTGTGTGTGGTGTAAAAAAAAAAGTCAGGCGACCCTATTTGAATTCCAGGGGACCCCTCTTAGGGTCGCGACCCTACGTTTGGGAACCACTGCCCTATAGTATATAACGACCAAGTTTATACTCGAGTAGACTATAGTGCACTCCTACACGCCCTGCACTCCTACACAGCCTAAAATATCCAGGTGTTTTCTCTTTTGTTTTTGTCCAGTCATCAAGCCTGATTTCCCTACATTGACCTTTGACGAGCATTATTAGACAAACCCAACGTGCTTACCACATGCGTTGAAATGGTGGTACGGTGGTGCAGTGGGGGGGTACGGTGGTGCAGTGGTAAGGGCTGCCGCCTCACAGCTCGAAGGTCCTGGGTTCGATTCCCACCTGGGACGCTGTGGGCGCTGGAGTTGTGACCCCCCCCGCCCCATATCTTCAGTGCCTACTGCCCAGGTGGGCTATCTCGTCGAAAGGGCCTTTCTGTGTGGAGTTTGCATGTTCTCCCCGTACCCCCCAGGGGGTTCCTCTGTACATAACCCCCCACTAAAAACATGCAGAAGATCGTCATCCGACCAGTGACGACAACATCTGAAGTAGGTCCAATGATGGTCCAATGAAGGTCCCCGGGCGCTGGAAAGAAATAGCGACCACTGCTCCTGGCCTGCCCCCTGGAGAAAAGGACAAGCCTGGATGGGTCAAATGCAGAGGACATATTTCACCGGCCACCGTCAGCATGAGTGTGCGTAGTGGCCGCATGCATGTGTTGTAGTGTGACAATAAAGACAGGCTGCCGTCTGAAATCGTGTTTTTAAATCATGAAACTGAGAATATGCAGATTAGGCCTCGCCACCGCAATGGCATCTCTGTCTCCCTCTCTCGTTTGATCCCATTTTCTGCTCCTGGACGTTTTTCTTCGGGGTTTTTTTACACTGGGCCATACCAAACAGTTTGGCTAGTAGGGGTGTCTTTGAAGGAACTCAGTATAGTTACTAATTCCCCGCCCAAGTTTAGGTACCCAGCAGGTCGTGGGATTTGAACCGACAATCTCCTGGTCTTGCACCTTCAGGCTACTGCCGCCCCTCTCTAAGAACACTGACAAAGACAGACCAAACCCTTTTAGTCTCTTTTTGCCGTGGCCATAGATCACCTGTCCAACCAGATCATCTCATCTTCACACCTCACCAATCACTCCTCGTCCCTTCCTCTCTCCCCCCTCACCCTGAGGCCCACAGGCTCTGCTAATGCTTCTGGGACTCTTGTAGGGGCTCTGGGGCAGGATGTGGGGGTTCAAGGTGCAGTGGGCCTCCTCTCCGGTTACCTGTCCAGGTAAGTCTGTGTTTGTTTAGTGTTACCTCCCACTAGGTCCAGGCCAAGACATGACGAGATCACTGTTCTGTGTGTGTGTGTGTGTGTGTGTGTGTGTGTGTGTGTGTGTGTGTGTGTGTGTGTGTGTGTGTGTGTGTGTGTGTGTGTGTGTGTGCGTGCGTGCGTGCGTGCGTGCGTGTGTCTTCAGTGTGCGAGTCGCTGTTGATGTTTGAAAGAGGTGACACTTAATCCGACTATTGAAATTCTGCTCTTTAGCTTCTCCTCACAGGCACGTGCGCGGGTGTGTGTGTGTGCGCGCACACACACACACACACACACGTACACACACACACACACACACACACACACACACACACGCACATTCCTCAGGCTGAAGTGGACTCAATGGCTCAGGAGGTGTGTGCGGACAGCTTCGGTATGTATTTGTGTTATATTCTCTCTTTCTCCAGCTTACACACACACACACACACACACACACACACATACACACACACACACACACACATACACATCCCAATCAGTAGAATGAAACATTGACATTTTACATGTCTGCAAACCAGGGATAGTCTCAACGTAAATTTGAAACTAAACGGAAGGAATACGGCAACAGTTTGGGAGATTCGCCTATTTGCTATATTGCCATATTGTAATTTTCAAAGCAAATACATAGCCAGAACTTGTCAGGAATCAGAATCAGAATAACTTTATTGATCCCCAAGGGGAAGTTGAGTCATGCTACAGTTGCTCGCACTCAGTTGGGTTAAATATAAACAAACATTATATGAGGCATATACTGTACATAAAACAACAAAGTAGAAGTTACATAGTCTATTTACAATAAAGTGTCACAAATATGCCTTCTCCTACAATCCTACTCAAGTACCATTTAGTAAAAGTGAAATATGTGAGGTACATAATAGAAAGTAGCTCTGGCTATTTGCTTTGAAAATTACAATGTCTAGTCATTTTGCATTATTATTTTATAACGTGGGTGAATGCACGAGCGTCACACTCACAACATATACATAAGAGTGTTTTGGCACTGTTGGCATGTGTATTTGGTGTTGCCATGTTCCTTTACATGCAAATAAAACCACTTTGGTTATGTTTAGGCAAGTCAAATAACTTGATTAAGGTTATGGGTTGGGTTAGGCAACAACAATCTAACAAAAATGTGAACTGTGACTTACGTTTAAATGTAGAATTTGAACACATTGGGACTCAAAACCCCGGCCTGCCACCCCAAACCCTACACCCTTACTTTCAACCATGCTATTTCAATAGCAGACTGTTGATATTACAACCACTAGCGTTGATATACAGTTATGGCAGACTGTTGGTATTTACATGACCACTAGGGGTCTAGGTGTTGATACTTATAGCAGACTGTCGGTATTTACACAACCACTATAGGGCTAGGCGTTGATATACACTTATAGCAGACAGTTGGTATTTACATGGCCACTAGGGCTAGGCGTTGATATACACTTATAGCAGACAGTTGGTATTTACACGGCCACTAGGGCTAGGCATTGATTACACGTATCTGGAAATGTTCAGCCCGTCCTATATATTGCCACTCTCTTGTGCATCAGATGTTAACGAGTACGGTACCCCTGTGTGCAAATAATGTACGCCCACGGGCACACCATTCAAAATGGCCTGCATTCAACAAGCAAGCACTGTGCAGGTGGACCAGTGTCTGGGTCTCCACAGGTTGGGTTTAGGCATTGTGTAGGCTTACCCGCCTACCCGGCAGGGTCTTTAAGGTTAGGCATAGAGGGACGAGGGTGGTTAGGGTTAGGCACTGGTAGCCACTTGGTTGGGTTAGTGTACGTTCACACGGAGAACCTACGCCTTGCCTTGCCTCAATCCACGCCTAAGCCTGCAGACCTTGAGCTGGGCGTGAACCTATTACACGCTTTTGCGATCACACCGCACGCCTTTGCACGCTGAACCTGGAGCCGAGTCACAAGCACCTCTCCTCTCTCCCGACTGTATTTTTTCACGTGTGGTCCCGAATTATCATGGGTAGGTAAAATAAATCTGATATATTTAATGTTCTATTGATGCTGGATATGTATAACCAGGTCTGACTATAGTCTGACTTTTTAGAGAGGTAATCTTGCAAGAATGTGCTGGCACAACAACATTGTCCATCTTGCTTCTTCGGTCGCTATTCTCTCTCCTGAAGATTTGTTTGCCGACAGGGAGAAAGCCCCACGTGATAGCCACCCGTCAATCTCTCTCTCTCTCTCTCTCCTCAACACTGTTGTAGTAACTCCATTTTATTTTGAAATTCAGTTGACTTTGCCATTTCCCACGGATATTGTCGCGTTTTTCTTTCATGGCTTGACAGAAGAAGCCTGCCTGCACGCGCCTAGTCGGCTTGAAAATAGAACTCACGCCTAAACGATAAAATCGGCAAGGAACAGGCAAGGCGTGGGTACACGCAGGGTTCACGCTCAGGCGCCCGGTGTACACAGCCTCGTTGACTAAAACGGACGCCTATTTAAAAGCGTGGGTAAAGGCAAGGCATAGGCAAGGCTTGGGTCCCCGGTGTGAACCCAGCCTTATGGTTTGGATATGGTGGGGGGCTTAGGGTTAGGGTATCCAGGGGAAGGCTTGGGGGATACCTAGGGGGTCGGGGGTCTCCCAAACCAGGGAGAGGGTCTTTTCCCCGTGGAAGACCTGCAGCTACAGCCCCACATGGCGCAATTTGACCTGTGCCTGACCCCAACAGGTGCACAGTGCTTCTTTAACATTACTGTATTTGTGCACAAGGGTACCGTGCTCGCTAACATCCGACGCACAAGGGCAGAGCGGGTTCAGAGTGAGGATGGGCTGAAATGTTTATACGTGTTTTAGGGTTGAGAAACATTAACATTACTATGTCTCTATGAAGACGTTGACATTACGTATCCATGGAAACATTGACATTACGTCTCCATGGAAACGTTGACATTACATATCCATGGATTGCAGAAACATAACACATCAACGTTGTATTCTGGCGAGCAGCTCAGAGAACGCACTGGCAGCCGATGTGAAGCAGACCGTGCGTCTGTCATCTTAAAAATAAAATTATTACAACTGATGGATCCATGATCTCTCGTCCAGCTAAACCCTGTCAATGTAGTATTGGCAGAGGTACATAAGGTAATGTAATGTAATGTAATGTACAGGCACAGCAGAGGCCAGGCTTTCACTAACTCCAAAAAATACACAGACAGCTGAGCCAGGATTCAAGATTTAAGATTCAAGATTCAAGATTTATTAAGTGTCCCAAAAGGGCAATTTGGGTTGCAAAAAACGTAGTGCAAAGTACATACATAAAAACAAATAAGACAATAAAAACATTATAAAAACAGTCTAGAGCAGCAGTTTAAAGTGCAACACAAAGTGCAAATGACAACAGTAGCAACGATCTAAAGTGCACAGTAGAGATATAGGCCCCTATCGTTGCATCGGCGCAGTTTCTAGGCCGAGCGGCAGGCGCAGATCAAAGCAGTGGGCGTGGAAAGGCGCACTTGATATCGTCGTGCTGGCGCTAGATGCAGCCCAAAGCATTACAACCACGCCTTTTAGGCGTAAAATTATGCACCGTCATGCTCATTGGATAAGTGCAATAAACGAATCGCACGCTTGCCTTTTTAGCTCCAATTCCAGTGATCCCGCAAAACCAGACTAAAGCCAAACGCTCTGCCCCCCCCTCCTCCCTTCATCCAGCCTGTCTGTCTGCATTATAGGCTATTATTCCATATTATTATGCTTCTCAAACCAATCTAACTGCAGTTTCAATACTGCAAGCATGTAAATACGCTACACTATAGCAAGATCAAAGTGAAAATAATGTTCTATGCATCAGCTAGAAAAATATAGCCTATTAGATTGGTGAAAGTTTGTCCAGAAAGATATCATTTTCTCTCGCCTGCTGCAGGAAGGATGATGCACATAAATATACCCTACATTATGTCAAGTCATTGCATAAATGTGTTTTTATTGTAAAACTAAATGTGAAATAGGGCCAAGTTATTGGAGGGACATCACAGTATAGCAGATGCCATTAGAAGCGCATTCCGAAGCGCGTTCCGCTGTTACTTCTCTAAATCACGTTAACTCGACAAGGGGTATATATAGGCCCAGGAGGACATATATGTTTCACTTAGGGTGGTGTTTTAATTTCGATGATTTATTTGGTCCAATATTGAAATGTTCTACAATTGCAGGCTGTGTTACCATTACACATTATTTTAGATCGACCTTTTATATCTATTTCGCCTCATTTGGTTGCTATTTAGTAGCGAAATTTAGTACCCAATTGCATGCTGGGGCATTCACAGGCAGTCAGAGAGAGACAGTCGTATTGTGCCTGTCAGACTGCCTGCAGCCTCAAAGCGGTACGGACGGAGTTGTTTTACCCAGGCTGGAAGCGTTGTCACACAGGCTTGTGACAGTAACTCAACGCGGAAGGATTTATTTCACAATAAACTGGTAAACGCACACCAATGCCTGCTCCTGTCAGTAGGAGAGAGGGAGAGAGTGACACAGAGAAGGGTGACAGAGGAGAGAGGGGACGGACTGGCCCATTGAATAGGCCTGCTTTTCAAAGGCGCAAGGCGCTAAATTAACGGCAGGTCGGAAGATAGGAGTACGCCGGTATTTAGCGCCGACACGCCCACTTTGGCGCATTCAGGGACTCCGCCACGCCCATTCGGCCTAAAGCGCATTTGGCAGCCTAAAGCCTATTGCTATTTTCCCGAAACAGGCGCTAGGCACGTTTTTTTGCGGTTAAGGCCCGTAATAGCGCCGATGGCCTGTGGGAGAATAGGGCCCATAGGGCCCTATCGTTGCAATCGGCGTAGAAACTACGTTAAATCTTCCCTGATTTAAGGCACGCGCAAACAGGTGCGCAAGCGCTAATAGGGGATATCGCCTGTATGAAGATAGGGCCCAAGGCGTCTTGTGTGAACAGTAAGGCGTATGTTCAGCTTGTGCCTGCTTCAAGCTTCAGTTCTGCTTACGTTTGGCGTCCTGTGTGAACGAGGCGTAAAGGCACGGCCACACTGATCCATCAGAAAATGAACTTTCCTTTTTTTTCTTTTTTTCTTTTTCAAGATGGTGGCTGCCGGGAGCTTAAAATTGCTATATCTCATTTTACTATTGAACCTTCTTGTGAATTTAGATTTTCTATAGGTTTTTAGCATGTAATTTAACATGCCCAATAGTACCACAATCTTTTTTGCGGTCCATCCACAGCGTTACAATTTTCACTTCTCCTCCAGTCGACAGCGCGGCGATCACGCCAGTGGGAGGTCAAACTCAATAAAAGTCAAGTTGGCATGTGTTTCCCACTCCCATTTGTTTTACCCCACCGCACGTCAATCCCCTGCTAACTAGAGCCACAGCTGCGTTTCTCCCCCTCTGCCCTGCCCCCCCCCCCCACACACACACTTCTGCCCTGCCCCCCCCCCCCCCACACACACACACACACACACACTTCTTCCATGCCCCCCCCCCATACACACACACACACACACACACACACTTCTGCCATTCCCCCCCCCCTCCACACACACACACTTCTGCCCTGCCCCCCCCCCCACACACACACACTTCTTCCATGCGCCCCCCCACACACACACACACACTTCTTCCATGCCCCCCCCCCCCACACACACACACACACACTTCTGCCATGCCCCCCCCCACACACACACACACACTTAAAGCCAACACATATTTGCCATTGCAGATTCTGACAAGCAGATCTTGCGTTTTAGTGATTTGTTAATGCTGCAGCCTGTCATTGGGTTTGTTGATGCAGGTATGTGGCCATGCATGGTGGTTGTGTTTGTCATCTCACATTTAGCCAGTCTCCATCTCCACCATGACAGACCTACACACACACATTCACAATCAAATGCACATGAACACCAGGGTTGGAGCGATACTGACATTCTTTGTCAGGGTTAGTAAAGCTTTGGAGTAAAGCTGCCGAAAGCAGATGCTTTGTAATAATTTAATGGCAGAAAATTCCCTCATATACTGTAGTTAACTAGGCTATTCAGTGATTCCCTTACAATTGTATTCATGTCAGGGCGGGAAAAGGGGGGGGGGGGGTTACAAGTGTATGTATGGGATAGGGGGGGAACAACATTTATATTGTACCAATATCATCATGTCAACTTTTTTCCCTCTAATTTCTGCTTTGTTCCAGGTCAAACACTGAATGGTTTTCAGCCTCCAGACCGCCTCTGATTATTAGATGAAACCTGCACCTGAAAATGAGAAATCATTCTCTGGCTCGACTGTCTTTGTGGTTGTGTTTGCATAGATTCTGTAGTTTGTTTTAAGGGGTCACAACCCAAAAAGGTTGGGAAACACCCCATGGCCGGCGCCAGGATGAAATGACTGAGGGGGCGGTTATAACTGGGGAGGGGGCTGATTTTTTTTTTTTTATATGATATTTTTACATCGTAAAACATAGGTTATATACCCGCTATGCCTATTTCTGGACTTTATAACCATAATAACCTCTGAAAAGCGCAATAACAACACAAGAAAGACTATTCAAAATCAAATAAAACATTTATTTCACAGCAGCAGATTAAGGCATTAATAGAGCTGAGCTTTGCATAACGTGAAATGCGGCACCTGTCTGGAGCACTCTGAACATATATGTCTATATGAAAAGTCATAGAATAAACAATTGCTGCAAAAATCGACAAAAAAATAAACAAAATAATAGCCAGTCAGTGCCAGGTTCATTAAATTAAAGAAATAAAGTGATCAGATGCATTGTCTCCATCTTTCTGCTCATGGCATGCTGTGTGCTTGGGTGCAGCTGATCTCTCTCTCTCTCTCTCTCTGTGTGTGTGTGTGTGTGTGTGTGTGTGTGTGTGTGTGTGTGTGTGTGTGTGTGTGTGTGTGTTTTAATCACATCATGATCACTACAACATGCAGTGAGGTTCAAATTTAATAAATAGCTACATCTCTCACACCTTGTGTCAACCAAAGCACAGCAAATAGCGCTTCCCTGCCAATTCTGAAACAACAGAGCTATGTTTATAGGGGGTAGCCTACATCAACTTAAACTGATCAAATTTGATGAAGACTGCAGAAACAGCAGCCGAAACATGTCAGGTACAAACATTGCCTAACTGGCCTTTATAGATTAACTATTCTATTAAAAAAAAAAGTAAAAAAAAAAAAAGTGAGGGGGCAGAAAATTGAACTGAGGGGGCAAAGCCCCCTATCGCCCCGTCGTGGCGCCAGGCCCGAAACACCCATAGACACCAGTATTGATCAGGTTCACAATAAACATGTACTCAATCATCATCATCATCATATCCTAGGTGGGCCACAGTGACTAAACCAAAACCCATTTTAAACGGAAACTTTTGACTCCCATTAAAGGAGAATTCTGTTTTTTTTACACCCCGGACCTTATGTCCAGCTTTAAGTCACCCTGACAACTTCGGTTTGATTTGCAGCAGCAGAAAAGATAATTAGCTTGAACTGTGACCTGATATCACGAGGAAAACAGGGCATGTGAAATGCCTGTATTTATGTCTTGTAAATAGCTTATTTTTCCGACTCACAGCGGGTCATAATGCTTTTTATATCAGAGATAGAACGAGATGAGAGCGTTTTAACGTATCTCCAGGTGCCGGCGTTGCACAGCCTGCTCTGTTTGTTGTCCGTCACATCCATATATGACGTTACTCCATACGGGCGGCCACTGAATTCAAATGAATCATCTATATTCTCTAAAACAGATAAATATCATCAGTGTGTATATCATGCTAAGCTAACAGCTAACTACACTGCAGTGAACCCTGCAGTCACCCGGATGTACTATTTCTTCTTCTTCTTCTGTTTGGTTTTACGGTCGTACAAACAACAAACGGAGCAGGCTGTGCAACACCGTCAGCCGGAGGTACGTTAAAATGCTCTCATCTCGTTCTCTCTCCGATATAAAAAGCATTATGACCCGCTGAGTCGGAAAATAAGCTATTTACAAGACGGCATTTCACATGCCCTGTTTTCCTGATATCAGGTCACAGTTCAAACTGATTATCGTTTCTGCTGCTGCTAATCAAACCAAAGTTGTCAGGCTGACTTAAACATCATATTTGAACCTGCAAATAAGGTCCAGGGTGTAAAAAAAAAACAGAATTCTCCTTTAATTGAAGCCTAACTAGTCTTGCAGTAGTGGGTTAGGGTTAGGCCATGGATAAATATCTATATCTGAGGCACAACTCCTGAAAAGTTTTTCTATCTGTGTAACGTTTGGTGTTCCATGTCAAACACACACGAGCGTGTGCTGTATTGTCGCACGTCATCATTTGCACCAAAGCACTTACATTGATAAGAACTGAAGGCTAATAGCTTGTTCCTCTGCAGCATGACTGCAACGTTGTTTAGAAAAACAAAAACAAAAACAGAACAGCTTCACCTCTCGCCAATTCATTATACTCTTTCTGCACCGACATGGGAAATACCAGAAGCAGTATGCGGTCATACATGTTGCCCGCATCTCTGTGAAAACGTTAGAAGCTGCACAATATTGCTTATTATCAACAAACCGGCCAACACATATCAAAGTTGATGGGCTTTATTGAAAGAGCGTGACTCAAACTGGTTAACAGTTATATCAAATTGGTCATTCAGTGGCGTTTTATGCCCATGTAACTAAGGTAACAGCTAACAGATAGCTAGACTAAACCCTAATGAATGCACATACACACACCACACACCACACACACACTCACCAGGCGAAGGCAAGGTGTGCGTTGCTGTTGTTGGCAGTGGAAATGAAACTGGCAAACTAAATCTTACTGGCTACCCACAGAAATCAGACTTTGAACACTTGATTGCTTTTTTAAACTGGCTGTCAGCTGGTGTGGATTTAATGTGAACTGAATAAATGAAAGGCTCTTAAAATGTGGTCATATTTGCCTGGGTCCAGAGCAGTTGAGATTCGGCTGATTCTTTAGAAGATGGAAATGGATTGTAACGACTCTGACATCAGGCTACAGCTTATGGGCATTATTTATGTAATGTGACGAATAGGATATAGTGTAGGGCCACAGTGTAAGTATTTAACGGGAGTCAATTACTTTTATTTTTTATTTAATTTCTCCTCTTTCTTTCTTTCTTTCTTTCTTTCTTTCTTTCTTTCTTTCTTTCTTTCTTTCTTTCTTTCTTAGATTATATCCATTAGACATCACTCACTGCATGTTTTAAAGAAACCCATCCAGGAAGTGCTGACTAATCACCACGTTCATGACAACTCGGACCGCCGGGAAAAAATTAGTTCCGACCTGTAAAAAGTGAATTGAAGGGTCGTCCAGGTCGGAATTACAGATCGGAAATTCGGGTATCATCCAGAGCTCCGCTTCATCCGAGGTGACGTCATAGCCACATCAAAATGGCGACTTGTATCGTTAATGGTGATCACATAATTATAGGTTGAGGCGATGTCTCGTCATAGACGCTGGGTTAGCTGGCTCAGCCTGGCTGGGGGCGTGGTCAGGGTGGGGTAAATTCCCCATTCTATCCATTCAGCAAAGTTAGAATGTAGCTGCTAGCCCGGCCCAGGCAGACACGATCAGGACCGCAGTAAACACACATCTGAATAGACGTCTTGTTTTCTGCTCTAGAATCCCCAAAACTGTAGTTAGAGCCGCACCTTCCTTTGGTGAGTCAGCCCATTGAGATATATGGACATTTTAACACAAAATTGTTTGTCTTAATTATGTAATTCCCGCCGAGCGGGAAGTGCAGCGTGAACGCAAATATGTCGGGGGCGGAGGTTCCGTGTTGAAACTTACGGCGTGTTGTCTTGAATGTCGTATAACTGAGCACCGACTGCAGGAAGTGCTGACTAACTGAGCACTGACTGCAGGAAGTACTGACTAACTGAGCACCGACTGCAGGAAGTACTGACTAACTGAGCACTGACTGCAGGAAGTACTGACTAACTGAGCACCGACTGCAGGAAGTACTGACTAACTGAGCACTGACTGCAGGAAGTACTGACTAACTGAGCACCGACTGCAGGAAGTACTGACTAACTGAGCACTGACTGCAGGAAGTACTGACTAACTGAGCACCGACTGCAGGAAGTACTGACTAACTGAGCACCGACTGCAGGAAGTGCTGACTAACTGAGCACTGACTGCAGGAAGTACTGACTAACTGAGCACTGACTGCAGGAAGTGGTGACTAACTGAGCACTGACTGCAGGAAGTACTGACTAACTGAGCACTGACTGCAGGAAGTGGTGACTAACTGAGCACCGACTGCAGGAAGTACTGACTAACTGAGCACTGACTGCAGGAAATACTGACTAACTGAGCACTGACTGCAGGAAGTACTGACTAACTGAGCACTGACTGCAGGAAATACTGACTAACTGAGCACTGACTGGAGGAAGTACTGACTAACTGAGCACTGACTGCAGGAAGTACTGACTAACTGAGCACTGACTGCAGGAAGTGGTGACTAACTGAGCACTGACTGCAGGAAGTGCTGACTAACTGAGCACTGACTGCAGGAAATACTGACTAAGGGCCTGTGTCCACCTAGCGTCTTTTTCCGACGTTAAACGCTGGGAGTGCGCTGGGTAGCGCTGATCCCAGCGCACAATATACAAGGAAGCAGTCTGAAAGTAACGTTAGTTCAGCTTGATAGCTGACGGCTAGCAAGCTAACAACACAGGTAGGCTACGCTATTAAAAGCAGTAAGCACAACACTCACCAGAAATATTAAGTGTCTAGCCAATCTGCTCCCACAATTGAGCCTTTCTGTCTCTGTTGCGATAGTTTCTCCATATGATTAGTTGCCAGAAAAGGAGCACCCGACACCAGCGTCTTTCTGAAAAGTTAAATTATTCTCAGCTGGGAGCGCTGGGAGCCGGCGCACAAAAACGCCAGAGCGCTCTGAAAATAGACGCTGGGTGCAGCGCACTTTCTCTAGACGTCCGTGTGCGCTCGCATACGCTCTCCCCCCATTGGAAACAACTGAAAAAAGACGCTGGACCTGAGGAAAAGACGCTAGGTGGACACAGGCCCTAACTGAGCACCGACTGCAGGAAGTACTGACTAACTGAGCACTGACTACAGGAAGTGCTGACTAACTGAGCACCGACTGCAGGAAGTACTGACTAACTGAGCACCGACTGCAGGAAGTGGTGACTAACTGAGCACCGACTGCAGGAAGTACTGACTAACTGAGCACTGACTGCAGGAAGTGGTGACTAACTGAGCACCGACTGCAGGAAGTGCTGACTAACTGAGCACCGACTGCAGGAAGTGCTGACTAACTGAGCACCGACTGCAGGAAGTGCTGACTAACTGAGCACCGACTGCAGGAAGTACTGACTAACTGAGCACCGACTGCAAGAAGTACTGACTAACTGAGCACCGACTGGTTGGGATACAATGCATTGAAGTCCAGTCCTTGAGATCTTTGTTCTTTTGATTTTGTCACCATGAGCACTCATTGCGGTAGTGTTTCTGCACTACACTTCACAGAGATCATCTGTCAATACAAGTGCCCAATTCAGCCTCCCTCTGTTTGAAGCCTATGCTGAAATTAGATTCTTTCAAATGGCCAGTGGGGGGCACAGTTTGTATAGCACTCCCCAGGAACATGCCTTCAACTCTATGGGAAACGAGCCAACTTCTCTCTCGGTCTATGTCTTCAAATAAACACTTTCCAAATGAGTTTATGGTCTGAAAAAACAATTTCAAGTCTTTTTTCATGCTCTCACGCCCTCCATTTTCTAAAGTATAGCCCCATTTCGAGGAAAATAGAAGATATACATTGGATAAATAAGTAATACTTCCGACAGGTATACGCAGCAATGTGCCGCAAGGCATCTACTCTGCACATAAGTCTCCATCATGCAACAAGAAGAAGAAATTTGTTAGCAACCTAGCAACCAATGCTAGCAGATAGCAAGTAGTAGTTTAGCAAACTATCAGAAAATAGCATTACTTTATAATATTTTAGTCATGTTAGTAGACACACGTAACTGTATAGGTAAAGTAACGCTCATAACATGGCGGACCATTTAACGTTATCTAACGGTATGTATATGTAACGTAAGGTTACATAAATGGTCTGCCCATGTTATACAGTAAGCGTCACTACAACTTATGTAACGTGACATAACATCACAAGGTTTTGCAGACTTGAATGCTGTTGGTTGTTTGTTAAATTTGCTCTTCTGTATGGTATTGGACATTTAAAGGCAATACATACAGTCCATGGCTGATACAGATTTGTCTTGAGGCATCCGCCAAGCTCAGCGATTATTGGAAAACATACTTTATCGGATTGATAGAACTCAACATAGCCTAAGATCTTGTACGAATATGTCTTCTCAGAAGACTCTCTCTATAGAGTCTATATATGCCTAATTTACCAGAAGACTCTTCTGGTAAATTAGGCAGATAATCCACCAAGCAACACTTGACACAAATATAGGTAACGCACCACCATGGTGGGAAAGGAACCATTCTTAAAGTTTGAATTATATCGAAATATATGTTAATGTATGCCGAATTGTTACAGATAACCATATTTAAATTAATATAAAGCATTTTGTTGATTTGAAGCAGTCGGTTGGTTCTCCATCTTCACGTTCTTCTTCCTCTCGTCATCTGGTCCAAGCTGATTCACTCGACATCAACAATCTTTATATCACATCTAATTATTATTATCTAACCTGCCTGCTCTGACCAGACAACTAATGGGCTCGTTCTGTGATATTTGCGGTACATTCAGGTACATGATTTACCTTAGTACATAGCCTACACAACAAGGTTATCTTAGTTGGCAATGTTTATTGACAATAGCACATTGGCAGATACATATACCAAATGGTTCAAAGTAAATCTCTCAAAGTCTCAAATCTGTCAGCATTATACAGTCTATGGTCAGCATTTGGCTTGTGTTATTGCAATATCCTAGGTTGAACAACTGATGATCAGCAATATTCTCACAGTAATATGTTAACGTTACCATTATAGTCTCAGGAGAGCAGAAAATTATATACACATGAGCCATGCAGGTGTATTAAAACGTAGCATTAATTTTCACAAATACTTTGATCAGGGGGCAATGTGCCTCTGTTGTGTTTTGCTGCTCCTGCTCCATGGTACTCCGGCGGTCATCCCTTGAAGAAACAAACGACACCGTGTTATATTAATCACTATAACATTAATGCCACCAAATTTCGGTTACAGTCATAGCAACGGTGCCACCTTGCTTGCATGTTTACGTTAGCACACGATGCTAATCGAGCTAGAGTTAGCTTACAACCATGTGCATCACTCCAACAGTCCAACATAGCAGAGCACCAAGTGCGCGATCAAATCCACCTCAGTTATAAAGTTAAGAGTTTACCCATATATATAATAAGTAGCAGTTTACCTTGTAGACGCTTACAGTAGCAGCAGCTAGCAGGCTGGAGGCTCACACCACACCATGGTCTCTTGGCCAGGCCCCGGACAGGACGGTGGTCAGCTGGCTGTACTGCTACTCGGCCATACCTTCATTCGGGGTAAAAAATATTAGATATTTTGTTTTTCTGGACCATTT